>NC_143533.1:4067615-4405615 GCF_031878675.1 Megascapheus bottae | reverse complement strand
CTGATTAGATCAGTTCTATCATGATTCCCTCCTCCTCCTCCTCCTCCTCTACATCCATCCTCTTCTGTCTCTTTCTCCTTTCTTTTCTGTGCCTGTACTGGGTTTGAATTCAAGGCCAGGGCACTGTCCTTTATCAACTTCACTCAAGGCCGGCACTCTACCACCTGAGCCAAGATTCCACTTCCATCTTTTTTTTTTTTTTTTTTTTTTTACCAGTCCTGGGCTTGAGCTCAGGGCCTGAGCACTGTCCTTGGACTTTCTCAAGGCTAGAGCTCTACCACTTGAGCCTCAGCACCACTTCTGGCTTTTTTCTATGTATGTGGTACCAAGGAATCGAACCCGGGTCTTCATGCATGCTAGGCAAGCACTTTAACCACTAGGCCAAACTCCCAGCCCATCTTTTTTTTTTTTTTGCCAGTCCTGGGGCTTGAACTCAGGGCCTGAGCACTATCCTTGGGTGTTCTCAAAGCTAGAGCTCGATCACTTGAGCCAGTGAAACGCTTCTGGCTTTTTCTATGTGCTACCAAGGAATCAAACCCGGCTCTTCGTGCATGCTAGGCAAGCACTCTACCACTAGGCTATGCTCCCTGCCCCACTTCCAGCTTTTTGCTGGTTAATTGAAGATATACGTTTCATGGCCTTACCAGATCAAGCTAGCTTTGACCTTCAGCCTCCTGAACAGTTAGGGTTACAGGCATGAACCACTCGTACCCCAGCTTATGACACAATTTTTAAAATATTTATTTTACTGTTATTATAAAGGTGATGTACAGAGGGGTTATAGTTACGTAAGTCAAGGAAGGAGTACATTTCCTTTTTAGACAAATGACACGACAGCATTTCAGTGAGATAGCATGCAGCCATGAAAAGGGAGGCTTTTCTGTCCCCAATCTCATCTTCTTGTATAAAAAGCAAGATTAGGAGCAGCACATTTGGAGTGTCGAGTGGCGATGTGAGGGAGGGAGCAAAGAGCTTATATGTGTTTGCTTATTTGTGCATAAATTATTTCCAGAAGGCTGCATGAGAAGATGGTAACTGTGGTATTTTCTGAGGAGGTTACTGTGGGGTAGGAAAAAGTATGAATGAAAAACCAAGATTTTGTTTTCAACACATGTGTGTTTATGTTCTCTCTCTGTTTTGTGACCTATGCCAACGCATATACGTGCTGGGTGCTGGTAGCTTGTCCCTGTCATCCTAGCTACTCTGGAGACTGAGATCCAGTGGATAATAGTTTGGCACCGATGACGGGCAGAGAAATCAGAAGGACTCTTCCGTTCAATTAAGCAGCAACAAGCTGGAAAGTAGAGATGTGGCTCAAGGGATAGAGTGCCAGCCCTGAGCGGAAAAGCAAGAAAAGGAAAACCGGAAGGGAGAGGAAACAAGACAGATGTGAGGTTTCTATGGGAAATTAGACAAGCGGTATTTATTTGTGGATTGCCAGGTAAGAGAGAGAGAGAGGGGGGTCTGAGATATGAGAAAAATTGCTGTGTTGAGCAGAGCATCTAGAAATAAAATGATGGTTGATTTCTGTGTGGGTGTGTGGGTGACAGTCCTGAGACTTGAACTTGGGGCCTGAGCATTGTCCCTTAGCATTTTTGCTCAAGGCTAGCACTCTACCACTTGAGTTACAGCTCCATTTCCAGCCTTTTGAGTGGTTCATTGGAGAAAACAGTCTCCTAGACTTTCCTGCAAGGGCTGGCTTTGAACCATGATTCTGAAATCTCAGCCTTCTGAATAGCTAGGACTACAGGCATGAGCCACCACCAGCATCCAGCTACATTTTTTAATTGAAATGAAAAGACAAAGGAAGGAGCGAGTGTGAAGAAGAGATCATGAGTGTCAAGTTGGATCTGTTGAGCTTGAGATGTTTTTTGGACACCCAGAGGCATGGAGCAGGAAGCTGGATACAGGAGTCTGGAGCTCAGAGGAGAGGTCTGGGCTGGAAATATACATTTGTGAGTCACTGGCATATAGATGATATTTAAAGCCATGAGGCTGGGATGAGATCACCTAGGGAGAAGATGTAGCTAGAGATAGACCCAAGCAAGCCTGAGCTGGCAAGACGATGGTTAGAAATTGGCTTGGAGTCAGGGAGACAGAGGGACAGACAGCCTGCCGAGAGGCAGGAATAGAGAAGGAACCATCAGATTGGGTAAGTTAAGAGGTTCATCCTAGCTACGGAGGAGGCTGGCATCTGAAGATAGAGGTTCAAAGCTAGCCCAGGCAGAAAAGTCCTTGAGACTCTTCAGTGAACCACCAGGAAAATGGAAGTGAGTCTGTAGCTTGGAGTGGTAGTGTGCTAGCCTTGATCTGAAGAGCTCAGGGACAGTACTCAGGCCTCGAATTCAAGGCCCATGACCGAGCAACCCCCCCACATACCCCAAAAGAGTGGTTGAAAAATACATTAAAATAGAGACAGGTGGATGCCAAAGGCTCACACCTGTAATACTAGTGACTCAGGAGGCTGAGATCTGAGGATACCGATTGAAGCCAGCTAGATCAAAGAGATTGTCTTCAGTTAACCAGCAAAAAGCTGGAAGCAAAGGCATGGCTCCAGTGGTAGAATAATAATCCTGAGGATAAAAGCTAAATGAGAGTGGGAAGCCCTGAGTTCAAGCCATAGTACTGATGTAAAAATCACAATGAATGTAGAGATAACAAATGTTGACTCCTTGTAGATATTGTCTGTTCTACGCTGCTCAGGGATGGTCTCCCAGCATCCTTGAAAACAGAAACTACGTCCTGGTGATTTCCCTCAAAGTCATAAATAGTGTCATCTCCCACCCAGCACAAAGCTGGAAGCACATACATTATACATTTATCTAATGATGCAGTCCATGGATGAATGGATGGATAAATTACTGTTGAACCAAAAGTGCCTTGTTCTTTCCTTTTTTCCCTTCCTTCCTTCTTTTTTTTCTCTTTCTCTTTCCTTTCTTTCTCCTCTTCCCTCTTCCTTTTTCTCTTTCTTGCTTTCCTTTATCATTTTTTTGGGGGGGTCAGTTATGGGGCTGTGGTTCAAATCATAGAGTGCTACCTTTAAGCCAAAGAAACCCAGGGGCAGCGCCCAGGCCCTTAGTTCAAACCCCAGGACCTGCACAAAAAGAAAAAAGAAAGGAAAAGGAAGGAGGGAGGGAGAGAGGGAAGGAAGGAAGAGAAAGAAAGAGAAAATAACAACTGATTGTAGTGAGTACACACACACACTCCTTTCCTGGGTTGCTGTGTGTAGAGCAGGTGGGCTAGCATTTAGGGTCCCTGAGGACGGGACACGGAAAGGACGGAGTACATCCTTGGCATAAGCCGGGCTTTGCGGCCAAGTCCTGGAACCGGGTCCTTCAGAGGCTATGCAACCAGGCCATCTGTGCATCTGTGTGGTGAAGACCAAGGAGACCCTGAAGTGTCCTTGGCTGGGGTAGGCTGAACCGAGTCTGTGACTGACAGGGCCTACCTGCCAATCAGAAGACAGCTTTCTCTTACAAGCTGAGATGGGGCCACTGGAGTGCAGATGGCTGTTGGGAAGAAAGGGGGAGGGGAGCAGGGACAAGACAGGCGACGTGGTGGGGGAGTGCCCGTGCCCACGAAGGGGAAATGGACACCCTGAGGGGAGTCTGCAGAGGCCCTGTGAGTGGGCCAAGTGACCTGCCTTGGGAAAGGCTGGGGGCTTCCTCTGACGGCCCTCACTGTCAGTCAGTCGGTCCTTGGCTTCGCATTTTCCTGCAGCACCAGATGCAACCTGTGGGAAGCCGCGGGAGGAGGCCGGGGCGGGTTGAGAAGAGGGGAAGCGGAGGAGGCCTGGGTCGTGCTGCCACCTAGTGGCGGGAGCCTGCCATTGGTCCTCACTGCCAGGGTTCGTCTCTGCCTGCACTGAAGACAGGGTCTGGTGATGGGTGGGGAGAGGTCCCTGAGCCCCTCAGTTTGGGGACTGGATGAAGAGGGTAACCCCAGGAAGGAAAACTTTTGCCTTCAGGAAGCGTGTGTTCCCCACATTTCTTCTTCCCCCTTCTGGTTCTGTCCTTGATATAAACAATCAGTCTATGGATTGGGGGGAGAGGGGGGACGTGTAGTTCAGTGATAGAGCCATAGCCTAGCATGCATGAAGCCTTAGGTTCAATCTCCAACATGGGGCCGGGGGGGGGGCGGGGGGGGGGCAATGAATCTGATCATCCCACAACTGTTCACGTGCACAAATAAATGTGCCTTGGTGAGGATTGTCAGACAAATCCAGAAATCTCTCCCGACACCCCCCCTCTTTCTGTGTGTGTGTGTGTGTGTGTGTGTGTGTGTGTGTGTGTGTGTGTGTGTGTGTCTCTGTCTATCCTGGTGCTTGAACTCAGGGTCTGGGCACTGGCCTTGGGCACTTTTTGCTTAAGGCTAGTGCCCTGCCACTTAAGCCACAGCACCACTTCTGGCTTTGTCTATGCATGTGGTACAGAGGAATCAAACCTAGGTCTTTGTGCCTGCTAGGCAGGCACTCTACCACTAGGCCAAACTCCCGGCCCCCAAAAATACTTTTTAAAGTAACGAGCAGAAAGCCGGAAATGGAGCTGTTGATCAAGTGGTAGAGTACCAGCCTAGAAGAAAAAAAGCTAGATGAGAATGTAAGGATTTGAATTCAAGATCCAGTACTGGCTGAGTGTTGGTGGCTAACACCTATAATTCTAGATACTCAGGTGGCTAAGATCTGAGGACTGAGGTTCAAGCTGGCCCGGGTAGAAAAGTCCCCATGAAACTCTTATTTCTATTTAACCACTCAAAACCCAGAAGTGGTGCTGTGGCTCAAGTAGTAGAGCACAAAGAGGCTCAGGGGCAGTGCCCAGGCCTTGAGTTCAAGCCCCACAACCAACAAAACCAACAACAAAAGACCCAGTACTGGCACAAAATAAAAAGAAAAGAAATGCAAATATGGTAGGGAAAGATGAACACGGGCACTCACCATGAAGTGATTTTGTATTTTAACTTTATGCCAACAGACACACAAGTCTAGTAGCAAAGGGCAAAATTTTGAACTTGTGTCTTATAATAACCTGGTTTTCTGTATTTTGTCATCCCCTACCCCCCCATTCCCCTCCACCCCAGGGTTCATAATCCTCAGATCTCAGCCTCCTGAGTAGCTAGGTGCCCCTGGCATCTGGCTCTGCTCTGGGATTTTCTCAGGGCGACACTATATTTTATTTTATTATTATTATTATTATTTTTGCTAGTCCTGGGCTTAGCACTGTCCTTGGACTTTCTCAAAGCTAGCACTCTACCACTTGAGCCTCAGCACCACTTCTGGCTTTTTTGTATGTATGTGGTACCGAGGAATCGAACCCAGGTCTTTGTGCATGCTAGGCAAGCACGCTACCACTAGGACAAACTCCTGGCCCGACACTGTATTTTAGTGCGTATGTGTGTGCTGGTCCTAGGATTTAAACTCGGGGCCTGGGCACTGTCCCTGACCTTTTTCTCTCAAGGCTGGTGTTCTACCATATGAGCCACAGCTCTACTTCCAGCTTTTTGGTAGTTAATTGGAGATAGGAGTTGCACAGACTTTCCTGCTTCAAACCATGATCCCTTCGTCCATCCCAACCTTTTTTGGGTAGTGCTCGGAGATGAAACCCAGGGCCTTGCACATACTAAGAGCTCCACCATTCTGTAGCACCCCAGTCCCTGTTCTCACAGCCACTAGCACTATCTTATCACCAGTATGGGCCTGAAGGAGGAAGAGGCAGCGTGGCTCCCTGTCTCTCCTAGTTCATGGGCTTGGAGAAGCCATCCCAGCTTCTCTCAAGCCAGAGGGAACCATCAGAATGACTCTGGGCTATGACATCACAGAGCCCCAACCCAGAACCGGAGTGGAGGGGTCATGGATCTGTGGCAATGGGTGTCCTTGTGGGTGTGGCTGGCTGGGCTGGGAACTGTAGGCACAGGTGGGAAGCCGGGTGAAGGGCATCAGGAAGGAAGAGGTTGGGGGGTGAGGGGCAATAGCTCCTTGGGATTGGGATTTTCTCATTTCCCTCCACCCTCCTGGCTAGTCCTTTCCATCCCACCAGCTGCCCTGTTGACTTGGGGACAGGGTCTTCAGGGCTTTTGTCACAGACTTTGCTCTGGGTCCTAGCACCCAGCCGGAAGAAGAGCAAGACTTTAGCCCCAGAAGCAGACTCTCCACCCCTCCTAGACAGAGCTAATTTCTTTGATTATCCAGACTTGGACCAAACCAGTCTTCTGGCTGTGGCCCAGATTACTGGCGAGAAGCCAGTCAACTTTGTGAGGACAGGTATGAGCCAGCTGAGTTGAAGAAAGACGACTCCCTCCCAGCCCAGGGTTCTGGAAGAGAGCCGTCCTTCACCCGGCTTGTCTGGCAGATTCCAGCCCTGGGCTCTTTCATCACGTGCTGCTGGCTATCCTGGTGGTGGCTTTCTTGTTTCTCCTTTTCCAGTTCTGCACGCACATGTGAGGCGCCCCTGTAACCCAACCCCTTCCCCCCTAAACTTCCCACAACTCGGTGGGTAACCCCATCCCTCCCATCCCCCATTCTCCCATAGGAGCTTTCACAGAGGAGCTTAGAATTGGGAGAGGAGTGCTGGACATTCACACTCGCTTTTCTGGGATTCCGGCCTCCCTGGCTGATAAATAAAGGTCCTAGCATTCATCTTTTCCTTCTAATAACAGTCCCCCCCCCACCCTTCCCAGCCCCAAAGAACCAGGCGTGAAAGAGCTTGGTGGCGTTCACGATCGTCTTTATTAGCAGTCTGTAAAGTACCTCCCAGGGCCCCCCTGGAACCCCAGACTGGAGGAAGCCTTGAGAGGTCGGTAGCACCAGGGACAAGCCAGGGCCCCCCCCCCCCCCCAGAGGGTAAGGTGCGTGCGCAGCCTGGTGGGAGGAGGGTGGGGCACCCCTCACCTGCCCCTGGAGGTTGGGTGCTCAGCCCAGGGAAGGCCAAGGGGACGGGGCAGCAGCCACATCCCCGCCCCCAACCCTACAGATTAGTGATATGGGCAAATAAATAAAATAAATAAGATGATTCCTCAGGCTGGCCTCCCCAGAGAGAAGCCATGGCGGTGGCGGCGGGGGCGAGGGTGGGGGTGCTCAATTGCCCTAATGCAGCCCATGGGGGATGAGTTTAGGGTTGGTTTCTTCTCCTCCCAGATTGATGGGGGTAGAGGGAGGATGGGGGGCTTGCAGCAGAGTAGCCCACACCTGTGTCTTTCCACTCCTGGTCCCCTTTGTCTCCCCCTGGCCCTCCATCCCTCAGGGAGAATGTATCGCTCTCTTCATTTTGTTGTTGTTTTTCTTGGATCCCCAGCAGGAGAAGGCTCTAAGTCTGGGCATGGGGCACTGTGGGGAGAAGCAGGGTACCCCCCCTCTGCCTCTGTCACCTGTCCTCAGACCCTGAGGGTAGCAGTCCCCCTCCCCTTTCTAAGTCCACCTGTCAGCCTTGGGGCTGTCTAGGCCAGGGGCCCTGGCCCCCACCCCACCCCACCCTCTGTGTCCCAGAGCCCTGTCTCCATGGGGTGCAGTGTGGATGGGCACCCCAGAACCCACCCCACCCCCCTCAGTCCTGGGTCTGGCAGGGTGAGGGGGGTGGGGAGCCTCGGGGCCGGAAGAGGCGGCAGGCCCCTCGGCAGATGAGGAAGAACCAGTAGAGCTGGGGAGCCAGGAGCAGCGCGGCGCCCAGGTTGACGTGGGCCGGGACGGCCAGCGGCACGGCGAGCAGGGGCAGGCCAGCATGGCGCCCGTAGGCCCAGTACAGGTAGGGGAAGAGCAGCACCCGGCAGCACAGGAAGCTGAGCAGCATGAGAGCCCCATTGACTTTGTGCAACAGTGTGTGCTGCTGCTTGTACTACAGGTGGAACAGACAGAGGAGGGTGACAGGGCGGAGTGGACCCCAGCCCGCGCCTGTGCCCCGTCCCCGCCTCCAGGCTCCTGTCTCCTGAGGTATCCACTCACCTGGATGAGGATCTTGCCGAGACAGACAAAGGGAGTACTGACTTCCGCCATCAACATACAGCCCAGAAAGAAGTCTCCTTTGCCCTGTCTCCACACCTGAAAAGAAAGACGATGGTGAGGATGACCTTTGCCTGAATTACATCCCCCTACCACACTGGAAAAAATGTTTTTCCAGTCCTGGGACTTGAACTCAAGGCCTGGGCACTGTCCCTGAGCTTCTTTTGCTCAAGGCTCTACCACTTGAACCACAGCGCCACTTCTGGTTTTTTCTGTGTATGTGGTACTGAGGAATCGAACCCAGGACTTCATGCATGTGAGGCAAGTTCTCTGCCACGAAGCCACCTTCCCAGCCTCCCTTCTTTCCCTCCCTTCTCCCCGTGAAGACACGGGGTCCAGCTGTGGTCCCCTGGCCAGCTGCTGCTGACTGAGCTGTTGGGCCATGGGGCCCCAGCTCTCTGCCACCCAACCCCAGGAGGACTCACCACAGACAGCGGGAAGCAGACCAGCACCATGGCGGCGTGATGGAGCACCATGAGGAACTCCTTGTGCAGGTAGCCTCGCACCACCGCCCAGGTGCTGCCGGGAGCTCGTGCCGCCCCATCATCCCCTCCGTGCCCTTTGACCTGGTGCTTGTGCCAGTGGCACAGGAACATGGCATAGATGTCATAGATGAAATAGGGCACAGCAAACTGCGTGTAGGCAGAGGAGAGCCAATGCCTGTGGGGCAGAGAAAGGGAGGGGAGAGAAAGGGGGGGGGAGATGGAGTCAGGTGCTAGTGGCTCACTCACACGGGTCATCTTAGCTACTCAGGAGGCTGAGATGTGAGGATCAAGGTTCTAAGCCAGCCCAGGAAAGTCCCTGTGACTCTTATCTCCAGCGAGCCACCAGAAAAATCAGAAGTGGTGCTGTGGCTCAAAGTGGTCGAGTGATACTTTGAGTGAAAAAGCTCAGTGACAGCCCTCAAACCCCACCACACAGAGAGAGAGAGAAAGGGAGGGAGGGAGGGAGAGAGATCAAGACAGAGAGGAAGCAGGCAGCTTCCCCCCCCCCCCCACATAACAAAATCTCAAGGGATCTCCCTGCAGAACTCTGAGACAGAAGTGAGTCTCAAGTTACAAATGCTGGAACTGAAGAGGGAAAAAGAGAGACCAGTCCAAGGTCGTGCAGTCACAAAGCCAGTAAGCAGTAAGGCTTGGGACTCAAGCCAGATAGACCTCAAAACCCACCTCTCTCTCTCTCTCTGTCCCCAATCTGTCTCTTTCTGTAATAATGGGGGTGTGGGGGGCGGGGAGAGACCACAGAACACCTACAGGTCAGAAAGTAGAGACTGAACCCAACACAAGCCAAAGACGGACATTCAAGGTTACATTACAGCACAAGGCAGTGAAACAGGCCCAACACCGACTACCTGCCTGACCTCTCCAAGCACCCACATTAGTATCTGAATCTTCAGCTGGGCACTGGTGGCTCATGCCTGTCACCCAAGCTACTCAGGAGGCTGAGATCCAGAGGACTGCAGTCCCAAGGCAGTCTGGGCAGAAACCATCTGTGAGACTCGTAGCTCCAAAGTAACCAGAAAGATGCAGGGCTAGAGGGATGGCTCAAGTGGTAGAGTGCCAGCTGAGCAAGCACTGATTCCTTGAGTTCAAGTTTCAAAAAGAAAAGGAACAACAAATTTTTCCATGGCTAAACTGGTCTGGTCCTCATAAAACCAAAAGTTAGGTGTCCTCATGGCACAGATAAGAAACCTGAGTCATGAAGAAGCTAGGCAGTATAGCCAAGAAATAACCACAGAAGTTCTCCTGCTCGGCCCCACTGGCCCAGAAAGGTTTAAGAGATGGGGCCTAGGTGCTTAGCTCATACCTACTAGGGAGGGTTATGGTTTGAGACCAACCTGGCCAAAAGTTACTGAGATTCCATCTCAACAAATAAGCCAAGTGTAATGGAAGCTGGGCCTGAGGTCACACACCCACAATCCCAGTTATATGGGAGTTGTCGATGGGATGACCTCTATCGAGGTTAGCCTTAGACAGCACAAAACCCTATCTGAAATATTTAAAGCAAGCTGGGCACCTGAGGCTCATGGCTGTAATCCTAGCTATTCTGGAGGCTGAGATCTGAGGATCACGGTTCAAAGCCAGCCCTGACACTGAAGTCCGTGAGGCTCTTTTTTTTTTTTTTTTTTTGCCAGTCCTGGGCTTGGGCTCAGGGCTTGAGCACTGTCCTTGGACTTTCTCAAGGCTAGCACTCTACCACTTGAGCCTCAGCACCACTTCCAGCTTTTTGCTGTGTATGTGGGGTACCGAGGAATCAAACCCGGGTCTTCATGCATGCTAGGCAAGCACTCTACCACTAAGCCAAACTCCCGGCCCTGTCCGTGAGGCTCTTATCTCCAATTAATCACCAGAAAACTGGAAGTGGTGCTGTGGCTCAAGCAATAAGGTGGTAGCCTTGAGCTGAAGAGCTTAGGGACAGCACCCAGACCCAGAGTTCAAGCCCCATGACCGACAAAGAAAAATATTTAAAGCAAAAGGGCCAGCAGAATGGCTCAAGTGGTAGAGCACCTTCCTAGCAAGCATGAAGCCCTGAGCTCAAGCTCCAGTGCCAACAATCAAACAAAAAAAATATTTTATTTTAAGAGACATCAGAATAAGACCCAATTGGCAAAACAGAGGTGCTTCCATTGCCTAATGGCTGTCTCCTGTTCTCCTGTTTCTTCAGTTTCAGCCAAGCATTAAGGAGAAAAAAAAAATGCTGAGCAAAAACCTGCTGAGAATGGAGAACGTTCTACGGACTTTGTGAGTAAACAAAGACTCACATGAATATGCAACATTGCATTTTCCCTCCTGAGTCAGCATATCAGGACTTTCTCTGAAACACTGTGGTCTTGAAACAGGGCAGAGGTAGGGGTGACAGCTCAAAAATGCATAGCCTGGGAGGCCGGAGCTGGTAGTTTCCACCTGTAATTCCAGCTGCTCAGGAGGCTGAGACCTAAGGACACATGGTTGAAGCCAGCTGGAGCAGGCAAATCTGAGAGACGCTTATCTCTAATTAACCACAAACAACAACCAAAAAACAAAATGGAACTGTGGCTCAAGTGGTAGAGCCAGAACACTAAGGAATAATGTTCAAGCCCTGAGTTCAAGCCTTAGTCCTGGCACACACATGCGCACGTACACCCCCCCCCCACACACACGGCAGGCAGGGGAAGTGGAACCAGCCAGGGATATTGGTGGAAGAAAGTCAAATGCACTGTCAAGAAACAGCTAAGGCCTCACATGAGTTGCTGCTAAGGAAAGGTGTGACAAGCAGGCTGGCCAGCAAGGGGCCAGGAGTTATCTATCTTCTCTACTGAATTTCCAGGAACCCATGGTTACAGTGGCCTGGGGCCTATGAAGGGGGAGCTGGCAGAGAAGCAGCTGGCTAAGAAAAACAAAGAGGCAGCAATACTCTAGAAAGGAAGTGGAAAAAGTTATAAACAGGGTAGAGACCCAGAGAGCCAGCCAGCAGACAAGATGGGAGAAAGAGCCCCCTAGGACTCTAAAGTGTGAAAGACAATCAAAAAAGGGCCTCAAGCCCTGGGCTGCCACAAAGAAGTCTTCTGTTTCATCCCCCACCCTGTGTCAGCAAGTAGGTGCTCAAAGCAGGAGCAGCTGTTCCTGAGATTAACCCTGATCCTCTCACCTACCTGAGGATTAAAGGAGTGGTGGGGGGCAAAGAACAGGCTTGGAGTGAGGAGTGAGGGATCTTAAGAGCCAGAAGGTGACCTCTAAGTAAGGTGTGGAGAGGCAATGCTGCCTGGAAGTCCAGGCTCATCTTGGAGGTGGTAGTAGGAAAAGGTGGAGGGAGAAGCCAAGTAGCTGGTCTCTTGGTGGGCTCTCACCTGTCATCCTACCTACTCAGGTGGCTGAGATCTGAAGATCATGGTTCAAAGCCAGTCTGGGCAGGAAAGTCTGTGAGACTTTAATCTCTAATCATCAAAAAAGCTGGAAGCGGAACTGTGGCTCAAGTGGTAGACCACGAGCCCTGAGAAGAAGAAAAAATAACAACTCAGGGACAGGGCTCAGGCTCTGAGTTTTAAGTCCTTGTACTGACACAAAAAGTAAATAAATAAGCAGGCAGGGTCTGAAGAAAGAGTTAAGCATCTTCATGGATGAGCAAAGAACTGTTCCAGGTATCAACTCATTTGCTCATTGCAGCCATCTTTCTGGGAAGCCCTGGCTCATTTTACAATGGAGGAAATTTATTGTCTACAGAAAAACTGGAGCCAGGGTTGGGAATGTGGCTTAGTGGTAGAGTGCTTGCCTAGCATGCATGAAGCCCTGGGGTTGATTCCTCGGTACCACATATACAGAAAAAATCCAGAAGTGCTGAGGCTCTAGGGGTAGAACGCTAGCCTTGAGCACAGAAAGGCTCAGGGACAGCACCCAGACTCTGAGTTCAAGAAAGAAAGAAAAAGAAAAACAAGGCACTAGAGAAAAAAAAGGGACACATGGAGATCAGGGTCACCTGGTCATATTTCCTGGGTCCCAAAACAGACTAGAGAAGGAGAACCAGAGCCAAAAGCTGAGACTGAGAAGACATCCTGGGTAAAGCCCGAGGCATCTCCCAGCAGCCTGTAGCCAGCAGAAGCAGACTGGTCAGCACCACGGACAGGGCCCATCTCTTCCTCTTCCTCCTCCTCCTCCTCCTCCTCTCTCCTCGTCCTCTTCCTCCTGCCCCACCTCTCAGGCCTGGGCCTTTTTGGCAAAGATTAGGCACTGCAGCAGCTGCCTCTGCCAATTTTTGGCCTCTTCACCCTCCTCCTTCCCTTACTGCCTGACCCTTAGTGGCTTTGTGTCATCTCTCTCTCTCTCTCTCCTCCCTTATGCTTGGAGTTGGGCTGGACATCTGGATTCTGGGACGTGGTGGTGGGTGAGCCTGACATGACAAGAGGGGGCCATGTGTGTGAGAGGTGCGAGAGTAAGAGGAGGCCAGGGAAGAGGTGACATTCATAAGCCACTACAATACAAGAGTTTTGGGAAATCCATCAGGAGCTACTTTGAGGTTTCTCTCTGATTCCACCCCCCAACACAATCCTGCTCCCCCTGCTTCTGACCTTTAAGAACCGGATGGGATAAATTTATCCCTGGGTGTTGAGTTACAGTGGTTTGTAAGAAGTTGCTCGGGCCCAAGTGAAGGGATAAGGAGCCACTGACAGTTCCCTGAAGATCTGGAGATATTCTAGGGGACAGGGGCAGAGGTGGGTTCATGGCACTTACTGGTCATCAATAATGTGTTTGCAGGAGGTGGACACGATGTAGCCAGCTGTGGAGGCCATGATAGCTTGGACAGATGACACCAGCCTAGAGAGACAGAGAAAAGAGTGACAGAAGGCACAGAAGTAGACGCCTGGCTTTCTCTCTTGTTAGTCTGGAAATCCGGTCATTTCTCACCACCATCTCTATTATCACCATCTCAACCTCCTCCTGCCCAACTCAGGTTGAGAACACAGAGTGGCCTTCCCCTCAGGACATCAGGGCAGTTATCCTAAGTGAGAGTCCTGGGAACTGTGGCGGGGTGCCAGGCCACTCTCTGAAGAAGGACAGAGGGGACATCTAAGAGGGCAAAAGGAGCCCTGAGCGGTTCCTGGACTAGTGGGTCACCCAGTCTTCCATGCTGATTACCAGCCTGGCCCCCCCTGCTCCCCCCTGTGACCCCAAGTTTCCTCAAGCTTCATTTCCTGGTCCTGCGGTGGTGGGGACAGTTCCACCATAATACTCTGTGCCCCCCAAATGCCGGCCCTGCAATCCATGGGGCTCTCCCCCGTCCCTTGCCCTGTCCCCCACCCCACGCACACACATGTCTTATAAGAATGTTGTCATCACATGCTGGCCTGTGTTGGTGGCTGTCAGGGGGAGAGGAAGAAGAGCAGTCTATAGTAGTGGAGCAGGCTGCAATGAGGTTTCCCAGGAAGATAAGGCCCCAAAGGAGGGAAAGGAAGCTGGGGATTAAAGCTCTCTGATCATCTCAGGGGTTTCCTTGTTCCCCTGGAATCAAAGGTTGCAAGGAGGTCCCCAAGAAGATTACCAGACAAGGAGAGGGGCCCTGTGAGGAGGGAAGGAATGCCGGTTTACCTGGCCGAGACGATGACGGCGTCGGGCTCTTCCCAGCGCAGCTGGGGCAGCCGCTGGAGAGTGTTCTTGGAGAGAAGAAAGAGTCCGGGGAACACTACCCCCCCAGCCACCATTGGGGCCAGCATGGTGATTCAGGACTCCCGGGCAGGGAGATAAAGCAGGATGGAGAAAGGACCAGGGACACAGAGCTGAAGAAAGGACTCCAAGAGCCAGGGAAGGAGAGAGAAAGGAGGAGGAAGGGGCACAAAGGGGGCCAGGGCGGGGACAGGAGGAAGGGGGGGGGATGACAAGAGAGCTGGACCCAGAAGCTGGGAGAAAAGCTACTTGGATGAGACTAGGAGAGAGGGCTTGGCTGGGCCAGGAGCTGAAAGGATGGAATGAGGGGAGCAGGAGAAAGCAGGTGAGAGGCGACCAGGAGAGGACTTGGGGAAGAGGACCAAAAGCGAGAGAGGGGACAGGAGGAGGATGCAGCTGGGGGAAGGGCAGGGAGGGGAGGGAGGGCGGCAGCACGGCAGGTGGGGGGGCTTACGTGGAGAGCCTGGGAGGGCCCGAAGAGGAGGGGGGGAACGATGAAAGAAGGGAGGGAGGGAGGGAAGAGAGGACGAAGCCAGAGAAGCAGCTGGGCGAGTGGTCAGCGGTCACCACTGCCCTCCCGCTGCCGCCGCCACCACCACCACCACCGCCTCTCCCTGCCACCACGATCGCCACTGCCGAGCATGGATACTGCACATGGCATCGTAACGAGTTGGTACCCAGCCCCCTGCCCCCTGTGGGGGGAGGGGGAGGGGGCTGCCAGCTTGAGGAGGGGTGGGGAAGGGGGGGGGGAATGATGGCACCGACCAGACACGGAGAAACTGGACCTGCAGCGGGCTTCTCCCATGCAGCTTTGAGCACAGCAGCGGCTGCGACAGAGATGGGGGGGGGGGGAGCAAGGAAAGAGGGAGGGGGAGGCCCTTAAAGAGACAGCAACTGCAGCACAAGGGGATTGCTGGAGACAAGGGTTGGGAGGAAGTCTCTCCTCTTGGGAAAGAAGGTGACCCCTGGGGGATTCCCCAGGCCAGCTGGGAAGGGATTCTGTATCCCCCAGATGGGCCTGAGAGGAATAATGCCTGACATTTCCTTTTCTGACAATACCACCCAACAGGAGTCTCTTAGATGCCAGCCTGGCATCACAGCTTAAGGCCCTACCCTACATCCCAGCCACAGGACTCCCTAGGGAAGGGAGTCTCGGAAAGCACGCCTGCTTCCCCCAAAGGAAGCTTTGAAGAGAAAGGACAGGAACCCATTGTATCCCTTGAGACCTGGACCCTCTCCACCCCTCCCCCCACCCAACGAGAGAGTGAGGGCCACTGACGCTCTGACTTTGTTTCAACAGACCCAAGTCCTCATCTGACCCCTTTACTGACCCTTTGTGACTAGTCAGGAAAGGATCTTAAGCCATGGGTGACATTATTCTCCGGGATCCTAACGTTCGTTAATATGAGGTAGGATCCCTCAGGCGTCAGAGAGGTGATAAAGAGGTTTGGAAAAGGTATAAAACACAACCCCCAAAGAAAACCTACCTGGAATCAGGCCTCCCTTGGGCTGTGGGCTTTTCTTAGCTTTCTGAAATGCCCACCACTCTCCCTTTTATTGTGTTTTTGGATCCTTTTTGTTGTTGTTGTTGTTATCGTGGGGCTTGAACTCAGGCTCTGGGCACTGTCCCTGAGCCTCTTTGTGCTCAAGGCTAGCGCTCTACCACTTTGAGTCACAGCACCACTTCTGGTTTTTGAGTGGTTCATTGGAGATGAAGAGTTTCATAGGGATTTTTCTGCCCAGGCTGGCTTTGAACCACAATCCTCAGAACTCAGCCTCTTGAATAGCTAGGATGGTCATGAGCCACCAGTGCCAAGCTCCTGGCGCCTTTTCCTCTGCCACTTCACAGAACAGCCTTGCCTCTCAGGGAGAAAGGGAACTGTTTTATTCAGTCTTTTCACCCACAAGGAAACAGGCCAGTGTCACAGGCTACTGCCTGGCCCAGCTCTGAGATGGTACTTCCCACTCTGCTTCCATGTCCTCCCTAGGACTCCTGTCTATGTGTCCTGAGCCCAGCTGACCTTCAGACTTCTGCATAATGCAGATATCCAAACCATCCTTTGGTCTCTTGGCTGGTCCTAAGTGGGAATCTCAATTCTGTCCGTCGCCTTTGCAGGCTAAAGCCCACTCCTCCTCCTACAGCCCAACAGCTGAGATTTGCAGTTTCATGCTGCCCTCTGGTGACAAGATATAGGAAAGATCCAGAGAAGTGTAAAGACCTGACTTCTTACTAATGTCAGGGCTGAAGGAAAAGAGATCCCCAGTCTCTTGAGTTTCACTCTCTACGGGGCACAGAAGAGATTTATATATACCTTGATCTCCTCAGGTGATGGAGAAAATTAAAGGTTTAGGAAACAAAACCTTTGTGAGATATCAACTATGAGTGTTGGTTAGAGAGATTTCAAACCCATGTCTGCTTGGTGGTTGATAAGAGATGAGTCATAGGCTTTCCTGCCAGGCCTGGCTTTGAACTGTGATTCTCAGATCGCAGCCTCCTAAGTAGCTAGGATTACAGGAGTGAGCCACTGGAGCCCAGCTCTTGCAGGAATTTTCAACCCATCCTTTATATAGACTCATTCACATTACCCTCATATCACATGTCCTTGAAGAAAAGAAGCCGGTATTTTTATACTCCTTCCCACAGGAAGGATCAGGATTTCCAAGTTAAAGGACGTATGGAAGTTTCCAGATTTGACTCTTAAAACTCTCTTACTCCTGTAATGAAATCCCCCAGGAAAATCCCTTCACGCTATCCACTTACTTTGATGCCACCAAAACAGCCTCTTGGGTCTCCATCTGCAGGCTGGTATGGTTCTGCAGGCCCCAGCGAATGGTCGCAAAACACAGTGGGAAGAAGATGCAACCTAGTACAAACAGCAGGAGCATGCCTGTCTGAAGGAGAGAAGGGGAAAGATGACTGTGACAACTCACCACATCATTCTGCAGAACTTTTCCTCTCCACCTCCTTCGATTCTCACAATACACTGTTCTATGAGGTCCAATCACCGGTCACCGTTAAAGCCTGGCAAAGTGGAGTGGAGTGGCTCACAGCTGTAATCCTACCTACTCAGGAGGCTGAGATCTGAGCCTCTGAGCTGAGGATCGCCGTGCAAAGCCAGCCCAGGCAGGCAAATCCATGAGACTCTTGTGTAGGTTCACAGTGAGAATTAAATTTAGAGAATGTCTACAAATGACATCCTAAAGGCTTCAAGCTTACTATCATTTTAAGCAGCCCTGATGCGCATACATTGAGCTATCCTTTAGTAAATTCTTGCATTTGGCCATTCATGCGATCATAGACACAAGTATGGAGGAAACGGAGTCTCAGAATGGCCAATGATTTGTCCTAGGACACACCATAAGTAGCAGAGCTGCTGGAGATGAGACAGGAGGAGAGGAGGCAAGGGGAAGGCAAGGATCAGGAAGGAAGAGGCACGGTGCCTGGGGTACACAAGGGTGACTTTCCTCTAGACCTGTGGCTTACCCTGGAGTGGAGAATTCAGAAGGGAAAAAAGCTCCCCCGCCAGGAGCTGGGAAAGATCAGGCCCAAGTTTCATTGGAAGCTGGACTCTCTCTCTTACATTTGTTTCAGGCAAAATAGTCCAAGATTGCACAGGCTTGTCTGAGAAATAAACGATAAAAGGGATACCACAGTGCATTAGGGCTAAGCATTGTGTAGCTCTGTGTGTGTGTGTGTGTGTGTGTGTGTGTGTGTGTGTGTGTGTGTACATGTGCATGTGTACCAATCCTGGGCTCGAACTCAGGGCCTGAGTACTGTCCCTTCACTTTTTTTTTCTTCCACTCAAGACTAGTGCTCTACAACTTGAGCCACAGCTCCCCTGCCAGTCTTTTGCTGGTTAATTGAACATAAGGGTCTCTCAGATTTTCCTGCCTGAACTGGTTTTAAACCATGATTCTCAGAACTCGGGCTCCTGAGTAAGCTAGGATTATAGGTAGGAGCCACCAGGTAGTAAGTGATTTTATTTTTTCTTTTTACCCCATTTGACTACCTATTAGCCATATTTGTATATTTGTATATTTCTGGGTGTCAAGCACCCATCTATACTTTTCTATATAGTAGGTACTGCAGTCTTCTTTAACATCTCCCAGAAATATGAGTTTGGCTAACTCTGCAGACAGCTGAGGAAACTGAGGCAGAGAGGAATGGCTTACCCAAAGCCATCCAAATACTACTTGGGCTATGAACCAAGTAACCTGTACTCCAGTATAGATTTTTAACCTTGTCTTTTAGAAGGGAAGCAATTTTTAGAATGCTAATCCAGGTGCTGGTGGTGGTACGTGCCTGTAATCCTATCTACTCAGGAGGTTGAGATTTGAGGATCCTGGTTTGAAGTCAGCTCAAGCTGTGAGACCCTCATCTCCAATGATCCACCAAAAAGCTGGAAGTAGAGCTGTGGTTCAAGTAAAGTGCCAGCCTTGAGTGCAAAAGCTCAAGGATAACACCCTGAATTCCAGCCCCAGGAAAAAGGAAGGAAGAAAGCACCAACATGATTTGTAAATAGATAAGCAAGAAAGAATTATGAAAATAAAAAAGTGAACAATGATACATATGTTCAAAGTAGTTTTTTTTGGGGGGGCAGTTGTTGGCTTTGATCTCAGGGCCTGAGCACTGTTCTTGGATTTTTTCTCAAGGCCAGAGATCTACCACTTGAGCCACAGCACCACTTCCAGCTTTTTTTCTATGTATGTGGTACTGAGGAATGGAACCCAGGCCTTTGTGCATGGTAGGCAAGCACTCTACCACTAGGCCAAACTCCCGGTCCAAGTAGTTCGTTTTTTTCCTGTATGAAAATAGAACAACAAAATCTGTTGAAATTGTTTTAAGAAGGTGGAATGGGCTGAATGCTGGTAGCTTATGCCAACAATCCTTGCTTGTGGTCCTCAGGCTGAGAGCTGAAGACCAATGCTTGAAGCTGGTTCAGGCAGAAAAGATTGTGAGACTCTGGGCTGGGAATGTGGCTTGGTGGCAGAGTGCTTGCCTAACATACATGAAGCCCTGGGTTTGATTCCTCAGTACCACATAAACAGAAAATGCCAGAAGTGGTACTGTGGCTCAAGTGGTAGGGTGTTAGCCTTGAGCAAAAGCAGCTCTGGGTTCAACTCCAGGACTGGCACAAAAGAAAGGTTTATAAGACATTTTCCATTAACCACCAAAAAGCCAAAAATGGAGCTGTGGCTCAAGTGGTAGGAGTAAAAAAGCCAAGTAAGAGCATGAGGACTTGAGTTCAAGCCACATAAGCTGTACACACACACACACACACACACACACACACACACACACACACACACACGCACGCACACATACAGAGGGGAATGGGGATGGTATAGGGGAGAGTGATGGAGGAGCTGAGGTTAATAAGGATACATTGTAAACATGTAGAAGCTACAGTAAAATCCACCCCCCCTTATAAAATACATGTGTTGCTATTTTTTTTTCACTTAGCTACTGAGAAGGCTGAGATCTGAGGATCACAGTTGGAAGCCAGCCCCAGTTCTTGAAACTTATTTCCAATGATCAAAAAAAGTGAAAGTGAAGGTTTGGCTCAAAGTTCAGGATTCTTCAGCTCAGATTCATGCCTGCTATCCTAGCTACTCAGGAGGCTGGGGATTAACTTCTAGAAAACTAGAAGTGGCACTATGGCTCAAAGTGGTAGAGTGGTAGGCTAGAGGGGGAAAAAGAAAACAAACCCTCAGGAACAGCACCCAAGCCCTGAGTTGAGCCTCTAGACTGAAAAAAGAAAAGCTAGCTCAGATGGGACAGGGAGTTTGGCCTAGTGGTAGAGTGCTTGCCCAGCATATACAAACACATTGGTTCGATTCCTCAGTACCACATACACAGAAAAATCCAGAAGTGGGGCTGTGACTCAAGTGGTAGAGCTCTAACCTTGAGAAAGCTCAAGGACAGTGCTCAGGCCCTGAGTTCAAGTCCCAGGACTAACAAAAGAAAAGCTCAGAAATAGCACCCAGGTTCTGAGTTTGAGTTCTAGTACTAGCACAGGCACACAACACACATATGTAAAATAAAGAGCTTCATTATAATATCCTAGGAAGGTAGCAGTGTTCCCTACTACAGTCTGGGCGCTGGTACAGGCTGCTTCTGTCTGTTAGAGATAAGATAGGAAGGTGTGAATGGTTTCTTGGCAGCAAAATGATGAAATTGGAAAAACAGTGTGTGTGTGTGTGTGTGTGTGTGTGTGTGTGTGTGTGTGTGTTTTCTGCTGAACTACTCTGCCATCTGAAATAACCCCCCAAGCTGGGTGCTACTGGTCCCACCTGGACTCAGGAGGTTGAGATCTGAGGTTCAAGGTTCAAAACCAGTGGAGCAGGAAAGTCTGTGAAACTCTTATGTCCAATTAATCAGCAAAATGCTGACAGTGGAACTGTGGCTCAAGTGTTAGAGCACTAGCCTTGAGTGGGAAAATAAAAGGGGGGGGGGAACATCCCTCAGATCCCTCAGACCCTTAGTTTAAGCCCCATGCCCAACAAAAATAAATAAGTAAAATACATCCTCCTGCCCCCTCCCCCAGCCATGAGAAGCCCTACAGTCACGCAGCACCCTCATCCGGTGCTCTAGAGAGTAAGCTGGTCATGCCCTGGAGAAACAGATCCACCACCAGCCAGTACTGGCCTGGGAGCTCAGCCAGAAAACACACAGAGGGTGGTGTGGGCAGGCCCCATGTGACTTCTCTCCCTGAGCCTCTCCCCAGGTGCCCTTGGGGACCTGCCACCAGGTGACACTGGGCCTAGACTTTACCGTTTCCTGTGGCTTCAGGTTCAGCTGTACAGAGCCCGCCGCGCTGTTCATCCTCTGTACCTGGGCGCTGGCTCCTCCGGGCTGTGGCTGCTGCTGCACGACTGTGATAACATCGCGGGCTGTGTATAAATGAGCCATGAGCAGCTAGCAGTGCCTGCTCCCCACCTGATACCCACACAAGGGTCCGATTCCCCCCCCCCAACACCTGTGTCCTGCCGAGAGTCCTGGCCAGGCTGCCAAGGCATTTATTATTTAGGACTTTTGTTTGCATCCCTGGTGAGGAACAGTTCCAAACTGTTCTGGTTCTGAAGACCAAATAAAGGTGAGGGCAGAGCTGGGAAGGTGGCTTAGTGGTAGAATGATTGCCTAGCATGCATGAAGCCCTGGGTTCCATTCCTCAGTACCACATACACAGAAAAAGCCAGAAGTGGTGCTGTGGCTCAAGGGGTAAAGTGCTAACCTTAAGCACAGAGAGGTTCAAGGACAGTACTCAAGCCCTGAGCTCAAGCCCCAAGACTGACAAAATAAGATTAAATTAAATTAAATTAAAGCCAGGCACCAGTGACTCACGCCTGTAATCCTAGTTACTTCAAGAGACTGAGATCTGAGGATCACAGTTCAAAGTCAGCCTCGCACAAAAGTCTGTGAAACTCCTATCTCCAATTAAACACCAGAAAACCAGAAGCGGTGCTGTGGCTCCAGTGGTAGATGGTTGGCCTTGAGCTGAAGAGCTCAGGCACAGTGCCTAGGCCCAGTGTTCAAGCACCACCACCACCAATAAATACATTAATTAGTTAATTAATTAAAATAAAGGTGAGGGCTGCAACAGGTAAGATGAGGGAGAACAGTCAGAGGCTTGGCCCTTTTTTTCCCCATGGTTTGCTTATGTGATTTTGACCAAGTTTCAGAACTTCTATCAGAAAAGTTGCATTGTTTTAGCCTGAATTTTGGTGCTGCCACTCACTAGCCAGAAATCTTGTTCAACTCCTCTGAGCCTATAGCTTATCTATGGGACAATAGAAGGAGTGTGTGAGTGTGTGTGTGTGTGTGTGTGTGTGTGTGTGTGTGTGTGTGACAGTGCCGAGAATTCAGGGCCCCTAGATGCTGTCCTTTAGCTTTTTTTTTTTTTTTTACTCAAGTCTAGTGCTCTACCACTTGACCCAAATTTTGGTGTGGTTTCATTGTAGATAAGAATCTCATGGACTTTGCTGGCTTCAAACTGCAATCCTCAGATCTCAGCCTCCTCAGGAGCCAGCACGGCCAGGCCAGAACTTTACAAAGGACTTGGTGACTCAGGAGCTCAATGTAAGGCACAGTTCCAATAGTAATGTTCACTTTGAGATTCACGAATGGTTGTTTTTCTACTTGTTTTTGTGGGGCCTCGTGTGTGCTAGGGAAGTACTCTACCACCGATCCACTCCCCCTCCCATATAGATACTCTTAGCCAGTGCCTCACTATGTAGCCCAGGTTGGCCTCATCCTTAGCCTCTAAGTGCTGGGATCACAGGCCTGGAGTACCAGGCCCCAGAGCACCTTTTTTTGTTTCCTCTATGATAATCTACAGACAGGCCTTTTATTTTTCATAAGAAAGCTGATAAGTGGTAGAGTGCTAGCCTTAAGCACAAAGAGGCTCAGGGACAGCACCCAGGCCCTGAGTTTAAGCCTCACAACCACCCCCCACCCCCCAAAAAAAACCCCAATAAGAAAGCTGGTAAAGGGGCCGGGAGTTTGGCCAAGTGGTTAAAGTGCTTGCCTAGCATGCATGAAGACCCGGGTTCGATTCCTCAGTACCACATACATAGAAAAAAGCCGGAAGTAGTGCTGAGGCTCAAGTGGTAGAGCTCTAGCCTTGAGAAAGTCCAAGGACAGTGCTCAGGCCCTGAGCTCAAGCCCAGGACTGGCAAAAAAAAAAAAAAAAAAAAAAAAAGAAAGCTGGTAAACCTTCTCTTAATCTCTAGGCTACAATATCGGCTGACAGCCTTTAGAGGGCCTGTAGATATTACACCAAAATCACAACTGCCCAATTCCTTTCTCACACTCAAGCCCCAACCCAGGACCATCTAGTTTTCTTTCATCTCTCCCTCCTCCTTCTCCTCTTATCCTTCTTCTCTGTATCCCTGAACCCTCGTAAGTCTCTCATCCCTCACCTGCTCACAATCCAGAGTGACTATTCCTTTTCTCCCCACCCCAGGGGAAGTGCAAAAATGTCCTACACCAACTGACATCTCCAGTTGAGATCCTCCAGGAGAGGAAGGCCTTGTGGTTCTCAGCTCCTGGGAAGTCAGAGAGCGCCAGCCTCCTACAGACGGGTAGGATGTGGGCAGAAGTAGGGCCTTGGCAAAGTGGGATGCATACATCACCCATCCTATTGCCTTCCTGGCAGTAAGCAGGCCTGTATACTACCGGAGCCAATAGTAGGAACAGAACACCATCAGCAGTCTGACCACTGCAGACTGAGGATGTGTTGGGGCCTTTTGCCAAGGCTGATGGTTCTCTGTTGTCAGGGCTGAAGGGAGAAGAAAGGGTGTATTCCCAGAAGCCTTTTCTGGGACGGTGACGGGAATAGCCTCATTCTTAAGACACTCAGAAAAGGCTAGCTGAGTACAGTGGTTTGTACCTTTAATCTCAGCTACCCTGGAAGCAGAGGTTTGGGAAGCTTGAGGCTAGTTTTGGCAAAGAAAAAAAAGTTAAGAGAGTTCACTTTGACTAACAAGTCAGGTACACATACAAGATGCCTGTCATCCTAACTGCTTGGGAAGCTTGGAGGTAGGATCCATGGTTTCAGGCTGGCTCTGGGCAAGAATGTGGGAACTTTACCTGAAAAATAACCTGAACAAAAAGCACTGGGGGCCAGGTGCGGTGGCTTCCACCTGTAATTCTAGCTATTCAGGAGGCTGAGATCTGAGGATCAAGGTTCAAAGCCAGCCCCCTGGCACTAAAGAACTTGAGACTCTTATCTTCAATTAAGCTCTAGAAAACAGGAAGTGGGGCTTGGCTTGAGGGTAGGGTGGTAGTTGCGAGCTGAAGAGCTCAGGGACAGCTGACACCCCCCCCCCAAAGCCCTGAGGATGAAATTGCTCAAGTGACAGAACACTTGCCCTTGCAAGAAGGTTCTGAGTTCAAATTCTAGCACCACACTCACAAAGACAGGCCCAAGGAGACAATCTGTCTCTGGTTTTGAATCAACAGTGGTGACATTTGGGGAGAGCTAGACTCCTGTTTTTTTTTTTTTTTTTTTCTTTTTTTCCCCATGGTTTGAAAATCCCCTTTGAGAAGCCAGGGACAACTAAAGGAATGGCTGGGACCTCTTGGTGTGATGTAAGTGGAAGATAAGATTCAGAATCCTGGGAAATCAGGCTCTGGAAACTTCTGTGGGTGTCTTGTATCATGTGAAAACTCCAGGACAGCAGCTAAAAGCCAGGTACAGTAAGAGAACACAAGGACGGGCCTCCTAGCACTGTGCTGAGGGGGAGCAGCCAGGAGCCTGGGTGCCCTGAGAGCCAAGGGGTAGATGGCTACCTTCTGAGACTCTGAATCTGTTCCCCTAGGGTCCGGATGGCTACACAGAGCTGTGTAAGTGGGAGCCAGAGGCTGATGTGGAGAGCACACAGGCCTTATGATAAGGCTAAAGAGTAGCACCTTGTGGCCAGGAGAATGCCTAGCAGGCACAGAGCCCTGGGTTCGATTCCTGGGTACCACATATAGAGAAAAAGGAAGTGATGCTGTGGATCAAGTGGTAGAGCACTAGCCTTGAGAAAGCTTAAGGACCAATCCAGCCCCGTCTTGGACAGCAGCAAAAGCCACAGGGACAGAATGAGCACAGACTGGAATGATGATGGAGTTTATCAGGGGAGGGAGGGGGATTGTGACCGTCCTCTGCCCTGACTTACAGCCTTTCAGTTGGTCCTGTTGCTAGGTGCAGTCCTGAAGAACTGATTGGTCCCTAGATCTTTGTTTTATGAACATATTTTCTGCCCTCTCTCCTGTTTCAGAAACTGGATGGCAGAAATTTTGCCTTCAACTGTGATCTTCCTAGACCTGTAGCACGGTGTACAGTGAGTGAACAGATGGAAAGTAGATGGGGCAGTGAACCTGGGCTTTATCCTGGAGTCAGCAGGAAGTCTTTTTGGGGGGAGTGGGAGGTGGGATTAAAGTAGAAAAGGAATAAGAAGCCAGCCTGGACAGGAAAGCCCTGAGACTTATCTCCAGTGAACCACCAGGAAGCAGGAAGTGGAGCTGCGGCTCAAGTGGTAGAGCTGCTCACCTGAAGAGCTCAGGGGCAGCGTCCAGGCCTTGAGTTCAAGGCCCACGACCGAACCAAAAAGAAAAAAAAAGGAACAAGATCTGCGTGCTGAGTGGCGGAAATCACCGTGATGGAGAAGACTGGGGATGAGGAGGAGGATAAAGGTAAAAAAAAAAAAATGGAGAGTTGTGAGGTCAGGTTGAAAAAAAAAGGAAGGCTAATCCCATAGAATTAACGAATCCTCTTTGGTTTTCTCTTTATGCATGTACATATATAACATCCCTGCGAAGTCAGCCGTCCGTCCTTCCGCAGGCGAGGAAATGGACGCCGCAGGCTCAGTACTTGGTAGCTCCGGGCTCCGTCCTCTCTCCGCGGACCCCGCGCCCCCCCCGGCCCGCCATGGCCCCCCCTGCCCGTCCCCAGGACCCGCGGTGCCTCCTCTGACATCCGGCACCTGAAGAGGATGGGGAATCTAGGCCCGGGATGGCGAGCACTCGCTAATTCCGGCCCAGTGGGTGGCGGGACAGCCCGGCCGACGGCGACTCGGATAGAACTCGTGGCCGCTCCCGGCGGGAAGAGCGGCTTGGGTCCCCGCGGCCGCCGTAGCGCGGCGCTCCGGTCGCCATGGCAACGGCGGGAAGCCGCGCCAGGCCGAGGGGCGGTGCCGGCGCGGCGGCCGATTGGACCCCGCGTGGCGCGCTAACCTGGGAACCGCCCGCCGCCCCGAGGGTGCGGACGACCGGCGGACCGGTGGTCGGCTCAAGTGTGGGGGCCTTGTGGGGTGCCAGGTGGGCTTCGGGGCGGCGGGGAACCCCCCGACCCCTGAGGTCCCGCCCACCCCGCGGCCCTGCCTGGGCCTCAGAGGAGGGAGGCGGGGAGTGGGCGCCCAGGCCTGTCGGTGGGCCCCGTCTCCGCCCCGAGCGCATCTCCTCCTCTCCCCTGCAGCTCCCGGATCGCAGGCGCTGCCCCGCCCCATGGACGTGAGTCCCCCTCAGCCCTCCCCCCCTCCGGCCCTACGCGCTGGCCTCACTCTGCCTCGGGGGTTGACGGGGAGGGGGGGGTGATAAGAAGGGGAAGGGCGTCCAGCCCGGCTCCGAGACACGAGCTGGGCGGGAATGGACTTCCCAGGGGACAGCAAATCCCGGTCCTGATCAGGGGCTGAGTGATGAGGGGGACCAAGGCATTGTGGGATTGTGTGTGTGTGTGACTGGGAGTTAGACAGGGGCAGGGCTAGACTGGGTTCTTTTGTCACTGCGAGGAAGGAATTGTCCCTGAGTCACTGGGAGCCACTGAGGGATTGGAAGGGGGGAGGGAGGGAGGGAGGGAGGGATGCACAGGAAGTTGGTGTGGAAAAAAAAAAAAAGACACCAGCGAGTTGGATGGAAATTTGGGGGACAGGCAATGTGGGCTGAGGGGGAAGTGAAAGCCGTGGTATGGGGGGAGGCAGGTACAAGAGCTCTTGTTTGGAGAATCCTTCTGGAAGGAAAAAAATAAAAAGTTGAATTGTAAATCTTGGAAGGTTTTAGAATGGCCAAAATGAAGATGGTAGGGGGAAGCAGGTTTGGAGGATGAGACTTCCCCCCACCTCTGTGCCCTTCCTCTTAGTCCTGTGTTTCTGCAGCTTCTGCCACCTCCCTGTCACCCCCTTCCTCTCCTCTGCTTGTCCAGGTCTCGAGTTCGTGGAACCCAGCTCCGGCCTCTGTCAGCAGCCCTCCCTTGCTCCTCCCCATCCCTGCCATTGTCTTCATCGCGGTGGGCATCTATTTACTGCTCCTGGGCCTGGTGCTGCTGACCAGGCGCTGCCTGCTGGTGAGGGGGCCTGGTGGGGAGTACAGCCTGGCTCTGGGGTACCAGAACTGATCAGTCTCTTCCCCTCACCTACAGACTTTTTGTCCCAAGACACCTCTACTGTTAATCACCACACTTATCTGATTGTCCCTCTCTCAAAAAAGCCAGTCTTTTTTTTTTTGCTGATCCTGGGGCTTGAATGGGCCTGGGTATTGTCCCTGGGCTCCTTTTGCTCAAGGCTAGTGCTCTACCACTAGAATCACAGCACCACCTCAGGCTTTTTTTTTTTTTTCCTGTGATTAATTGGAGTCTCATGGACTTTCCTGTCCTGGCTGGCTGCAAACCACAATCCTCAGATCTCAGCTGCCTGAGTAGTTAGGCTCTCAGGCATAAGCCACTGGTGCCCGGCCTAGCCCAAACCCTGAGTGCTGTCATCTCATCTCCTAGGCTCAGGGTTGCTGTACTGACTGCAGCTTCACTTGCAAGAAGCAAGGTACCTCTGAACCCCAAGATTGCTGCTGGACCTGTGCAGAAGCCTGTGACTTCCCTCTGCCCAGTCCAGGCCACTACCTGGATGCCTGCTGCCCCCAGCCCAGTGAAACTGTAAGTGCCATTCATACCCTGTTCCACAGAGCCCTGATCTGGGTATGACCTGTGCCTTCATTTTTTTTTTTTTCCTCTTTCCAACCTTTTTATTACTGAGTGTTAACTCTGCACCAAGAACACAGCGTCATGTGGAGTCAGCATAAACAACATCTGGCTTTTTTTTTTTTTTTTTGCTGGTTAATTGAAGAGTCTCTCAGACTTTCCTGCCCTGGCTAGCTTCTAACAATAATCTCAGCATTGTCTACAACTGAATATTGAGGGGAGACCCTGACTTATAGAAGATGGGCCCATTTGTGCATTTGTGGGTTTAAAAATGTTTGATGTGATCCACCATCTTCTCAGATTTAGACTGCAAAGCACTCTTGCTCTTAGAGTGATGACTACCCCAGGAGGGTAAGGGAGAGAGCAGATTAAGACCCAGCAAACTTATAACTTGGCCTGAAAATCCCTGGCAGATGTTTTAAGTTTCCAAATAAATTGGGGTAAGGAGCTTTTCTGTCATAAATCTGCTTCTGGTTCCCTAGAGGTTGTCAGGAGAATGGCTCCAGGGGTCAGAGTTCATGGGACAAAGGGAAAAAAACAAAAACAAAAACGGAGACCTAGGACCACATGCTGGTGGTTTAAGCCTGTAGTCCTAGCTACTCTAGAGGCTAAGATCTGAGAATCACAGTTCAAAGCAAGCTGGAAAGTCTGTGAGACTCTTATCTCCAAGAAAATGGAAGTGGAAGTAGCACTCTGGCTCCAGGGAATAGAGTGCTAGCCCTGAGCAAAGACCCCTGTGTTCGAGAAGTCCCAAGACCAAAAAATAAATAAAAAATAGAGACCTTGGGTTATAAAAATTCTGGTTGGAGAATTTCTTCTCTCTCTCTCTCTCTCTCTCTCTCTCTCTCTCTCTCTCTCTCTCTCTCTCTGTCTCTCTGTCTCTCTGTCTCTCTGTCTCTCTCGAACATTGTCCTCTTGGCTGTCTGTTCACACAAAGGGAATTGTCTAGTTATTACCTCCTTAGGGGAAGGATGGACTGAGATGACTGTAGAGGGTCGAAGTGTTCCACCTGTTAATTCAGGAATTTTCCAATCTGTAGCCTTCGGGGTCTGGCCTTATCTAGTTTCTGCTAGAACCAGGAAGGAATCTGGAAGGGTTCTGGAATAGCCTGGAGTGGAGCTGTGATTCTGTCCTTGAGTTGTCTTTCCTCAAAGTACATTGAAGTCTCTGTGCTCTCCTCTCCTTAGAGTGACAATAACAACCACAAAGGTAACAAAGCTCTTGCCTGTTTGATAGTTGTAGACAGTAAGGCTCACAGATACTTTGCTGACTTGCCAGGGGTCATGGAGTTGGGTCAGCCAGACCACAAACCCAGGCTTCTCATTGCTTTTGGGGGGGGGGACAAGCCTGCTTGCTGTGCTGTTTTGTGGTGAGGGTTGAATCCCTTCCCTCATTTTCCTACCACTACCACATGTATATGGATGGAGTCATTGCTGACTGGCCTGGACTGTTAGGACTTGACTATAAGCCAGGTCCTATTGTCTCGTGAGGTCTCCCAGGCAGAGAGGCTATTACAGTAGAGAGGCTAATACAGCAGAGTGGGAGGTCTGCCTGCTTGTGATCAGAAGCAGATAAGACACTTCAAAATAAACCCAGGGGTCTGAAGTGTGGCCTAGTGGCAGAGTGCTCCCCTAGCATTCACAAAACCCTGGGTTTGATTCCTCAGTACCACATACACACACAAAAGCCAGAGTGGTGCTATGGCTCAAGTGGTAGAGTGCTAGCCTTGAGAAAGCTCAAGGACAGTGCCCAGGCCCTGAGTTCAAGCTCCAGGACCGGCCAAAATAGGCCCTTCACTTGGTAAGTCTGAGGCAGCAACATGATCTGATGCACTTGGGATAAGAACTGCTAAGGGGACTGGAACTATAATGATGAAGCTGTGTCTCTATTTTTTTTTTTTTTTGCCAGTCCTGGGCTTGAGCTCAGGGCCTGAGCACTGTCCTTGGACTTTTCTCAAGGCTAGAGCTCTACTTCTTGAGCCTCAGCACCACTTCTGGCTTTTATCTATGTATGTGGTACCGAGGAATCGAACCCAGGTCTTCATGCATGCTAGGCAAGCACTTTAACCACTAGGCCAAACTCCCGGCCCTGTGTCTCTATTTTTGTGTGTGCTAGACCATGACTTTGAACTCAGGGCCTGGGTGCTGTCTCTGAGCTTATATGCTTGAGGCTAGTGCTCTACCATCTGAGCCACAGCTCCACTCCTGGAATTTTGGTGAGATAAGAGTTTCTTGTACTTTCCTGCCTGGGCTGGTTTTGAACCATGGTCCTCAAATAGTCTCCCGAGTAGCTCTGATTATAGACATGAGCCACTGGTGCTGTCTGCAGTTCTCTTCCACTGAGTACTCTCTAGGTACCAGACATGGAGCTCAGTTCTCCACAAATTCCCTACAGTAACTTCTTGAAGCAGGTGTTACATTTGTTTCAGAGGTGATGAAACTGAGCTCATGAATTAACCAAGCTGAGACTTAAACCCAGGTTTTCCTGGTTCTATGGCCTCAACTCTAACCAATAAAGATGGTGACTCCCCATCCCCCTTTCTTCTTTCCCTCCCTCTCATTCTCCTTTCTTTCTTTCCTCAGACTTATCTTTTATTGGAGTCTTTTTTAAACAACCAAGTATTGAAAACTTGACACAATGTTGTTAATTATTTGAAAGTTGCAACAATTATTTTTCTATGGGAAAACTTTCCAAGTGAAAAACTCATTCACAAGCTGAGAAGCATGTAAGGGTTAACAGGCTTGTGGAGATCTTGATTAATGTACTTAAACAGCAGATTCCTTCCAGAAGCCACTGTTGTGAGTCAGGAAATCCATTAGCCTGTTATTAATGACTGCATCTAAACCTTTCTGTGGACACAGCCAAGAGATGCTTTTAATATCCTTCTTTTCTGAGGTAAGGGCACCAGGGCCTCTTAGCCTCTAGCTCTGTACAGAGAATGATAGTGTAGGCCTCTAAAACCCACAGCATGGGCTCCCTAGAGATGCCCCCAAACCACTCCCTCACACACACACACACACAAACACACACACACACACACACCCTTTTCTCTCACTAGGGTTCTTCCTATCCTCTCTAGCTGTTGTAGCCCAGCCAGATTTAGACCCCTCTTCCCTATGGCTGTCAGATCCCTTCCCCTTGCCAGAGCCCCTAGTGACAGCTAATCTCACCAGTCATTGGACACCGCACCCCGAAACCTCAGCTGTGGAAAGGTCATTACCCTATTCTTGGCTTGGCCTGGTCTCTGCTTGAGCTCTGTGACTGTGTCACTAGCTCTACTTCTGGCCCCGAGGAGCCAGTCTTCTGAACCACTTGAGCTACTTGGCTTGCGTCCAGTCCATGCCCCTGGCAGTTGCAAATCACTCCCTTCTCAGGGTGGAGGAGCGTGCACTGCAGGGGTTACAGCTCCCCTCTGTCCCTAAGGACATGATGTTCCTTCTCCCCAAGAGACAAGCCTGTCTCCTTGGAGCCCAGAGCCCTCTTCTGTCTGCCTGAAGAGTGAACATGATATGACACGCTTAACTTCGTCCACTTAGCCAGTGTCCAGCTGTGCCTCAGACACCTGCTTTGCAGAGTCCCCATGCCAGCTCTGTGGAGAACCAGAGGCTACCTAGCCCTGCCCCTCATGCCTATCCCAGATACAGCTCTAAAATGTTGTGCTGAGTATGGCAGAGTACTTGCAAGGCAGTGAGGAGGACTGTGAGTTTGAGGCCACCATAGGCTACACTGGGAGAATGCTGTCTCCAAAATAAATACTAAATGTCTTTAAAACTATTCCAGACGAAACTAATAAAGTGAGTATTTTGTGTGTGGTACTGGGATTTGAACTCAGGGCCTCATGTTTCTTAGACTGGCCTTCTAGCACTTGAGCTAGGCTAGAGAGCATTATTCCATGCGCCAGTGCGCATGCCTGTGGTCGTAATTACTGAGGAGGCTGAGATCTGAGGATGGCTGTTTGAAGCCGACCCCTGGGCAGAAAGGTTCAGGAGACTCGTTATTTCCATTAAGCACCAAAAAAGCTGGAAGTGGAACTGTGGCTCATGTAGTACTAGCCTTGAGCAAAAACACTCAGGGATGGTGCCCTGGCCCAAAGTTCAAGCCCCAGAACAACGACAACAACAAAATTTGGTACTCAGAAATGAATGATAGGCCAGGAGTTTGGCCTAGTGATAGAGTGCTTGCCTAGCATGCACAAGGCTCGGGGTTCAATTCCTCGGTATCACATACACAGAAAAAGCTGGAAGTGTTGCTTGTGGCTCAAATGGTAGAGCACTAGCCTGGAGAAAGCTCAAGAACAGTGCCTGGGCCCTGAGTTCAAGCCCCAGAACTGGCAAAAAAGAATGACAGGCTAGGGTGGGCATAGGTCAAATGGTAGAGTGCCTGCCTACCAAATGGAAGCCCCTATGTTCAAACCCTAGTACTGGAAAGAAAAGAAAGGGGGATACGGAGAGGGAGGGAGAGGAGGAGGGAGGGAAAAAGGAAGGAAAGGAGGGAAGAAAAAGTAGAACTGTGGCTGAGTGCCAACTTTGAGTGAAAAACCTGAGACAGTGCTTAGGCCTTGAGTTAAAGCCCTAGTACCAGGACATGTACACACACAGGATGATATCCTGCAGACTGGTCTCATGCCTAGAACAGTGTTCATAGTTTAGTGCTGGCTAGAAGGGTGCATGTACTTCCTGTGAATTAACTCCATACCACAAGGCCATGAGGGTACAGAACTGTCCTTCAGCTGGACACTGGGACACCAACCCATGAAGTGGGAAGGAGAGAACCCCTCCACAACAGCTTCCCACTCCAGAACTCAGTGATTAAGAGCTTGGCCTGAGGGCAGAGAATGTGGCTGAGAGGTAGAGTGCTTGTCTAGTATGCATGAAGCACCATATATAAGTCTCCAGGCGCAGTGGCTCAGGCCTGTAATCCTAGTTACTCAGGAGGCTGAGATCTGAGGATCCAGGTTCAAAGCCAGTCAGGGCACAAAAGGACCTGAGACTCTTATCTCCAATTAACCTCTAGAAAATGGAAAGTGGGGCTTGGCTCAAGGGTAGGATGGTAACTTTGAGCTGAAGAGTTCAGGGACAGCGCCCAGGCCCAGTTCAAGCCCTATGACCCACAAAAAAAAAAAAAAAAAAAAAAAAAAGCTGTAAGTGGCGCTGTGGCTTGAGTGGTAGAGTCCTAGCCTTGAGCAAAAGAAGTTTAGGGAACCAGGCGTGGTGGCTCACACCTGTCATCCTAGCTACTCAGGAGGCTGAGATCTGAGGATGGCGGTTTAAAGCCAGCCCCGGGCACTAAAATCCTTGAGACTCCACCAGAAAACCTGAAGTGGTGCTGTGGCTCTAGGGGTAGGGTGGTATCCTTGAACTGAAGAGCTCAGGGACTATCCAGGCCCCATGACAAAAAAAAAAAAAAAAAAACATGGCCTGACTTCTCAACAGTACAAGGAACAGATTTGGTCCCCAAATAGTGGGTGGCACTCTGTTTCCTTGAGCAAGCCCCTCAGGTTCCTTTTTCCCTTTGAAAGGAAACCAGTCATCCTCTCTCTCAACAGGGTTGGGCTCCTCAGTGCCCTCACTGTTGCCCGCTTTGCGACTGTGCCTGTGCCTGCCAGCTCCCTGACTGCCAGAGCCTCAACTGTCTCTGCTTTGAGATCAAGCTCCGATGAGGACACAGGACCCCTGGTCTTTGGGGAGCGGTCAGCCCCCAGGACCTCTAGGCCCCCTTTCCTAAGAGCCATCAGGACATTTCCCTCCAGGTTTCTGGAACTACAAATGGCTTCCCCAGCTCTCCAAGCTGGGAATCTGCAGTGGAAAGCCTGCCCCTGGCAGCCTGTGGGAAGGCTAGAAGGGAAAGGAAGAACTAGTTCTCTGGCCAGTGCCCCTGCCTTTCCTTCCCTTTCCAAGTAAATGATTACAGGTGTGAGTGAAGGCCAGGACACTTCCGACCAAGACAGCGTTATGGGAAGACCCCCGGTGGCCATGCTCAGGACATAGGGGTGCCCACCTGCACCCGATGCATGGACTCTTGGTTATTCTAGAGGTGAGTGTCTTGTCTGTCTCTGCTCTCCCTCTTAGAAGAACAACCCACCAGCTGGCCCCGAGTGGGGAAGGGAAGGGGTTAGAAGGAATAAGTGGCAGGCAGCTGGGAGAACAGACACCCCACTCCCTCCTCTTACTCCTTCCTCCCCACCCACAGATCCCTGCTCGGAGGTTTCTCTTGACAACCAATAGCCTCAGTCTGGAATTGCAAGGAGATTTCCTCTAAAATATAACGGTGAGTTGGTTGGGGGTGGGGGGGAGGCCTCCCCATAGGGTGGACCCAAGGCATCCTCCTTCCCCCATGCAGGGCCCCACGCTGGCATGAATGTCAGGGGCTTCAAGTTTCCCTAAATATAGGTCCCTGCTGCGGGATCTGTGGTGAGGAAAGGGCAGGGGTTACAGAGAAGGTTGGGGACACAGGCGCGGGGGAGGGCGAGGGCTGCCTTATAACCCAGCCCAGACCCTCGGGGCTCACTGCAGACCGCGAGCCTCCGCCGGCCCCTCCGCTCCTCGCCTGGCTGCAGGTGGGCTTGGGCCCCCGGGGTAGGGTGGTTTTCTGCCCGAAGAACGGGAAAGCGCAGGGGAGGAGGACAGCTCAGGAGCTGATTTCGTTTTGGAGAAGGAGATCAGGCCCGGGGGAGCCCTTCCTCAGGGACCTGTTTAGGCAATACAGGGCCAGCCCGAGCCGGCCATTCTCCCCTGCTCAGGTTCTCGCGGCCTAGCCTGCGCCACCCCGGCGCAGCGCGCGTGCGTGCGCCCCGGGCCGGATCAGGGCCGAGGGGCGCCGGCCGGGGACAGGCCCAGCGCGGGGAGGCCCCGCCGCCTTCTTCCGCTCCCGGCGCGCCCACCTGCCGCCCGTCCCTCGGTCTCTCGCGCCCGGCCCACGGGCGAGGCCGGCTAACGCCCGACCACGCCACTCGGTGAGGGTGGAGGTGGAGGCCGGAAGCGACGCTGGGAGGGAGGACAGCGCGCTGCCCCGTCCCTCCGGGGCCCCGCGCCCGCCCCGTCCTCCCGGAGGCCGCAGTTCCCGCTGAGTCACCGCGCTGGCCCGCACGCGGCGGCGGGGGGAACACGTGGGCAGGCCCGGCGGCCCGCGGGATGTGGCCCGAGTCACGTCCAGGGGGGCGGCGGCGGGCGGGGTCGCCGCGCTCGAGCCCCGCCCCGCCCGGGCGCCGCCCCGGCCCCGCGGCTGCGGGAGGCGGCGCTCTCCGCTCCTCGCTCGCCATTGGCGGCTTCGCGGCCCCGGGCCGGGAAGGACCCGGGAGGAGCCCGGCGGAGGGCGGAGCGGTGCCTTTAAAAGGCCCGGTGCCCGCCCCCGCCCGCCCCCTCGGCACTGAATAGGCTGCGTTCTCTTGGAACGCCGCAGAGCCGAGTCCTGGTGACTGCGCTCGCGTTCTTACGTCCGTCCGCCTGCCCTCCGGCCGCCGCCGCCTCCGGCCCGCCGCCCACCCCCTCCGAGCCAGGTGAGCGCCCCTCGCCACGTGCGCAGGCCGGCGATCTCGGGAAGGGTCCCAGGTCGTGGCGAAGCCCCCGATCCCCCCCCACTGCATGCGGGCATCCTTCCCCCCTCCCCCCTGTCCCGGGCTGCGCTCCTCGGCTCCGCTGCGCAACGCCGCCGCTCTGCTCGCTGAGTCACGGCGGGGGAGGAAGCAGGACGATGGGCCATTTTTCTGTATATGTAGATATATCCCACCCAGGGACTCTCCGATGCAAAGCATTAGGGTCCCCTTTCCTCCCTCGAAATCCCCAGCGGCCGCGGGGTGGGAGCCCAGCGCGCACACCACCGCAGATGGGGGTGGGGGCGCCCTCCCGCCCGGCCTGGCTTCCGAGCCGAGGGGAAACCCCTCGCAGCCCGGGTGATCCATTAACACCTTCCTTGTCTTTCCTGCTCCATGACCTTGTTTCCGAGCTGTTTTCTGCCGAAGTCACGCACTTTTTAAGGGAAGGGATGGGGCGCTTGTCTCCATCACGTCCTCCAGTTAGGTCAAAAACCTTCCCTTCTTTTGGGCTTCTTCCATTAAATGGCTCTAGGGCCTTTTTCCTAATCCCCTCCCCCTCCCGGGGAGGGGGAGAAGTCTGACCTTGGGATGTCCTTGAGACCTGGGCCAGCCCTGGGATTCTTGATTGGATTGGATAGGGTTGATGACAGTGAAGATCTGGATTCTAATCTCAGATCTGGCTCTTGGGTGGCTGTGTGGTTCCAGCACAGATCTTTCTCTTCTCTGGGCTCTTTTACACGAAGATATTGCGCCCTCTGCCCTACTCATACCTGACCTTTAAATTCTGAAATACTCCGGTTCAATTTTGTTTCTAGGAAGGTGACCCCATGGCAACGCGCAGGCCAGATGGGTCCAGCCTCAACGTGACCCGCCTGTCTCTGGCTCTGGCTTTTTCCTTTCCCCCAGTTGTCAGTGGGAGAACCCACTCTCTGGGCAACAACACCCAGCTACAAAGAGAGTTAGGACAGGTACAGGAGGAGGCAGGCATAGTATAAGGAAGAGCTGGGGATAAGACTGCCCCAGGACATGCCCGGTGTGGGGCAGGGGAGGCCGGGAACCTCCACCCTGACCTCTAGGCAAGGAAACCTGACCATAGGGGTTATGAGAAAATCCACCTGATCAGGCCTTGCTTCCTCCATGCAGGAACTTGCTGTCACCACCACCATGCCCTACCCATACCCAGCGCTTACTCCGGAGCAGAAGAAGGAGCTATCGGACATCGCTCATCGCATTGTGGCTCCGGGCAAGGGCATCCTGGCTGCAGATGAGTCCACTGGTGCGGTGCCGGCAGGAGTCAGGGTGGCAGAACCAGGATTGGTAGTGACAGGCTGATCCTCTTAACCCTCCCTTGTGGCCCTGTTTCCAGGAAGCATTGCCAAGCGGCTGCAGTCCATTGGAACTGAGAACACCGAGGAGAACCGCCGCTTCTACCGCCAGCTGCTTCTGACGGCAGATGACCGAGTGAACCCCTGCATTGGAGGGGTCATCCTCTTCCACGAAACACTCTACCAGAAGGCGGATGATGGGCGCCCCTTCCCCCAAGTTATCAAATCCAAGGGTGGTGTCGTGGGCATTAAGGTGAGACAGCAGGGCAGAACAGGATATGGGTTAGGGGTTTGGAGACGTGTGTGCAAACCACTCCAGACTTCTGGGACTTAGTCCCTTGTTCCCCTTGAAATAATTTCTTGCAGTCCTATGGATGGAACCTAGGCCCTTCCTGAATTAGCCTGGAGATGGCATGGGGGTGGAGGGCATCTTTAGTTTTGCAATTCCATTAACATTCCTGTCAGTTACTATCCCAGTGTGTCCTGCCTCACAGGCCTGGGTGGCCGGACACCCTCCGAAAGGCAGGAAAGAGGTCAAGTCACTGTTGGGGGAGGGGTTCTGTAGCGTAGGACAGTGTTTTAGATCATCATTCCTTGTCCCAACAGGTAGATAAGGGCGTGGTGCCCCTGGCCGGAACAAATGGCGAGACCACCACCCAAGGTGAGGACATTATTGGGCTTCTTCCCCTTTGCAGGCAGCTTGCCCACGCTTGGGGCTTTGGGGGAAAAAAAGTTAGTGAAGTCCCACACCACATTCCTGCATGCTCTGTCCTTTTGTCTCCTCTCCAGGGCTGGATGGACTATCTGAGCGCTGTGCCCAATACAAGAAGGACGGAGCTGACTTTGCCAAATGGCGTTGTGTGCTGAAGATTGGGGAACACACTCCCTCAGCCCTTGCCATTATGGAAAATGCCAACGTTCTGGCCCGTTATGCCAGTATCTGTCAGCAGGTGGGATTGGACTACAGGTCCCTAGCAGGCCACCTCCTACCTCATTTGATTATGGGCTAGCTTGCTGACCATCTGCTAGGCTCTCTCCCCTCCTCCACAGCAACTCTTGCCAATACTCCAGGAGCAGGCTACTCTGCAAGACAGAGGGGCAGAGTGGGATTGTGTGGGCAGATCTGAGATTTTGTTTTGCTTGTAATCCACTGAGCTTTGAAGCCTTGAGTCCCTGTCATCAAGATAACATCTTGGCCAGTGGCTGGGGTAACTATAGGGTGGGGTCCCTTACAGCTCTGTCCCTCTCACCACAGAATGGCATCGTGCCCATTGTGGAGCCTGAGATTCTCCCTGATGGGGACCATGACTTGAAGCGCTGTCAGTATGTAACTGAGAAGGTAAGTGACCTGTCCCACGTGGCTGGGCCTGGGCTCTGGGCCAATTGGTCCTCCATCCCACCCACCGTGTTCTTGCTCTTAACCGGCTCCAGGTGCTGGCTGCTGTCTACAAGGCTCTGAGCGACCACCACATCTACCTGGAAGGCACCTTGCTGAAGCCAAACATGGTCACCCCTGGCCACGCCTGCACCCAGAAGTACTCCAATGAGGAGATTGCCATGGCCACCGTCACAGCGCTACGCCGCACAGTGCCCCCTGCTGTCACCGGTGAGGCCTGTCCCCTCACCCTGGCAGTTGGGGGGGGGGGGTGTATCAGAATTGGCCCTTGGATCCCAGTTGGTCTGCTGTGAAAGGCAGTTCCTAGCTGCTGTCACCCCCCAACTCCCATCTCTGACTCAAGTCCTGCCCTTGTTCTCCAGGGGTCACCTTTTTGTCTGGAGGACAGAGTGAGGAAGAAGCAACCATCAATCTCAACGCCATCAATAAGTGTCCCTTGCTGAAGCCATGGGCTCTGACCTTTTCCTATGGCCGAGCCCTGCAGGCCTCTGCCCTGAAGGCCTGGGGTGGGAAGAAGGAGAACCTGAAGGCAGCCCAGGAGGAGTACGTCAAGCGAGCTCTGGTAAGGCTGGGGGAAGGTAGGTGGGCATCTGGCAAGCGGAAGGGCTCTGAGGAGAAAGAAACCTCACTCTCTCTCTCCTTTCCCCTCTCAGGCCAATAGCCTGGCCTGCCAAGGGAAGTACACTCCAAGCGGGCAGGCTGGCGCTGCAGCCAGCGAGTCCCTCTTCGTCTCCAACCACGCCTACTAAGCTGAGGTGTTGAAGCTGCCCCCCCCCCTCGACACTCCAGGCCCCTGCTTCACCCACTCCCTCTTAAGGAGGGGGCCTCATGAGGACTCCAGGCTCTTTCCCATCATTCTTGCCTCCTTTGTGACTTGGTGTGTGGTGTTGTCTGTGAGCGCTAACTCCATCACCCCTTCCAGCCCACTGCCAATAAACAGCTATTGAAGGGGGAGTCTGTCTGGTTTGTGGCTTCTAAGATGGGGTCGAGGGATAGGAGGGTTGCAGAAAAGGAAAGAATCCTTGTGTTAATTCACCCTAGGAAGGAGAAGGATGAAGGAGCGGGTAGGATGGTGCTGCAGTCTCTTACTTGACCAGGGCTTTAAGCAAGCCAGCTACTGGGGCAAGGGAAACTTCAGCCTTAGCCTCACTTGTAAGCCCAGAACTCAAGGAAAAGCAACCATGCCAAAATTAGCTACCTCTGAAAGCTGTCCTCTTCTAGGTGCGGTGCCAGTTCATGAATCTTAACATTGCACGGTTCCTCCACTGAAGCAGGATATTTAACCCATTATCTCCTGAATTCCATTCTTCAGCTTCTTTCCCATCTGGGGAGCTGATAGCTCACATCTGTGATCCCAGCTACTGATAAGTAGAATCTGTCCCCAAAACAAATGATGGGCTGGAAGTATGGCTCAAAACTATTAACACCTGCCTAGCAAATACAGGGCCCTGATTTCACACCCCTGGGCTTCCAGCTCTGGGAATATACTTCAGAAATGGCAGAATGCTTGCCTGAGCATAGCAAGCTCAAGGCCCTGAGTTCAAATTCCAGCACTTGGCAAAAATGCTAGAATTTGAAATAGCTTAGTCTCCTTTAGGCAATAGAACCCTCCATGTTGCAGATACCTTGAAACTCTTGTGGAGCTCAGGATCCAGATTAAGAACAGTTTGTGAATTGTATCCCATGAAATTCAAGTGGGGCCCCATATTTATCCCATGCCTTGAACCCTTGCCAGTTTTGGGTGTGTCGTAATAACTACACCAGTTTATAGCTGCTGTAGATCCTGATCATAACTAGGGAACTGGTTAGTCTTGCTGTTTCATTTCCTGCAATCTCTCCCTGTCCTTTCCTGGTCTGGATTCTTTCCAGACCAGGAAATACTGACCTTTCTGGTCTTTATATATAGATATATAAAACTCCTGTGGTGATCCTCATAAAATTAACTTCCAATTACCTAGAGCTTCAGAAACTTGGTCTCCAGCAAAACTTTTGTAGCTGCTTCCCTGGCCAATAAATAGTTCAGTGATAGAATAATACCTAACATTTACAAGACTAGGTTCATTGCACTGCTAGGAAAAAACACAAACCCATCCCTCATGCCCAGCTCTCAACAAAATGAAGTGAATAAAAGTTAACGTCATCCAGGCCCTGTAATTTAGCAACTTGAGTCTCTAATCCCAGCTGTTGGGGAAATGCATCACTTGGCTAGAGGCCAGTCCCCCAACTCAATAAGCTGGGTGGACCTGGTGGTACAATCAAAAGTGGGACACAGGACTCAAAAGACTTATGTGTGTGGCTCAAGTGGTACAGCAGCCAGCCTTGAGTAGAAAAAGCCAAGCAAGACTACAAGGCTTTGTGCCAGCACAAAAATGAATGCACAGAAGCTGGATTACTTGAAGGTCATTGGTAAATGTTTGAAGGTAAATGGTTTACTCTGGGCTGGGAATGTGGCTTAGTTGGTAAAGTGCTTGTCTAGCATTCATGAAGTCCCCCGGTTCAATTCTTTGGTACCACATACACAGAAAAAAGCCGGAAGTGTTGTGCTTCCACCTTAAGGAGATTTGAACCTAGCTATATTCCTAGTTCTAGTGTCTTGTTTCCCACCTCCCCACCCCCAAGGTTTCTGGACATCAGATTGAATTAGGCCCTGAATTCAAGCCCAGCACTGGCAATAATATATGCATATATATTAGGGAAGCAGAGGACTTACAATATGACAGTTTAGAGTGTGTTTGGTGTTAATTTTGTAACAATCTGATGTCCAGAAACCCTGGGGGGGTGGGGAGGTGGGACTAGAACTATGAATATAGCTAGATTCAAATCTCCTTAAGGTGGAAACAAAAACAAAAAAAAAAAAACTCAGGCAAAAGCAAGGAATGTGGAATCCAGGGGGCTGTGCTGGTGTAGGCACTGGCATGGGGTGAGAAAGGTGGACCCCTTCTTCTGTAGCCTAAGCTGGCCTCCAATTTGTAATGCTTTTGTTTCAGCCTCCCAAGTGGTGGGGTTGCAGACATGCACCACAACGCCCAGCGTTAGCAGCTTCCTCTTGGCCCCTGACATTTTTGTTGTTGCCAGTCCTGGGGCCTTGAACTCAGGGCCCGGGCACCATTCCTGAGCTTTTTTTTTTTTTTTTTTTTTTTTTTTGCTCAAGGCTAGCACTCCACCACTTGAACCACAGCACCACTTCTGGTTTTTTGTTTATGTGGTCCTGAGGAATCAAACCCAGGACTTCATGCATGCTAGGCAAGCACTCCACCACTGAGCCCCATTCCCAGTCCTGGGCTGGTATTTCTTCATGCACTAAACAAATGCTTACAAGTGCCTATGGCAATGGCCCTCGATTGTTTTGTTTCGTTCGCCCCCTGTCCTGTGTCCTGGGGCGCTCGCCCTGATCTTCGCTTGCTGAAGGCTCTACCACTTGAGCCACATTCCCAGCCCAAGCCATGGCCCTTGCAAACGCTAGCGCTGCAATGGCGGGCCCAGGAAGTTTCACCCCTGCAGTCGGGGGAGATGGGGAGCGACAAGACCATCAGGGCCTCCTCCCATGCTGTCCCCAAGCTGGACCATCCGCCGTGAGTCTGGATGGCTAACGGTCCGGGCAGCGGCGACTTCCGGTTCCTTGCGCCTCCCCTCCCCCACCCCGCCTGGAGAACGACTGGAAGGGCGCGGCGAGGGCGGGGACGTGTGTATGACGTCACGTCCGGTGCGCGGCGGAACTGGCCTCCCTTTGCTTCCGCGGCGGGGCCGGAAGTAGAAGCGGCTGTGGCGGCGGCCCAAAGCGGAGGGAAGGAGGGAGGCAGGAAGCCCGAGAGCCCGAGCCGGGGTCGCAGCGGCGCGGTAAGAGTCAGAGATCCCTCCAGGCCACCGTCCTTAGCGCGGGGTCGCGGGGTTCGATGGGAGTTAGCGGGGGCTGCGGCCTGGGCGGTGGGACGCTGGGGGACCCGGCGCCGATGTGAGGGGAGGCCGGGGTGGGGGGCGCCGGGTCAGCCCCAGAATCGAGTCGCCCCCCCCCCCCCGCGCCCCGTACGTACACTCTGAGCCCGCGAGCTCGTCTTCGCCTTCCCCAGGAGACCCCTGTGCGGCGCGGAGGGGGCGGCGGCCCCGACTCTGACCCGCGCCGGGGGGAGAGCGGTGGGCCATGGCGGAGATCAGCGACCTGGACCGGCAGATCGAGCAGCTGCGGCGCTGCGAGCTCATCAAGGAGAGCGAAGTCAAGGCCCTCTGTGCCAAGGCCAGGTGAGCCCGGGGGGTCAGGCGCGGGGACGGAGACCCCAGCGGAGAACTTGGGGTTCGCCCCATTCTGGAAGCGTCCCCTGAGAAGAGCGGAATGGGACCACCAGCCTCGAGGGACACAGTTGATGTGCTGGAGGAAAGCAGAGAACGAGAAAGACATTTGAGAAATACTAGATGGTGTGTTGCCGGTGGAGTTAGGACTCAAGAAAAGTACTTAAAGTACTTAAGAAACTCAGAGAGGGTCCCAGCTCATCTGTCCCGGCCAACAGGGAAGCCTTCTCCTCGCAGTCTGGACGAAGAAGGTGATAGATGAGTGATTGTCGGCCAGAATAAACGTTAAAAAGCTAGAATGCTGAAGACCCCGTGGGTTATAAAATTCTCTTATTGCCATCAGCAACGCTTAAAGAGAGGTCGGTGGTTTGTCCCCGTTTTAGAAGTGAAGACTCATTGTTCTAAGTTACTTCAAAGTGAAGCCAGTTTTTTGTGTCCTGACCTTTTTTCAGTCCCTGCTGCACAAAGGGGGACTTGGATTACTGTTCTTGTTTTAATGTGCGAGTGTATGATAAATTACTGGCGAATAAGTAGTAGAATGATGTGGAGAGAGGCCTGATTCAGAAGAGTTTAATGGGAAATGCAAGGAAGTAATAGTTAAAGGTCCAGATTTAGGAATAAGAGGACATGGTGGTCTTGAGATGTAACTTCATGTATACATAAAGTAGGGGTCATTGTGCTCATTAATTAAAGGTAAGTTTAAAGATTCCTTCAGTGGGTTGTGCTGGAGGTGAATTTAGCAGTTTGGTAGCAGTCAGTGTTGACAGTGAGATGGTATAGTTGGCCATGTTGGAAGATGATGCTATACAGGGGTTGAAGCAATCAGAAACATTCCAGGTGAGCCTGGAAAGATGGAGATAGTCTGGCTAGCTGATGGGGATTACTTGGAAGGAAGGGCCTTCCCAGAGACCAGGATAACAGGTGAAGAGGCAAATAAGCTGTTCCTTCTAGGGAACTTTTTACCTGTGGCTTCTACTAGGCTGGTAAACTATAGGAGAAAAGATAAAGAACTGGTAGCATATCCAGTACAAGTTTTCTCCACTGTCACCTCTGCTCCTGTGAGGTTGGAATTGTTTTTCTCTGTTTAACTGGAAACTTGAGAGTGCCAGGGACTTGACTCAGGTCATCCTATGATAAAGTAGCTGCGCTGATGGCCGGGAGTTTGGCCTAGTGGTTAAAGTGCTTGCCTAGCATGCATGGAGACCTGGGTTCAATTCCTTGGTACCACATAACATAGAAAAAAGCCAGAAGTGGTGCTGAGGCTCAAGTGGTAGAGCTCTAGCCTTGAGAAAGTCCAAGGACAGTGCTCAGGCCCTGAGCTCAATCCCAGGACTGGCAAAAAAAAAAAAAAAGTAGCTTGTTTGACTCTGTCCCTCACAGAGATTCTGAAGCCCATCGGGGCTGAATTTGATTAACAGCCTTTGTCCCTTTAAAATACCAGACCGAGGCAGTTCACCAGTTCACCCTGGGTCACATCTGTAACTCTATCCAGAAGGTGGAGATGCAGAGGATCATGGTTCTATACCAGCCCAGGTCAAAAAAAAGTTAGTAAGGCCCTCCATCTCAGTCAATAAACCAGGTGTGGTGGCGAATATCTGTTATCTCAGCTACTGGGGAGGCTACAGGTAGGAGGATTGTGGTCTGAGGCCGCCCCAGGCATGAAAGCCTACATGACATGTAACAGCTTAAAAAAAAGGGCTGAGTCAGGGCCTCGAAAGCTAGAGTACCTGCCCAGCAAGTGCAAGGATCTGAGTTCAGACTCCAGTATCATAAAGAAAGCTGAGGAGGAAATGGGGGGAATAAGGACGGGAAAAGCAGCCCGGCTGGGCTCTACTGCTTTATAAGGCAAGACAGTCTCCCTGCCTAGACTAGCTTGTGGGAAGTTTTAGTGACCCCCCTCTGCTTTGGCACTAATTTGCATTTTAGGAACTTTGCTATTACCACCCCCCAAAATAATCTAATCTTCCTTTCCCTCACTGGGATGTGCCAGTGTGGTAGAGATGGTGGGCAATGCTTGCGTGGTATCTTGTAGTTTTAGGTTTTGATAGAAGAGGAAGCAACGAGCTATGAAGGACTGGGCCGGCTATCCTGCCTTGTTGAGCAGTGACTGAACTGAGGCCTGAGTTTGCCACTGCTTTCCCATTCTGAAAGAACAGTGTAGCACTTTGCCGTGGCTTGTTGCAGACACTCTTCACTGAAGCGGGCACTGGTGGTAGCTTATACATTTATTCCTAGCTCCTTAGGAAGCTGAGATCTGAGGGGTGTGGTTTGAAGTTAGCTTGGCAAATAAGAGAGAGTCCTAATCTCCTATTGACCAGCAAAAAAGCTGGAGCTGGAGGTATGGTTTGAATGATAGAGCTCCAGCTGTGAGCAAAAACAAAGCAAAATAAAACCCCAAGGCCCTAAGTACAAGCTCTAGTACTAACACCAAAAAAAAAAAAGCTCAGCGTGTGCATAGATTATATTAAACCCTGAGAACCACAAGGCCTCCAGTGTCTGAGCAGATGAACACATTAGAAGAGTGAGCTTTTGAATCTCCTCTTCAGTGTGAATCTCTTCTCTGGCACCATTAGCAGTATAGTCCTTTGACCTTGACCTATGAGTTTCTGAAATCATGAGACTAAGATGGGATTCTGTGTAGCCACTTCTTGCTGGTATGTTAGTTGTGGAAGTAAAAATGAGTACCAGTGAGTTACCAAAAGCCTGCAAAATCCACAAAATCCTTCTCTCCAATAAAGCACCAAAAATACTGCAGGTGGCACGGTGGCTCAAGTGGTAGAGTCAGGGACAGTGCCCAAGCCATGGGTTCGATCCCTAGTATAGTATCAACACTGAAAAAATAAATAGAAAAGCTTCTCCGTGGAATGACATTCCTCCCCATCAGATTCCATACAAGTGAGAGAGCCCATGTGCCGTGTGGCATCTCAGACCACTACTAGAACTTCTTCCTGTTTCCAGAGGGCTGAGGCACACTTCCCTTGTTGAGAGACATTGCTGAACTGCTATTTGCTGAGCTCAGAGGACTCATGGCCTAGTGGGAAGAGACTGGCCTCCCCTAGCAGAGTAGCTTGATAATAAGTGAGCCCCAGCCTGTGGTGTGTAATTGGAGCCCAAACTGCAGCCTTTCCCTGGGACATACTGAGGCCCTGCTGCTGAGGACAGTTGCTTGGTGGTGTGGGTCCTGCACAGGTCTCTCTCCCTACTGTCCTGGCACAGTTTGCCGGTGCTCACACTCACCCCTGCGCTTCTCATTGGTCCACACCTTGGCAGTGCATGTTGCATTGTTCACATTGGCCATCTTGTAACTGACTCCATAACTGTGCTCCGGATCATAAAGGAAATCCAGAAGTCCTCCCTGCCTCTCCACTCAGGCTGGTGACAGTGGGACAGGCATCGTTTTGAAGGTGACTGGGCTCTAGCCCTTGTGTCGCCCGTTTGGTAGGGCTTCAACTCAGGCCACGCCCTGCTGGCAGCAGGTTGCGGTAGAAGGATGTGGAGGGCTGTAGTCAGCAGATCCTAGGGTAGTTGGCCACTTCATTCCTGCCCCCTAGAGGTTCGTGGACTACTTCATGTTCTCACCCCCCACCGCCCCTTAAGAGATCATGAGTTGGGCTGGGCCAGCTGTAGTGACCCTGCTCTTTTGTTTACAGAGAGATCTTGGTAGAGGAGAGCAACGTGCAGAGGGTGGACTCACCGGTCACGGTGAGTACCTGCTGTCCCTGCTTGGCCCCTTAGATACCCTTAGTGGCTCCACAAGGCCACTTTTCATTCCTGAAAACCCAGGAAGCCCCATGTCGTGTCCCCTAACCCCCTGCTGCCATCTCGCCACCTAAAGATCAAGATTTGAAACCAGGCTGGTCAGATAAAATTCATCTCCACTTACCAAAAAGCCAAGTGCTCAAGTGGTAGAGCGCCGGCCCTCTGTTCAAGCTCAAGTACTAGCTGTAGATGTAGCTTAGCGGCAGAGCACTTGCTAGTCTATATGAGGTCCGTCCAGGGTTCCATCCCCAGCACCACAAAAAAGAGGAGAGGTAATGTTGAACCTGGCTTAAGTGGTAGAGTACCTAATAAGTAACTGAAAGGCCTTGAATTCAAACTCCAGTAACCGCCAAAGCAGACAAGCTGGACACTGGTCACTATAATCCTACCTACTCAGGAGGGTGAGATTTGGAGGATTCAAGTTCCAGGCCAGCCCAGACAAAAGTTTTTTGTTTTTTGGGTTCTTTTGGCCAGTCCTGGGGGTTGAACTCGGGGCCTGGGCACTGTCCCTAAGTTTCTTTTACTAAGGCTAGTACTCTACCATTTGCACCATAGCGCCACTTTCTGCTCTTTCTGTTTATGTGGTACTGAGGAATTGAACCCAGGGCTTCATACATGCTGGACAATCACTCTACCACTGAGCCACATTCCCAACCCCCAGACAAAAGTTTGTAAGACTTTATCTCAATAAAGTGTGGTGACATGCCATTCAGCTACATCAGGCTCTCGTGGAAAAATGAGACCTTAGAAGTGGGAATTTTGATTTGGAGGAAGATCCTCTTAGTTGGGGCAGAAGAACTCTTAATTTGGTGGAGTGCTTCTAGTCACGTGTTTCTGAGGCCTTGTCAGCAATTTTCTGCTGGGGATATGAAAAGAATTGGGGGGGTGGAGATCAAGTTGTGAGAGATGCGGGTCTCTCTGGAAACTTAATACTGTCTTGCTCAGAGCAGTTAGTTAACACTTGCTGTGGGGATGGGGGTTATGGAGATGGCTAGATGGGCCTGCAGCCAAGTGGTCCAAAGTGGTACAAGTGTTCATGCTCTTGGAAGCTTTGAAAGCTAGACACTGGGGACAAAAGGTCTGCCCCTTTGTTCCCTCCGGTGCCAGACTGCCTTCTTCCTTCCTAGGTGTGTGGTGACATCCACGGACAGTTCTATGACCTTAAGGAGCTGTTCAGAGTGAGTGGGGAAGCAGCTGGGAGTGGGCCGTGGGGCAGCTGAGAGATCCATGGGCCGAGAGCAGAATCTCGACTTCCCTGTATATAGGGCTCAGAAGTCAGTGGGCGTTGGGTGAAAGAAAGGTAAGACCCAGCCACTGTGCTGGGGCAGGGTGCTTCCGGTCCACGCAAAACCATCTTCCTCTGTCTAGGTGGGTGGTGATGTCCCTGAGACCAACTACCTCTTCATGGGGGACTTTGTGGATCGTGGTTTCTACAGCGTCGAAACCTTCCTCCTGCTGTTGGCCCTCAAGGTAGGCGTGTGTGGCCACGTCTGCACCCTGTCTGCATCCTCCCAGCCCTCTCCATGCCTGCCGCTTGCCACCCACAGTGGGCAGGCAAAAGCCTTCACCTCTACTAAGGCCATCCAGCCTGCCTCCGGGGAGAATGGCACAGTGTGGGCCAGGACGGTGGTGACTGGAGCTGGTGGCATGTGGCGTTGGGGAAGGGACCGGTGGAGAGATAGACTGCACCCAACCCTGGTGTTGGTGTTCCGCCACCGCTAGGTCCGCTACCCTGACCGCATCACCCTCATCCGGGGCAACCACGAGAGCCGCCAGATCACGCAGGTCTATGGTTTCTACGACGAGTGCCTGCGCAAGTACGGCTCGGTGACCGTGTGGCGCTACTGCACTGAGATCTTTGACTACCTCAGCCTGTCGGCCATCATCGATGGCAAGGTAGGCTGGCTCCAGGCTCCTCGGGGATGGAGATCTGGTGCGCTCTTGGCCAGTACCTCCCTTCCCTCTGGCATGTGTCTCCCTTCCAGATCTTCTGTGTGCACGGGGGCCTCTCACCCTCCATCCAGACCCTGGACCAGATCCGGACGATTGACCGAAAACAAGAGGTACCCCATGATGGGCCCATGTGTGACCTCCTGTGGTCCGACCCCGAAGGTGAGGCTGGGCAGGTGGGTGCCCCTGGCTTGTCTAGGTGGACAGAAGCAAGGGCTCGAAAGGCCAGTTAGACTGGGGAGGAGCAGGACGAGGCAGAGCCACATGTGCTGTATCTTCCACCTGCCTGGCTGGACCTGTAAGGAGCATGCAGCGTGGGGGGGGGGGGGGTAGGGGCTGAGTGGTAGGAGCATGCGTACTGAGGCTGAGGGCTGGCTCAATGGGAAGTGGCTTCAGAGGTAAGGCCCCCAGAATGGTAGCTCCCTGAAGACCCCCTCATTTGGTAGGGTTCCCTGCCAGCAGGGAATAGAGCTGAGATTTCAAATCAGATCCACTCTGTCCTGCCATTCCCAGCCTGATTTCTGTGAACCTCACAGATGGGGGAACAATGCAGTGGTGGTCACTGTAACCAGGCAGTCACAGCCTCTGGGCCTTCTGGGTGGAGCTCACCTGTCCTGGCATTTGCCATCCTGTCCTGTCCTCAGAACCCGCAGAGCCCCTGTGGGTCCATAGAACAGCGTGGTGCCCTCTGGGACTGGGTCTGGGGCAGCAGGCAGAGGATCTTGAGCCCTGCCCCCCCCACCCCTGCCTTCCACCTCAGATACCACAGGCTGGGGTGTGAGCCCCCGGGGGGCCGGCTACCTGTTTGGCAGTGATGTGGTGGCCCAGTTCAACGCAGCCAATGACATTGACATGATCTGCCGTGCCCACCAACTGGTGATGGAAGGTTACAAGTGGCACTTCAACGAGACCGTGCTCACTGTGTGGTCCGCACCCAACTACTGCTACCGGTGAGCTGGCCGTGGAGAGATGTGGGCGGGAGCAGGGATGGGGATCTAGGCCAGCCCGTAACTGCTGCTCCTGTGTCCAGCTGTGGGAATGTGGCAGCCATCTTGGAGCTGGATGAACATCTCCAGAAAGACTTCATCATCTTTGAGGCCGCTCCCCAGGAGACACGGGGCATCCCTTCCAAGAAGCCCGTGGCCGACTACTTCCTGTGACCCCTCGGCTTGCCTCTCAGCCTCTCTGGCCCTTGGAGCACTGTGACTGCCCTCTCCTCAGCTGGAGGCTGGGCGTGGAGGGGCTCCCAGCTCTGCTCTCCCCAGGGTGAGGACTTTATCGGGAGACATTGGACCCTCGGCCCCAGGCTCCTCTCCTTTCTCCCCACTCGAACCATGAAGTTTCCAGTCTTTTTTTTTTTTTTTCTTTTTTCTTTTTTTGTTTGTTTTTAGATAAAAGTTTTGAGAAAAAAGAAGAAAAAAAAATTCTAATAAAAGAAGAAAAATGGTGTTGGGGTTTGTGCCAGACTGGGTTAGGGAGCAGAGGTGCTGGCCTGGGATGTGGGGTGACATGCTTCAGTCCAGACTGCAGGACCCCAGCCGGCAACACTGCTCCCTGAGGGCCTGCTCAGCGCCAGATAGCCACGGGAGGCCACCCGTATCCAGAGACCACCCCCATTTTTCTGAAGAGAAAACAGGTCAGAACAGATTGATTTCTGTGCATAAGGTTAGGCCCCTGGAAAGTGACACTTCCGGGCCTACTTGGGTATCTGCTACACTTGTGATTCTGAATAGCCCCAGCCAGTACCAGCGTCGCACCATCATCGTCAACGCCATGTGTCCTGAGCACTGATGTTTTTCCGTTTTATTAACAAAAACTCTGCTCCTGAGAACAAACTGCTGCAGCTTGCCCCAGTGGCCAAGGGGGTGGGGAGGCCCAGCCGCTGTCCCATTTGGCCAGGCAAGACTCTATTCACACCAAGGTGAGATCAGGGAAGGGAAGCTGGCCCCAGCTGGACTCCAGCAGCCTCTCCTGGGCTTTGAAGCCAGAGGGGGCTGGGAGTGAAGTCAAGGTGTGAAGTTTTGGTGGGGGGGGGGGCAGCCATTTGGCATGGTGGAGGAGGCCAGAAAGTTGAGGGGCTACTGGTTGGGGGAAGGGAAGCAGAGGTAGTTGGAGAGGATGGCACTGGGCTCTGCAGTGTCTCAGTACATTGGTTTAGAGCCCACATCCAGGAATCCTGAAGGCCCTGGGTAGGAGATGGAGAATGGTCCTCCTTGGAGGAAGTGTGGGGTGAAGGATGCTGCCGGTGGAGCTGTCGGGTACCCCGATCCGCCTGGCCCTGGCTGCAGCTCCAGGAATGCAGCCGAGTAGGGGCCTGGACGCCCTGACTCCACAGTCTCTGGAAAGCTGGGGTTCCTGGAGTAGAGAGAGGTGTCAGAACTAGAGAGCTAGCCCACCCAGAGCAGCCCAGCCTGTGCCCTCACCTGGCTGGTAGGTGGCTGGGGGCCCCGTGGAAAGCTGCAGGGTGAAGGACATAGGCCTCTGCACTTGGGCCTCCACAGTGAGGAGCTGGGGCAGGAGCCGCTTCCCGGGGAGCTGGGGCCTGCTCCACATCCGACTCCTGAATGTCTCCACCCAGCGTGGAGTCACAGGGACCCCCTGGCATATCTGGGGAGACAGAAGGGACACATTGGACCAAGGAGGATCATTGTGCCAGAACTGGCTCTCTTAGGGGACAACACTCACCTCCATTCCCATAGGCCTCTGTGGCTACTGGCTCTGGGCCCTGAAGTTTCCTCTTCACTCGGGCGTCTCGCTCCCTGGGGAACAGTGATGGTGATGGTGATGGTGATGATGATAATGACACTAATAGTACTTTCCAGGTGCCAAGCATGTCACCCTCCTGGGGTCCCTGTCAGTTATGTGTCATCATTGTGCCCATTTTACAGATGAGGAAACTGAAGACAAGGGAATTACGTGACAAGCACAGAGTTGGGATCTAGGCCCCACTTGAACTTTATAGTGCTGTCCTCTCCATTTACAAGGAAACTGGGCTGTGGTGCCACCCATCAGTCATATTTGCTCTTTCCTCAGCCCCCAACAGTAACCTTACAGGAATTTTCCATCGCCTGTGCATCTGCTCCACCCCTCCTTCACAGAATAACTTCCAGCATATGTCACTTCCAAGTTCTCTTTTTCAGAAAGACCTGCTGACCTCCTCTCTGACTTTTCTTACACTCCCACATTTTATAAGCACCTCAAGAATTATGGGGTAGGGGCTGGGAGTTTGGCCTAGTGGTAAAGTGCTTGCCTAGCATGCACAAAGACCCAGGTTCAATGCCTTGGTACCACATACCTAAACAAAAGCCAGGAGTGGTGCTGAGGCTCAAGTGGTAGAGCTCCAGCCTTGAGAAAGTCCAAGGACAGTGCTCAGTTCCTGAGCTCAAGCCCAGAAATGGCCAAAAAAAAAAAAAAAAAGAATTATGGGGCAGCTGAAGGGGCCGGGCTCAGGTCAGATGCCCAGTCCTTAGTAGTCCCTTAATAGTCTAGTCTAATCTGGCTTCCTATCACCTTTTGACTTACCTCATGCCACCACACCTATCATGCCAAGGCATGGTTCTGCCTCAGAGGCCTGGCATGTTATGTAGGCCTGCCCGCCTCACCCCTTCCCTTCAGGATTTCCTCAGGCCTTTCTAGATCTCTTACCTAATACTTTCCTCCAGTCCTCTTTCTCCTCTTTCCTGCTGGGGATGGAACCACTGAGCTACACTCTAGTTTTATCCTTCCCTTCCCTGCTTTGTTTCTTTTCTCTATAGAACTTAACATTCTAACAATTTGCTTTTATTTTATACTTGAAAATCTATTCTATGAGGACCCATGATCTGAGTATTGAATCAATCACTTAAAACGTGTTTACTTTTCCTCATTGTTCTGGACCTCCCACCCCCACCCTACAGCACAGTGCCTGACACACCAGAACTAAGAAATGGTAAGTAAGAGTGAAGGAATAAACAAGATGTGGTGCACTGTTAAAAGTGCTTGCCTAGGAAGCGCAAATCCCCGAGTTCAAACCCCAGTAACCACACACACACATATAAAAGCAAATGCCCACCTCTTGCAGTTTCTGCCATTCTCTCGGAATCCTTTGGCAAAGGGATTGGCAGCTATCTTCAGCTGTGTGATCTGGGGACACACATCCGGGCTAAAGCTCCTTCGCAGCCTAGGCAGGCCAGCCATACCCCTACCCCCACCGCCTGCCAGGTCACTCACCCTTGGGTTCTGGTAGGCTGTCACGGAGATGAAAGTGGTCTCAGGGAAGCGGAAGGAGGCCACGCCTCCCCAGTGCTGGCTGCAGAGCTGGGCTGCCCTTACCAGGTGGATGCGAGGCTGATATTTGTGCATGGAATGCAAAATCAGCTGGGGAGGGGAGAAACAGGGATGACTCCCTCTTCTGAGTGTCAGCCTTCTCCCTTCTCTCAGCATCACCCCCCACCTCTATTCTGGGATCCCAGAACTGAGCCTCACGTGGCCATGGGGGTCCAGTGTGCTGTTAGTGAGCTTGACACGATGGAAGGATACAGGCTGCCGCATCCAGTGGGCGCCCGTGGCAGGAGAGTCGGGGTGAATGTAGACACGATCAGGCAGCCTGGGCTCAGCCTTGCCGCTAGGCTCCCATCGCCGGCCCTGCCAGCGGTATCGAGCCCCGTCCACTGGAACTACATCCAGAAGAAACAGGTAGCGAGCCTCAGGGTCCAGGCCTGTGACAGACACTCGGCAAGCTGGAAACATGCGCCTGCACTCAGGAAGAGAGGGAGAAGCCTAGAGCTACCCACTGCCAGCCAGAGTGAGCCCATCACCAGCAGGCAGCCCCAAATAGGCACTAAGGTTCTGCAGAATTATACCCCCAGGTAAAGTTGGCAGTGGCTCATATCTGTAATCCTAACTACTCAGGAGTCTGATGACAGGATCACAGTTCAAAACCAGCCTAAGCAGGAAAATCTGTGAGACTCTTATCAAATGGTAGAGTGCTAGCCTTTGAACACAAAAGCAGCCAAGGCCTGGAGTTCAAGTTCTAAGACTATCAGTAAAAACAAAACAAAAACTCCAGAGGAGAAAGTCTAGAAAGGTGTCAGGATTGGTGGGGAAGTAGAACCAGTGGGTTAGGGGATCCTAAGTAAAGCCCGGGATCCTGACACCCCAACCCTTCTTGCAGAGAGGTGCTGTCTTATCTCCCCAAAACTTTGGCAGAGGCCTCCTGCTTTCCACTCTGATCCCTTCACTTTGTTTCCAGTACCAGACACATGACCGTTAGACAAATTTGCCCTGGACTGTGGGCCTTAGATAGCTAGCCCCAGCTGCACACTGCTTCCTTGTCTCCGGAGTATGCCTAGATCTTGTCACATACTTAAGTGACATATGCTCACTCCTGAGACGATAGTGATGCTGGTCACTGGCTGACCCTTGACCCCAGACCATCTGAATCTGGCTCTTGCCACACACTGATGGGCCTGATCTAGGCCACACACCAGCCAGACTTTCTGCTACAGGTCCAAAGTGATTCTCAATAGATTGGCTTCTTAACCCAGCCAGAGACCCAGCCACTGACACTTGACCCTTGCTTCAGAATGACTACTGATTCCAGTGTCATCCTTGTCTAGGCCATAATCAGATTCAACTGTAGCTCCAAACAAACCCCCCATCACAGCCCTAGAGTCCCAAGAACTTTGCCTTTCATGAGAACCAGCTCAAACTGACTTAGCCACCCCTCACCTGCCAGCTTTGGTGATGATCATCTCCGTCCCCACAGCGCTGAATTCTTTCCACAACTCCTGATTCTCCAGGCTCAGGCTGACCCCAGGGAGGGAGTGGAGGGCCTCTGGGGCGGGTGGTGCTGGCTCAGCACCCAGGGCTGGAGGTAGAAGGGGCAGAGGTGGAGGTGCAGCCAGGGTGCGTGGAGCTGCCTCAATCCCAGAGAGGAAGCAATCCATCTTGGGGGTATCCAGATCTGGAAATGTTGGAAGAATAAGAAACCAACGGATGGAAGCACAGCCCCAATCCTCTACCCAGAAAAAATGGTCTCACTTCTCACCTGGGTAGCGGTAGCCCTCTGCCAGGGCAGGTCCAAAGGTAGAGTCTGCCCCTGGCTGGGGAGGCCCCAGACGGTAGCCTGACCCCAAGGAGGGGTATAACTCTCGTGGATGGTACATGCTGCTGTCCCTTCTAGCCTCAGGGCAAGAGACTAGAGTCCCAGGGTGCTGAGAGATGCCCCCTTTATAGCTCACAGCTCAGCCCCTTCCAGACCCGAGATCACAGCCCCTCCCCTCATTGGGGCCCTGGAGGTGGGCTGGCGTGGAGACCCCTGGGGGCCGCCTCGAAGGGGTCCAAGAAGGGGCCGGATACCTGGGTACCCTCCCCTCGCCTCTCCCACTCCCCGTGTGGCTTCATTAGCCCCGACCCCCTGCCCCCTCATTACATAATTAACTCCTCGGTCTGATTGATCCCCAGGGCTTGGACAGGGACGCAGTTTGGTGCTTCCGGACAGCTGGTGCTGGTTCCCACGGCAAGGAGCCGGGCTAGGAATAAGCCTGGGGCGGGGCCTGGACCCTGAGACTGAAGCTGAGTCAGTCCTTGATCACCCCAGAATTTTTGCCAGGTGACCCCCCCCCCCAATCACCACGCACCACACATTTCACTTGGAAGATGTGCCTAGCAGGGAAGCAGTGGGGACCTTGGGGGGGGGGGGGACAGGAGAAGGGCAGGATTGGAAAACCACAGCCTGTGCTAATTACTTGGGAGCACTGAGAATCTCAAGAAATTCACAGCAAAGGGCAGAACCCTAAAGTCCTCCGTCTATAAAGCCTCCATCAAGTCTCAAAAAGTTGAGGAATGAGCACAGCTCAAAAGTCCCTGACGTCTCACACAGCCGGATTGCTTAGAAGATAGTGGAACTACACTTCCCAGCAGGCCACGCGCCAAAGCGCATACGAAGACCGGAACAGTTTTCGCTAGGATGGCCGGGAGTTGTAGTCCGGAGAGGAGGTTCGGTTAAAATCGCGGCCTCCCGGTCTGCCAAAAGAAAATCAGCCTCTAGGCGGCAGCCAAACACTAAAGCCAAAAAAAAAAAAAAAAAAAAAAAAGCACAGACAGCCGAGGTCAAGGCCTAGAGCGTCATTGTGGCTCTGTGATCTCCACTGGCATTGGAAATGCACCAGCTTGAGCTTACTTAGCACAGGAATCTACATCTGAGCCCGCTCCCCAACTCCTGGATTCCACATGAGCCTGGGGGCTGGTTCTGCACTTCATTGTTTTATTATGTACAAATGCTACAGAACAAGGAGAACAGACACGCGTGGGGTGAGGGGGGCCGGTGGAAGGAGAAGGTCACAGGGCAGATAGTGCACTGGGGCCAAGAGAGCAGCACACAGGCCATAGCTATGGGGCAGGAGGGACAGGAAGGAAGGGGTTACAACAACAACAATGAGATCCAAGCCAGCCAGATCGCAGGAAGGTATGGAGGTGTCATCCCCCTTCTGATTTCTCCCTCCCCCCGCCAAAGTCACAGTGCATGCAATAAAATATATGTACAGGAGCTGGATCCTTCCTGCCCTGTAGGAACCCCGAGGGTCCAGAGCTCTGGTGCAGGAAATCCAGTGGCGCCCCCTGGCAGCCAGGCCAGGCTGGAGCCACATGTGTCAGGAGCAGGGGTCAGTCCCAGCCGTTGTCTTTGATCATGTGGTTGAGTTCAATGATGTACTTCCCCTCTTTGTACTTCTGGCTGCTCTCAAAGGCCTGCTCCTGGAAAGGAGGAGGGGGGAGCTAGTCATCCCTCCCTCCCTTTTCCTCCCACCCCCAGCAAATGCTGTATCACCAGGCATAGCATGACTGGCATAGTATGACTGTGACGGGACCCATGTTACTCAGGAGAAAACTGGCCCAGTGTAAGCCAGGAGACCTATCCACAGACACAGCTGTGGGCCATTTCTCACTACCAGGGTGCAGTCAGAATTCAGAATCACAGCTACTTTTTGAGTAACAACAAAGAGCTGTAACTGGTGACCTGAGGGCTACTTGAACCTACATGGTGGTTTGAGGTGAACAGTGGAGTTTAATATAAATAACTTTAGGTGGCTGAGTACATGCACAGGTTCTGGGATAGATTTCAGCATGTCAGGCAAAAACAAAAGAAAACAAGTAACTATTAACTCTAATTTCCAGGCATGCATGCTCACTTCAGTTTGCCAGTCTGCTTTCTCACCAGAAACTATGATTCCTCTTTGACAAATCCAGTGTTTACTTGACTTTGCAAAGATTAAACTTTGCCAGTATTGGGGCTTAAATTCAGGGCTTGGACACTGTCTCCTAGATTTTACTACTCAAGCTGGCGCTCTAGCACTTGAGCTATATACACCTCTCTTTCTGGCTTTTTTTGGTGGTTAAAGTCTCACAGACTTTTCCAGGTTGGTTTCAAACCCCTGGTCCTCAGATCTCAGCTTCCTGAAGAGGTTAAGTTCTCAACTGTAAGCTACTAGTATCCAACTAAGATGAAATTTTTTCAATCTTGAGCAGGGAGTTTGCCCTAGTGGTAAAAGTGCTTGCTTGCCCATCATGCACGAAGATCCAGATTCGATTCCTCAGTACCACATATATAGAAAAAGCTGGAAATAGTGTTGTGGTTCAAGTGCTGAGTTTAAGCCCCAGGACTAGCACAAAAAAAGGGGGCGCTTTCAATATCTGGATCTGCATAGCTCTTTATTTTACAGAGATTCTCAGAGAACCCAAGTCACTTATGCTGAGACACAGAGCAAATTTGTGGCAGGGCAAGAGGTAAGCTCAGTTGGATTAGTCTATCTCTGCTGGAGACATCCACTTCACCAAAACACTCACAGCAAGGTTTTCCCCAATCTCATAAAAATTCCCGAGCATCTTGTTTGTTACATCTAATCTGATCTCCAGAAAGGTGTGGGGTGCCTTGTGTTGGCTTTATCTTCCAATGCCAGATAAGGAAATGAGACTCCGGGTAATGAAATCAGATCCTCTACTGAAGCAGAGGCAAGGACAAGGATGGAAAACTAGTCTAAGTTCCACATTGCCACAGGGTTCTGGGCAACTTCTCTGATTTTCTGCGAATAACAATATGAGATAGTGACCCAGGGTTGGGTTTAAAAAAAAAAAATCAAAAACCACAAACTCTGAAATCCCAGCCCTCAGGAAGCTAAAGCAGGAAGATTATAAGACTCAGGGCTAAGAAACTGGTAAGACACTGTCTCAAAAAACAACTACAACAACAAACAAAATAAAACAAGAACAACCAAACAAAACACAAACAAGCCAAGCAAGTGTCTGGTCCCTATCTTGTTACTAACTGTGTGATCTTGAGCAAATTACTTAATAACTCCAGGCCCCTTGGTCATCTATAGAAAATAGGTGATTGCTATAATGATTGCAGACAGACTCTATGTCAAGCACACAACAATGCATGACCAGTGTTCAGTATATGGTCTGTGCTTATACTCTGTCTCTAAAATAGGGGTGGTGCCAGTGCCTTTGAGAGAAGAAGTGGGTTAAGGAAAAATCCTAAAAGCCCTTGTAGGTTGTGGGGGAAGAGGTCATGGTAAGGAGGTAAAAGCAGCTTGGTTTGTCTGCGCTGGCCCCAGTGTATGCTGAAAGGTTACAGAGGCTCTAAGGAAGAGGTAATGTGAGGTCGAATCAAAGGCCAACCTGGGCACACAGGTCACTGACTCACATATTTCCAGCCCAAAGTGGTCTTGCAGTTTTCACAGTGGATGTCAGCGACAGCATGGAGGCCTGTCAACAGCACCCGCTCCTCGGCTGGCCCGCAGCCCACGTTTACCCTGTTGGGGACAGCGAGAGTCGCACCGGAGCCCTCCCCTGCCAAGCTTGCATCCAAGCTCATGTGTGTGTCCTTAGCCTCCTAGAAAAGGGTGAGCAGTAGCTTCCTGCCTGAATTCCTATCTGAAGCGTGCAACTCTGGGACTCTCAGCATGATAGCATGATGGCAGGAGGGCCACAGGCCACAGGAGGTCAGGGAGAAGAAAGACAGGAGACCAAAATACTCACACAGAATTGAAGAGGTAGGCGCGCCCCTGACTGCCCTGGAAGGACTAAAGGGAGGAAAGCCAAGAAGAAGGGGAGGGGGGTGATCAGGACCAGCTGATGGGGAGTTGCCAAGTAGCCCCCATTCTCGCCTCAGCTATGGCCTGGTTACCTTGGAGATGAGGTCGTCGTGGTTGGCCAGGTGGGCTCGGCAGTGGGCACAGCTGTACCTCCGATGGCAGTCATCCAAGTAGGCCTGAAACGTCTTGGGCTTTGATATCCGCACCATGGCGGGGGCCAGGGGCAGTGGCCCCACGCGGGGAGCGGCCCACGGGGAGCAGAGGGAGCCCAGCGCCTGGCAGGGAGGGAGTGGGGGGCGCTGTCAGGCCCTCTGGCCACACACACATGCAGGCGGGCTGGCTGGGAACCGCGGGGGGGGGGGGGGGGGACTCTGTCACACTTGGCTACTCTCCTGTCCCCAGAGCCAGCAGTCTCGCCAGGGACCCGAGAGTCGTCTCAGTTCTGACTCAAGTGAGGAAGGCCTCGGGTTGCATCAGTGGGGAAACTGAGGCTAGGAGGAGCTCCAGGTGAGTCACCTGCCTCCGAGATCGGGCAGGTGAAGCTTGTAGGAAGGGGCTCGAGAGTGGATGGGCCGTCAGCCTCCAGTTTAGGGGGACCGTGGAGGGGGTAGGCACGAGCTGGTTCTCAGGACCCGTGTGTGCGGCGGGCTGTCTGGGGGTTCACCTGGGGAGCGGGTCCTTCCCCTGGAGGAGGCCTCGCTGGAGGTGGAGGGTCACCTGGGAAGGGAGGGGCTCTTACCTGGGGGGCGCCAGGTCTCCTCTGCGCCGAGGGAGTCTTACCTGCGTCGCCGAGCCTTACCTGCGACCCCCCTGCGAGCTCACCTGGGACGCGGGGCTGGGGTGGGGGGAGCGGACGCCCGGGGAAGGGGGCAGTCCTCGCGGGCGGGCGGGGTGGACGGGGCGGGCCTCACCTCGCCTGGGCGCGCGGGGCGGGGGAGGGGGAGCCCGGTCCGCGGGGTAGCCTGGCCTGGGAGTGGGGGGCGCCGTCCCCCCCGGCCCGGGTTCGCAAGCCGCCTCGACTTGTTTACACCGAGACCAGCTGCTGCCGCGGCTGCGGCGGGAGGGGGAGGGGGCCGGCCTCCGCGCCCGGCGGCCGCCCTGGCCAATCGGCGGGCGGCATGCAAATGAGGGGGCGCGTCATAGGGCGGCCGGCGCTGGCCACGCCCCCTCTCCCCTTTTCCCGGCTCCCGCCGGCCCGGAAATGCGGCTGCGGTCCGCCGACCTCCCCCCTCCCCGTGGCGCGGCGGCGGCGGGTCCGGGGCCTGGTCGCCGCTTGGGTCGCCCGCGATGGCCCGAAGGGGCCGGGATTGGAGGGTCTTGACCCAGCGTGGAGTCTAGCCGGAGGGCGGTGTCTGCACACACCCGGACATCGCCGTCGTCGTCGTCTCGGTGCCCATCTCCCACCCTGCAGCGGGCCTGTCCGGACGCTTCTCCCACGGTCTCCATCGTACCGGGGACGGAGGCGTGAGGGAGCCCCAGGGAGGTCTGGCATCTCTCCCGAGATGGGCCAGCCGGGAGAGGCGAAGCTAGACTTCTCACTTTTCCATGCCACCAGGAAGAGCTTCCTTACCGCTCAGGCGCCAAGAGCTAGCTGTTAACACTTCTGGGATCTAAAGGGTTGGAAGAAGCCAGTTTGCACTGGGGTGTCGCCTCCTCCAGGCAGCCTCCTCTGATCTCGACCCTCCAGAGCTACGTTAGGTCTGCTGGCCCGCAACGGAAGTGCCTGCCTGCTTAAACATGCTTGCCATACTTTAGAATGCTCCGTGGTCACTGCAGGGGTTCTAGGGTCTAGGCTGGAGTGGAACACTCACTTCTTAGGCAGTGGGGATATATTCGGTGAGGGAATCAGGTTTCAGGTTGGATGCATGAGACCTGGGAGTGGAAATGAGATGAACTGGCCCTCACCACCACAACAGCAAGGGGGAGGGGGAGTAAAGGCTTTTTACTGTCAGAGAATGGAACCAGAAGCTCTAGGTCTCCAGAAGATGGGGACCGGGGCACCTGGCTGGCCCTCTGAGACATTCCTGAACACGGAGGTCAGGCTGGCATAAGGCGTGGTGTTGCCCTGGGTTTGGAATGTAGTGGAACCAGTGTGCCAGGCTGGTGAAGGCCCCAAGGCTCTTTTGCCCCAGGTCTTAAGGCTTTGGCCCCAAATATTTCCCCTCTTCCCCTCACTCCAAACACAACAAGGTGACTGACACACACACACACACACACACACAAAAGTTTATTTTTTAAGGAAGAGAGAGCCTCAGACTACAGCTGCTGGTTGTGGTTGTCTAGATAGCGCCTCAGAGCTGAGGGAAAATCTGTCATGACGCCAGTAGCCCCCAAGCTGAAAGCTGCTTCAAAATCTGACTCTTCATTAAGGCACCAAAATATCACCTGAGCAGGGGAGGAGAGGTTTGTTAGTTTCCAAATATCTCCCTTTTTTGTCTTGAGGAAGACCCCCCCCACACACACACCCATGATATGCTGGAATTGAAGGTTAACTTTTCAGGAATCTTACACAGTGGTTACAGTTAACATGGTTATAGTTAAAAATTAAATTGTGGGGCCAAGAGTTTGGCCTAATGGTAGAGTGCTTGCCTAGTATGCACAAAGACCTGGATTCGATTCCCTAAGTACCACATACATAGAAAATCTGGAAGTGGCGCTGTGGCTCAAGTGGCAGAGCGCTAGACATGAGGAAAAAGCCCAAGGACAGTGCTCAGGCCCTGAGTTCAAGCCCCAGGACAAGCAAAAAAATAAATAAATAAATTATGCAAACTTACAATTATTACATTAAAGACAAAGACAATACTCAGAGCCTGTCTCTTCCTAATTTCACTATTTTCCTACTTCCTGTTTTCTTGAGGTTTCTGAGTTGATTGAAGTTGTGTAATGTATCTCTGTTCTGTATTTACTGACAATACACTGGCAGTCAGAAACTGGCTAAGGGAAAAAAAAGTATATATATATATAAAAAATCAGTCCTCAAGCTTTCTCAAGGCTAGTACTCTACCACTTGAGCCACAGCACCACTTCCAGCTTTTTCTGTGTATGTGTTATGGACCAAACCCAGGGCTTCGTGCATGTTAGGTGAGTACTCTACCACTAGTCCACACTCCTGGTCCCAAGGTGGGAATATTGTGGGGAATAATGTGTGTGTGTGTGTGTGTGTGTGTGCATGTGTGTGCATGCATGTGTACCAGGACTGGAATTTGAACTCAAGAGCCTGGGCACTGTCTACTAGAGTCTCCCAGAGTCTTCCTGCTCTGCACTAGCTTTGAACCTCAGCCTCTTTAGTAGCTAGGATTATAGGCATGAGCCACTGGTGTCCAGCCCAGGCTTCTTTTTGAGGCTAGTGACCTGTCAGCTTCATCCAAGCTGCCCCTGGCCACTTTCCCCAAGTTATGGCCTGGAGAACTTCCATTATCTCAGCCTTTTGTTCCTCCAGCTCTTCCACTCACAGAGCCCCTGGGGCTAAGATGGCCTCTCTCCTGCACACTCTCTGCTTCCAGACCCCAAAGCCACAGCACTGTTTCTTTCCTGTGACAGGTGGTGTTAGCAGGCAGAGATCTGTTTCTCTTCCTTTCTTGTGTTACAGTGCTTAGATATTCTCTATGAGGTTTGCGTTCAGATCTGATGCTCAGGACCGTGGGACAGGATGGGCTGTGCCAGCCTGCTTCTCCCCTTGTTGGGCCAGGGCATTAAGTTCCATTTGTCAGCATCCTCAAATGGCTCATCACACCTTAAGTACCAGTTCCACATGGGTACCAAAAAGGTAGCAACACTCAGAAGAGGTGCCCTGACCAAAGAATTCCACAAGGTGGCAGCAGAGTGCGCAGAGCCCTGCTGTCAGTCAGCCAGGTGCATGCTGGGAACCACCTTCTTGCCTGGAGTGGTTCTCAATTCTCACCTGCACCCCTCGTTCTTCCAGGTGTCGGATCAGACTTTTCCTCATGATGAGCCTGGGTGGGAGAGGGGTGGTAAAGGTAAAGAGTAGGGGACAAAGAAAGACTGGTAGAGTCTTGTGGACCCGCACCCTACTTTCTGAATCACCTCACCATTTTGTAACCACAGCTGCCAGCTTGTTTAGCCCAGAGCAAGGAAGTGGGAAGAAGGTCCTGCAGAGAGAAGATAGCAGGGTCAGCCCCTTGGGTTTCGCTCTGTCGCAGGGCGGGGGTGTGGTGATAGTGATCTCATGACCAGGGTGATGCCATTCCCTTTAGAAGAACCTCTGCAGTTGCCCAAAGGAACCATGCCAGCCTGGGTTGAGCCGTGTTCTCTGAGCCGTGTATCATCTTACACACAGGGAACTGGAGTCTCAGAAAAGAAGTGGAACTTGTGTAGGTCATGAAGCACAGAGGTGGCGCTGAGGCCAAGGGTCAGGACTTAATTTCAGAGCAGGACATTCCATTCAGAAAGCCACCTGGGCAAGTGGCACTGTGGCTCAAGGGGTAGGGTGGTAGCCTTGAGCTGAAGAGCTCAGGGACAGTGCCCAGGCCCTGAGTTCAAGCCCCATGATCATGAGAGAGGGAGGGGGAGAGATTCTTTTGCCAGTTTTGGGCTTGAACTTAGGGCTTGAGTTCTGTTCCTGAAGTTTTTTGTTGTTTGTTTTTGTTTTTGCTTAAGGCTAGCACTCTACCACTTGAACCACAGTACCACTTCTAGCTTTTCCTTTTTTTTTTTTCATTTTGGGTCTTGGAGCTTGAACTCTGGGCTTGGGTGCTGTCCCTGAGCTCTTCAGCTCAAGGCTACTGCCCTACCCCTTGAGCCACAGCTCCACCTTCCCTTTTCTAGTGATTAATTGGAGATAAGAGTCTTACAGTCTTTAGTGCCCAGGCTAGCTTTGAACCTCGATCCTCAGATCTCAGCCTCCTGAGTAGCTAGGATTACAGGTGTGAGCCGCCACGCTCAGCTCACTTCCAGCTTTTTCTATGTATGTGGTACTGAGGAATCGAACCCAGGGTTTCATGCATGCTAGGCAAGCACTCTACCACTAAGCCACATTCCCAGCCCAAAGATCAAATTCTTCTAAAGATGTGAAATCACTTTGCAACTCTTTTCTTTTTTTAATCTAAATGTGTGCACCTAACGTCTTTGTACCTTGGGCTTGTAGAGCTGGCTGAGAATATTCTTTGGGACAAAAGGAAGTAGCTGAAAACTCTAGGATCACCCAGAAGCTGGCAGAAAGCAAAGGGAGGCTTGAGAGCCAAGAAAGTATCCAAGCTTCTGATACTTTGTCTAGCTGTTACTTTGTTACACAGGGCCTGCAACTAGAGAAAGGTTACCTTTCCCTTCAGAGAATAAGGCTCAGTGGGCCAGACTATAAAGTCACTGAGGATCTGAGCATCTACATGTCTTATTTACTAGCACCAAGAGGCCACCCCACAAGATTCTGGAGGAAATCTGGTGGCTCACACCTGGAACCCTAGCTACTCAGGAGGCTGAGATCTGAGGATCACTGATGGAAGCCAGCCCTGGCAGGAAAATCCATGAGGCTCTTTTCTCCAATGAACCATTCAACCAACCAGAAGTGGCACTATGGCTCAAGTGGTAGAGAGCTAGCCTTGAGCACGAAGACTCAGAGACAGCACCCAAGCCTTGAGTTCCAGCTCCACAACTGACAAAAAGAAATCAGTGTGGGTATTCTAGGAGGCACGAGGGAACCTGTGCTCATCATGCGTAGCAGACCCTGAGCATGGAGGCCTGAGCTAAGCCATGCTGTTCTGAGGCCTGGTCTCAGCACTTGTACCTGTTGATGATAGTGGGCAGGAAGCAGAAGAAGAACTCCTCAGGAAGGGAGACAAAGGGCAGCAGCCCTAGATAATAGACAAACAGCATCCACACTGTCCGGCATATGGTGAAGGATATGGGCATCTCGGGGTTCTGGGGAAGCAAGGGGGGGTTAAGAAAGGAGCATGGGGGAGCAAGGTACAAGAAACAGTATACACTGGACAACAGGAGGTCCTCAACCATGCCGGTATGCTCTGTGTGTGTTTGTGTTCCAGTCTGGTTTTTTTTTTTTTTTTTTTTGCCAGTCTTGGGCTTGAGCTCAGGGCCTGAGCACTGTCCTTGGACTTTCTCAAGGCTAGAGCTCTACCACTTGAGCCTCAGCACCACTTCTGGCTTTTTTCTATGTATGTGGTACCGAGGAATCGAACCCGGGTCTTCATGCATGCTAGGCAAGCACTTTAACCCCTAGGCCAAACTCCTGTCCCCCTCCAGTAAGTTTTAACTCAAGGCATCAAGCTTTCTCTTTGGCTTAGCTTATTCCTGAATGGCGCTCTACCACCTGAGCCATGCTTCCAGTCTCATTTTGCTGGTTAGTTGGAAATAGAATCGTCCAGACTTTTCTACTTGAGCTGGCTTCAAATAGAGATCTTTAGCTCTCTGCCACCTGAGTAGGATTACAGGTGAGTCATTGGCACCTGATACCTCTCGTGTGTGTGTGTGTGTGTGTGTGTGTGTGTGTGTGTGTGTGTGTTGGTACTGGTGATTTCTGGAGAGGATTATTTAAGTGGTACATTAGTACCAGCATCCTATAGGAAAAAGGAGAAATCTTAACTGGGTCTCTCCCTCTCTCTCTCTCTCTCCCCCCCGCCTTCCATAGTGACGGGTCAACTAATCATAGACTGAAGCCTCTGAAACTAAGCCAAAATAAATTTTCCTCCCTTAGGTTGTTTACGCCAGGTGTTCTATCTAACAATGAATGGCCAGTGCTGGAAGTCTCATTGCCCCAAACCAGTGTACCAGGTCCTACTGCCCTAGACTCTCCAAAGCCTGTCCTTAGAAACTGTGGTCAAGGGTCAAGGACTAGCTCCTAGCTGGGTGCTGGTGGCTCACATCTGTAATCCTAGCTACTCAGGAAGCTGAGATTGAGGCCAGCCCAACCAAAAAGTCCATGAGATGCTTATCTCCAATGAACTACCATAAAGGTGGCTCAAATACCAGTGTCACCCTTCAGTGGAAAAGCGAAGGGATAGTGCTCATGTCATAGTTCAAATCTCAGTACAGGCACACACACACACACACACACACACACACACGCATGCGCATGATAAAAATACTAGTTCCTTAGGCTGAGGTGGCATACAAGGCCCTACAGTGGAGAGGGAAAGGGACTCACAGCAGCCTTGCATTTCTTCAAAATCGAGCTCTTCTCGGAGGCCCAGATGGTAATCTTGCTACGGTTAAAGCGCTTCACCAGACTGGCTACCTACTAGGAAGACAGAGAGGCTGGGGGGGGGGGTGGCCAGGCTTCTGGTGGCCCTGGTGGCTTCCCTGCCCAGGCCAAAGCACAACACCTTGTGAATGAGTTCCTCATTCTTTTCTTTGATCTCCACAATGGCAGGCAACTGTGGAAACCTCTGGAACACATCCTCCAGGCGTATCATATGCCGGTCACTCCCATGGGCAAAATGGCCTGGAGACGGTGGGCAAATTAAAGCTTGGAACCAAGGATGGGGTAGGGAGGACCCAAAGCGAAATAGTCCCAGGACCCAAAGCCCTTGTTCTTACCTGGCAAGAAGTAAATCTCCAGCTCTTCCTTGTATAGGGGCAGATCCTGGAGACAATATGGAGTGTGTCACCACGATTCACACCAGATGGCGTGGTGACTCTGAATATGGGGTTCTGGTAAGACTCACCTCAAAATCCAGGCTGCTAATATCCTTGTTCAGACCTGACTGGCGATTCAGGTTCTTGTCATGTGATACCACTACGACACCATCCTTCGTTAGCTGGCAGTCGAGTTCCAGGAGGTCTGCTTTTTGAGCCACAGAGCTGTGGGGAGCAAAGGTTGGTAGTGGAGGGGAGGAGGAGGAGGAGGAGAAGGAGGATGTGGGAGGAGGGGGCAGATTGCATGCTGGCAGGAGAAGGGCATGGGATGGGGCAGAGATAATGTTGAGGGGTATGTGCAAGCCGTCTGCACATTTCTTGGGGATCCAGGCACCCAGGTAAGGATGAGGATGACAGCTCTCCATGTTGTGCAATGGCGCTCTGGACAGGATAACTCACTTCTCTATGGCCGCCATGGTGCCTTCCAACAGCTCTCCAGACCCTGTGGAGGGGTGGCCAGGGTGGGTCCAGCCCCACTTAATAACTACCTTTCCTCTCGCTGGCCTCCCTCCTCCCTCGGGCTTCCTCCTCATCTTCTCAGCAACCTGGTTGACCCAGCTTCTCCTTCTCCCTTCCATGCCCTGCCCTGGCCTTTCTCGCTTGGTCCTTACCCTGCTTTTCAGCCTCCATTCTCCAACCCCTCCCTACTTCTCCCCAGCTCACCTCCTCGGTGGGCTGTCAGGCGGCCCTGGAAGACTGGCGAGCGGGGTGTATGCAGCAGGCGAGGCCGATGGAGGAAGAACATGGAGAAGATGATGTAGGTGGCCAGAGCAGGCAAAGCAAAATACAGCAGGAGGCTCATGGCTGTTCTCCAGGTCAGGACCTGAGGTCCAGGCTCCTCCTGCTGCCAGCAGTCCCAGTGGACTGGGCTGCTTGAGGCTGCCTGTCTAGCTGGTATAGGCTGGGCCTGCCGCACTGCCTGGCACCACTCCCCCAACCTCCCTCCCCCCCCCCCCCGCCCCGGACCTGCTGAGCCTGCTGCCCATGCTGGCTAGTGGCCAGGCTGCAGGCCTCCCTGGGCTTTGGAGTGGAGGCGCAGGCCTGGGCCCCTGATTCCCAGATCCTTCCCTAACCCCAGAACACCTCCATCTTCAGCCACTTGGGGGGACTGAAGGCCCTTATCCCAGGGGCTTTTGGCCTAAGTAAGGTATACTACATACCCTATTGCCCTTGCTACTTAAATAAACATGAGGATGTGTAGTACAGGCCAGAGTCACCCCGAATCACACCCTCCCCCAGATAATTAGACAGGAAGCCATCCTGAAGGAAAACAGTGACTAAGGGGAAACTGATTCCATTCTCCCAGTAGTCTGGAGTTCCCTACACCCCTGGCTAGATGGGGAGTCAAAGGTGCCCATGGTCCCATAAAGAATCGCTTCTTAGCTAAGCACTGATGGCTCAGGCCTGTAATCCTAGCTGCTAAGGAGGCCGAGATGTGAGGATCACAGTTCAAAGCCAGCCCAGGTAGAAAAGTCCCCATGAGACTCTTATCTCCAATTAACTACTGGAAAACTGGGAATGGCGTTGTGTCTCAAGTGTAGAGTGCCAGCCTTGAGCACAAAGAGGCTCAGGGACAGCTCCCAGGCCTGAGTTCAAGCCCCACAACCGATAAAAAGAAAAGAATCACTTTTTGGAGAAGTGACTTGGTGAGATCAGGTGTCGGCATACACAGACAGAGCCAGGACGATCCATATACACATCTCTGTATTTATATATTAGATACAGGCACGGGGAGCGGGAGGAGGGCGCCGGCTCTGCAGGGCCCGTGCCTGCTTCTCTCACCCACACACAGAAGCAGCAAGGCATTAAATGTGACAGCTTTAGGGGAGAGGTGGGGAGGGAAGGGGAAGACTCCTCAGGGGTGCTAGCCCTTGAGACTTGGGAATGGTCCCACAGGGAGAATGGGGTGGGGTAGGAAGGGCCCTACTCAGCACCCCAGCCCCTGGGTACCACATCCTGGGGTAGCCACGGTCCTTGCACTGTAGAGGGAGCTAGCCTTGGGCTAGCCTGGGGAAGATTCCCACTCAGGAGCCTCTGAGCCTCTCAGGCCCTTGGGAAGAAAAGGAAGGGGGCAGGCACCTTGGCCTGCCTCAAGCAGGAAACCCCAGCAAAGGGTAAGATGGTGGGCAGGCCCACCTTAGGCCTGGCCAAGCTGCCGGGGTCTGGGCTGAGCACAGTGTCCGTTTTCTAACAGTCCGGCAGGGGAGGGTGGGCAGGTGGCAGGGCCTGTTGGAAGAAGCAGGCAGGAGATGGCTGTTAGTTTGTGAAGGGTACCCACAGAGCCCTGCCCTCAGGACCACCCTCCCTCCTCGAGGGGGTGTCTCTGTGGCAAGAACAGCGATCACAAGTCCTACTCTGAGGGACAGGGCTGGTGGCACTCCCTCCAGAAACGGAAGGACGGTGTCAAGGTGTATACAGTAGCAGGCAGCTGGTACTAAGTGGTGGTGCTGAGAGACTCATCCAGCTGTGTCTACCTCCTTCCCTTTGGGCCCCAGCTGGCCAAAGGTGGGCCAGGGAGGTTGCTTACAGGTATGTCAGCTGCTGACCCTGGACAGCAGATGGGAGGAAGGCAAGCATCTGAGTCAGCAGGGTTCTGCCCCAACAATCACAGCCCCATCTGCCTCTCCGCCCACACTGGACAGAGAGGCCAGTCCGAGGCTGGTCCTGAGGAGGCAGCCTCGGTGACTTCTGGGAGTCTCAAGTGGCTACTGGGCTGCAGGTGTTGACGAGGGCAAGATAGATGGGGCTGGGGGCTGGGGAGAGACACAAAGGCCTGGAAGAACATGAGCCTGGGCCCAGTGGAACAGGAGGTGTGCTGGGATGGTGCACAGGCACTTTGGGGACAGTGGGACCTCCGCTGTGCAGGTCACTCACCAGATCCTGAGGAACAGGGGTTTCTGACTGGGTTAGGGGGCATCTGCCCCCCCTGGCTGGAAGCGGGCTGTCTCCTGGAAGATGAGCTCCTTCAGCCGCTCTTTGGGTAGATCGTCCAGCTCCATGTCAAAAGTGAAGGGCTCCTCAGCCACTGGCTGGGGGAGCAAAGACAGTAAGGTGCAGGCCAGGCTTTGGGGACACCTATTCCGGGCAGGCGGGCAGGCGTGCCGCTGCGGCCCACCTCATCTGTGGGATCGTAGTACTGCTCCAGGTAGGGGTGGGCCAGCGCTTCCTCCACGGTGATCCGCTTGTTGGGGTTGAAGGTTAACATCCGGTCCAGCAGGTCAAGAGCTAAGGAAGGGCAGGAGGTCAGCAGGAAGGTTCGAGAGCCTTCCAGAAGCATCCCTCAGCATCCAGGGAGTTTTCTACTCAAGCTGGGGTCACAATCTCTCTCCACCCTGCACCTCCAACCCCTCACCTTTAGAGTCCGACTTGGGAAAGAGTTTGGCCCAAGCCACCTTGGTCTTGGAGGGCAGAGATTGTAGGTAGTTTCGGGCTTTCATGTTGATGATACAATTCAGATCTTCCTGGGATGGGGAGCCCAGGATACCTATGGGCAAGATTGGTGTATTTGTGAAGTCTCACTAACCTGGCCCCCACCCCCCAACTCTTCAGTCACCTCCCAAACAACAGTGTGAGATTCTGGCAGCCCTGGACTCTCAACACTGCGTTAGTGATGAGGTTTAGCCTTGCTTTTCACAATCTATCCAAAGGGACAACATTTATAACCTTTCCTGCAAGACCATGGGCTACTGGAAGGGCCCCATACATGGTGCCATCAGGATCCCGGCCCTCTGGAGATCTTACAGTCATCAAGCTGATCACCAAGCCCCCTTCCCTCCTGAGTGCTCGGAGCCCCTCACCCAGAATGTGGTTGAGCTGGTCTAGGTAGTGCTTGCCAGGGAAGATGGGTCGATTGGACAGCATTTCAGCCAGAATGCAGCCCACAGACCAGATGTCGATGGACTTGGTATAGCCCTGGAGGGGGGGCGGAGGGGAAAAGACATTGTGGGTTCCTGGAACCACCTCAACACGGTCCTCTCAGCATCCTAGCCCAGCACCACTTCCAACCTCTGGCAGAGGGCAGATGCTGAAAGATTCTCTTCTCAGCTTCCTGTCACAGGCCACAGGGATATGCCAAGGGCCAGAAGGTAGACATCTTGTGTCACAGGGATGGTACCTTGGGCTTCCTCTTCGAGGGGCAGAGCTCTCCTACCTTGGAATTCAGCATGATCTCGGGAGCCCGGTACCAGCGTGTGGCCACATACTCTGTCAAAAAGCCCGTGTGGTCATGTTCAGGATCCGCGATGCGGGCCAGGCCGAAATCACATATCTGGAATCAAAACCCCGGTTGCTAAAGTCAGTACAAGGACTTCCGGCTGCCTTGTTTTTGCCTAGGCTGTTCGTGCTAGAGCTTCTCCACTGGTCACCTGGAGGCCTGGGGGGGGGGGGGGGGCGCGAGGGGCGTCTGCCCCAGCTAACCTTAAGGTCGCAGGTGGTATTGATGAGCAGGTTGGAAGGCTTCAGGTCCCGGTGAAGCACATTGGCCGAGTGGATATACTTGAGACCACGCAGGATCTGGTAGAGGAAGTAGCAGATGTGGTCGTTGCTCAACTGCTGGCTCTTGAGCAACTTGTATAGATCCGTCTCCATCAGGTCCTGTACAATGTAGCTGAGGGGGCGCTCCGGAGACCCCGGGCGAAGGGGCCATAGCAGGAGGCACTTGGTTAAGGAAAGCAGGCTGGATCCAACAACTAAGCCCATCCCTCTGTACTCCTGGACTGGGCAAGGCTCAAGGACCTCTGTCACTTGTCAGTTGTGCAAGGCACTTCCTCAGTTTCCCTACTGGAGAAACCTTGGTTAACAGATGTGGAGCTGCCCATGAGCAATAACCCCCACTCTACTGCTACATGGCTTTTGTTGTTGTTGCTTTGTTGCTGTTTGTTGGTATTTGAGTTTGAATTCAAGACCTGTGCTTCACAGGCAGATGCCACACCTCCAGGTTTTGTTTTGTTTTTCTGGACAGTTGTGGGGCCTGATGGCTGTCCCTGAGCTCTTTTGCTCAGGCTAATGCCATACTACTTTAAGCCACAGCTCCATTTCTCATTTTCTGGTGGTGGTTCTTTGGAGAGAAGAGTCTCGCAGACTTTCCTGCCTGGACTGGCTTAGAACCACGATCCTCAGGTGTCAGCCTCCTTAGTAGCTAGGGTTCCAAGTATGAGCTGCACTCACCTGGCTCCAGATCTTTTTTTTTTTAAACCCTTTTTTTGGGGGGGGGCATGAGGGAGTGCTTCTTCTTTCTTTTCTTTTGGTCAATCATAGGGCTTGACTCAGGACCTGGAGCTGTCCCTGAGTTCTTTTGTTCAAATCTAGTGCTCCACCACTTTGAGCCACAGCTCCACTCCTGGTTTTCTAGTGGTAAATTGGGGGTAAGAGCTTCATAGACTTTTTTGCCTAGGCTTTGAACCATAATCCTCAGATCTCAGCCTTCTGAATAGGTAGAATTACAGACGTGAGTCACCAGCACCCAGCTTTTGTTATTTATTTATTTATTATTTATTTTTTGTCGGTTGTGGGACTTGAACTCTGGGCCTGGGTGCTGTCCCTGAGCTCTTCAGCTCAAGGCTACTGCCCTAACCTTTGAGCTACAGTGCCACTTCCAGTTTCCAGGTGATTAATTGGAGACAAGAGTTTTGAGAACTTTTTGCTGCCCGGGCAGGCTTTGAACCGTGGTCCTCAGATCTCAGCTTTCTGAGTAGCTAGGATTACAGGCGTGAGCCACCGCACCAGTCAGGACCATGATCCTTCAATTTACACTTTCTGTGTAGCTGAACCACCACACCCAGCTCTAGGTTGAAATGGGGGTCTCGTGTGAAGTTTTTGTCCAAGCTAGCCTTGAAATGCATGCTCTGGATCTCTGCCTCTCTCAGATAGCTAGGATTACAGACCAGTGCTCCAGGGCCTGGATCAGCTTTATGTCTTAACCTATCTGTCTATGGCTTAGTCTTTGTCATCTGGCAAGTAGGAGAAAAAACTGTTCTGAGGGGTTATGAAGATTAGACGTGATGGGCCCTAGCGCCCTGTCAGCCTGGCATTTGGCATGTTGTAAATGCTCAGCAAATACAAACTATTACTGCTACTACATAGGCCTGAGCCACGTGGCTGTTGAGGGGGTTACATGAGCTAATGTATGAATACCATCTGGTATGCAATAAATGTTTGCTCCAAAATAAATGCCTGCCTTATGGGAATGATTTGTGCCACAGAAACGAAGAGACACTCCCAAACAACCTGCTCCTACTCTGAAGAGCGCCTGGCCACAGAGCAGAAGCAGGGGAAGTGAATGCTTGCACATCCATGAAGATACAACACAAACCCAACATAAATAAAATTAAAAATGGCATGTGGCTTATCTCTGGGAGATGGGAGACTCAGTCAAGACTGTCTCTCAACAAGAACAAATGAACCAATTCTGTGGTTTTTACAAGGGGGAGAGGGTGTCACACAGCCAGCTGGAGTTGAGGATGGGGATTTCCTGTCCAATCTGTATTGGAAGATAGCACAGAATCAATCCCTAGTTTGGGACAGAGGCCAGGGCCTGGCAGGGGTAGGTGGGGAAGAGGTGATAGGTATTATAAATTGCTCACACTGGAGCCAGGCAGGAAGTAGATAAGGAAGAAGATAAGCGATAAAGGGGCAAGGTACAAATCCACAGGTAACACCAGGGTGGGGCTGTGAACAGGAAGTGTCAGACCAGGAAGGACAAATTCTCATAGGAGAGGGAAAGAAATGAGAGCAGAATTGCTTGATCATAGGTATGATGGGAGGCCTCAGTTTCCTCCTTTTTGAAATGGGATCTGGTAAGGCCCAGCTGATGGGGCAGGTAGAAGGTAGATTCAGAGCCATCAACCAGGCATGCAGGGTACCTAACACATAGTAGACCAGCAAGAAAAGGCAGTTTTCTTTGCTGCTTTCCATCCAGTCTGAAGAAAGAATCATCAGTCTGTTCAAGAACTGTGGGCAGAAGCTGGGTCACAGCACAGAATTGCAGATGTCAGAAGACAAAGCTCCCATAGAGAGCCTGCGGGCCCCACCCCCACACCCCAATGGAACACAGAGCAGAGGCGGACTGATCCAAGGCCACTCTGCCGGGCTGTCACTCTGCCATGATCCACCTGAGGCCTCTTAGACTATGGCCTCACTGGAAAGGGAAGATGGAAACCCAGGGGTGGGGGGGAGCCGGGCTAGCTCTGAGGCTGCGCCTGAGCAGCCAGCAGGCCAAGGTGAAGGATACACATCCCTCATGGCTTCCAGCGTAGGTGCTCGAAGAATGTCTCGGATCCCTATGACGTTCTCATGGCGGAAGCGCAGCAGGATCTGGATCTCGCGGAGTGTGCGCTGGCAGTAGGTCTGATGCTCGAATGGGCTGATCTTCTTGATGGCCACGCGAGTCTTGCGCACGTGGTCATAAGCGGAGCTGAGAGGGAGCCGGGGAGAGAGACGCGTAGTGGGTAGCAGCCTTACAAAGGGGGAATCCAGGCCTGGCGGCCCCACCCAGGCTCAGAAGGGAGGGGAGGGAGCAGGAGAGGGCTCCAGCCGAGGCATAAACAATGCTGGTTCCTTCCTGCTAGGAAGGCCCGGGATCTCCAGGGAGAAAGCTGGGGACCAGCCAGACGGGCCTTTCGGTGACTTCACAAACAGAGGAAAAGACTGACCACTCGCTGACTTGCACTGCCTTCCATTCTGGGGGCCCTGACCCCCCTCTTGCCCTCCCCACAAAGGGCTCTCCCGGCCCGGGACGGTCCCGGGCCCCGGGTTAGGAGTGACCTCCGGGTGAGCTGCCTGAGTAGCAGAGAAAGGCCCGGCGCACTCTGCGGACCCCACGCTCAGACACACGCAGGGAGGGTCTCCCACCCACATCCTTGAGGGGGAGGGGGAGGGAGGGAGGGAGGGAGGGCGGGGCGCGGGCAGGGCACCGGGAGGGGCTCGAAGGCTGGCCCCACCCTGAGCTCCCATCGTCTCTCCCCACAGTCCCAAGCACAGCCTCACTGGGGGAAACTGAGTCATCCTCTCCCCCCCCACCCCACCCCCTTCACGAAGCCTGCTGAGGCTCCCAGCTTCACCCCCTGCCTCGGGGTGGGGGGGACCCACCCCAGGACACTTAGATGACCGCTCCCTTCAGGTCAGATCGGGGCCTCGAGGGTCCCCCTCCGGACCCCGCCCAGGAGGCCGGAGACAGCAAGCCCCCTCCCCCCGCCCTGCGCGGTGCCCTCCCTCCCGGGGACACTCCCCAGGCTTCCAGAGTCCCCGGCGTCTACGGGACGCCCCGAGCCTCCACGCACCCCCCCCCCCCCGCAGCAGCAGCGGGCTGGGGCTCCGGTCCGCCGGGCAGCCCCCTCCCCGGCCGCCCCCTCCCCCTGGAACGCCCCCTCCCTCACCTGACCATGCCGTACGCCCCCTCGCCGATGTACTGCAGCTGCGTGTAACGCGGGCCCACGTCGAACGGCTGCCCCTTCACCACCTCCACTTCCCCCGGGACCCCCGGGCCGACCCCATCGGCTCCCCGGGGCTCCCCGCCCCCGCCCCCCTGAGCCGCCGCCGCCGCCGCCGCCGCCGCCGCCATCTCCACTCCTCCCCCTCCCTCCCCCCGGAGGCCCCGCCCGACGCCCCGCCCCTTCCCGCCCGCCCTGTCACCCGCGGGGCCGCGCGCGCGCCGCTGAGCTCCGCCCCCCCCGCCGGAGGCGCGCCCCCGCGGCGTCACGTGACCGCCGCCGCCGTGCCCGGGTCCCGGCCCTTCCCCCGCCGCCGGACGCGCCTCCTACCCGGCCAGGGCCCGGGGGCGGGGGGGGGGGGGGGGGAAGCTGCGGCCCCGGTCCCCCCCCCCCCCCCCCCCCCCGCTCGCCAGCCCGACGTCGCCCGGGTCAGCCCTGGGGACCGGGGAGCCGGGCCGCGTGTCCCGGGGGGTCCCCGGGGGTCCCCGGCGGCTCCGGGTTTCCCGCCCAGCTGGAACCCTGCGTCAGCCGGGCATCTGAGCGCCGCCCCGGGACGAGCCGAGGCGCCTCTCCCGGGCAAGGGTGGCCCCGGCTGGCCTCCAACTCCTGATCCTTCCTCCTCAGCCGCCCCCTGAGTGCTGGGACTGCAAGTGAGCATCAGCCACCTTGGCCTGAAACTTTGTGTTGTTGTTTTTTCTGGTGATGTGTTGGTGGTGGAGCTTGAACTCAGGGCCTTGCGTTCTCGCTCTGCTGCTTCGTGATCGGTGCTCGACCCCTTGAGCCGTGTCTCCAGGCCAGGCATTCTTTTGCTGGTGAATGGAGTCTCATGAATGTTCTGCCTGGACCCACGTGGAACCTTGGTGTCCAGGCTCTGCCTCTCAGGTAGTAGCCAGGGTTACATGTGTGAACCACTAGTGAGTGCACCAGTTTTATGTCTTGTTTTGGGGGGTGTCATGTGGCTTGAACGCTGGGCCTGGGCGCTGTCCCTGAGCTCTTCAGCTCAAGGGTACAGCTCTACCCCTTGAACCACAGCCCCACTTTCCATTTTCTAGTGGTTAATTGGAGGTAAGAGTCTCTGGATCTTTAGTGCCCGAACTGGCTTTGAACCTCCATCCTCAGATCTCAGCCTCCTGAGTAGCTAGGATTATAGGCATGAACCACCACACCCAGCATGTTTTTGTTTTTTAAAAAATAAATGATGTGGAAACTAATAGTTGGATTAACAAATTGCACAAAGGTCACGAAAGCAGAGATGGAACCACTTTCTCATGGGAGGAAAGGTCCTGAAGAGCAGACCCCAGTCCATTCCCCTAGATCCCAGTTGCACAAACACAGAGAAGTGGGAATACATAGGTATTACAGATCAAGAGACCAAACAGAGCAGTAATTATGATTCAGAAGTTGCTCATAATGAGATACATGGCCCCCTGGTGCTCTAACTCAGATTAACAACAGTGCGTTGCTGATTCCCAATAGCCCCTAAGTCACCAAAGGTTTAAGAGATACTAATTAGACCAGTGACTCTTAGTTATTCATTTGATGAACTGTGAAATGGCACCGTGGCAGCAAAGGTATGCGCCAGGCAACTGCAACTGATGACTGATTACAGTATTGTGTGGGTGGGTTCATGTTGAGAGTAGAGCTCCCCGAAGAGCTTGGTGGCTCACGCCTGTAATCCTAGCTACTCAGGAGGCTGAGATCTGAGGATCGAGGTTCAAAGCCAGCCCAGGCGCTAAAAACCCAGAGACTCTTACCTCCAATTAACCACTAGAAAATGGAAGGTGGGGCTGTGGTTCAGGGGGTAGGGCGGTAGCCTTGAGCTGAAGAGCTCAGGGTCAGCACCCAGGCCCAGAGTTCAAGCCCTGTGACCCACTGGGGGGTGGGGGGGAAAGAACTCAAAGGGGACTGGGAATTTGGCCTAGTAGTAGAGTACTTTCCTAGCACACAGGAAGATCCAGGTTCGATTCCTCGGTACCACATACATAGAAAAAGCCAGAATTGGTGCTGTGGCACAAATGGTAGAGCTCTGGCCTTGAGAAAATCTAAGAACAGTGCTCAGGCCCTGAGCTCAAATTCAGGACTGGCAAAACACACACATACACACACACACACACACAAGCACAAACAAAACAAAAGATGTGTGAACATCAGTCAATGTAATGCTAAGTAGATGAATGTGATAGTTTATGTGTGAGATTGGATGGGCAAGATTACCATGTGAAAGTGAAGAGGGGCAGTGGAGATCGTGGCCTCTGAATGACTGAAAAGTAAGATTATAGAAGGTTGAGAGAGGAAAGTCATTGAGGAAGAGGAGCAGCGTGTGTAAAAGTACCATGGCAGGCATAACATTCATCCAGTGCAGTTTCATAAGAAGTATCCACAGCTAGGTTCCAGTGGCTCACATCTGTAATCCTAGCTACTCAGGAGGCTGAGATCTGAGGATCATGATTCAAAGCTAGCCTAGGCATGAAAGCCCATGAGACTCTCATCTTTAATTAACCATCAGAAAACCAGAAGGGGCACTGTGGCTCAAAGTTGTAGAGCACTGTAAAAGAGCTTAGGGACAGTGCTCAGGCTCCATGACCAAAAAATAAGGATCAAGGGAAGAACCACAGATTGAGCAAGGCCTTGGACTCAGGCTGAGTTTGGATGTTACTCAGTAAGCAGTGAAAACCCTTGAGGGACTTCTGCCAGATCATTTTGCAACTGTGGGTGAGCATAGTGACTCAGAGAAAACACTACAGAGCCCAGCTTGGAGCCAGGATTCCTCAGTGGGAGTGTTTGTCCCAGAGACTCACTGTTGGGAAAGGCTGAGCTGCTGGAGTCTCATCAAAGGCATGTGTCTGCCATTGCCCTCTAGTGGCTGCGTTTGGTATATCCTCACAGGATTGGACTGGGGCTGGTCAGTCCACTTAGCAGATTTGAGGTTTAACTAATGTAGACTGAACATCTGTTCTATAGCAAGCACTTTTATATACATGACCACTCACAGTCCTTAAAATGACTGTGTAAAGATAGATACTTAGTAATACCTAGCTAGGGAAAAGCAGACACTACACAAGTGGAAGGGAATTGCCATCATAACTGGATCCATCTAGATTAAAATCTTAAAACAAGCCCAGCGCCAGAGGCTACTCAGGAGGCTGAGATCTGAGGATTGATGTTCAAAGCCAGCCTGGGCAGGAAAGTCGATGAGACTCTTATTCAAAATTAGTCTTGAGCAAAAAGAAGCCCAAGGATAGTGCTCAGGCCCTGAGTTCAAGCCCCAAGACTGGAAAAAAAAAAAGAAAAGCTTTGAGGAGGCTGAGATTGTGGTTAGAAGCCAGCCTGTCCAATAAAGTCTATAAGCCTCTTGTCGCCAATAAACTACTCTCAAAAAAAAAAAAAAAAGCCGAGTGCAGCAGCTCATGCCTGTAATCCTAGCTACTCAGGAGGCTGAGATCTGAGGACCATGGTTCAAAGCCAGCCCGGGCACTAAAAAGCCATGAGACTCTTATCTCCAATTAATCACTAGAAAATGGGAATGCAGCTGTGGCTCAAGGGTAGGGCCATAGCCTTGAACTTAAGAGCTCAGGGACAGCACCCAGGCCCAGAGTTCAAGCTTCATGACACACACACACACACACACACACTCACACACACACACACAAGCCAAAAGCAAAACTCTGGTTCCAGTGGTAGATCTCTAACCTTGAACAAAAGAAGCTCAGGGACAGCACCCAGGCCTGAGTTCAAGACCCAGGACGAGTACACTCAAGCACGTGCACACACACACACACACACACACACACACAGTCATGAGGGCAAGAACAACATTTACCCACGTCCAATATTTTTTCAATTTTCCAAAGTTTCTTGAGGTTTTACTACAGTGGTTCCCAAATTATACCTAGTTTCTTCTAGCATCTTCTCTTCAGGGATAGACTCTATCCATTCAAATCTGCAATCCTGAACATTTTAATTGAGTTAATGTTCCCCTAGTCTTTTCATCTTTGGGGCTTCTGTTCTCTCTTGCTATAATCTTTGGGGATTTTCATCCTTAGCATCATTCTCTTTGCTAAAGAGACAAAGCAGAGGGGCTGGAGATGTGATTTAGTGGTAGGATACTTGCCTAGCATACACCAAGCCCTGAGTTCAATTCCTCAGCACCACATAAACAGAAAAAGTTGGAAGTGGTGCTGTGGCTCAAGTGGTAGAGTGCTAGTCTTGAGCAAAAAAGCTCAGGGGACTGGGAGGTAGCTCAGTGGCGTAGCACTTGCCTAGCAAGTGCAACGTCCTGGGTTCGATCCACAGTACCAAAAAAGAAGAGACAAAAAAAAAATACAGTTACAAGAAGCTCAGGGAGGCCGGGAGCATGGCCTAGTGGTAGAGTGCTTGCCTAGCATGCACCAAGACTCAGGTTTCATTCACCAGTACCACATACACAGAAAAAGCCAAAAGTGGTGCTGAGGCTCAAGTGATAGAGCTCTAGCCTTGAGAAAGCCCAAGGACAGTGCTCAGGCCCTGAGCTCAAGCCCAGGACTGGCAAAAAAAAAAAAAAAAAAAAAAAAAAAAAAAAACTCAGGGATAATGCTCAGATCTTGAGTTCAAGTCCCAGGACTGGCACCAAAAGAGAGATGGGAGGGGAGGGAAGAAAGGAGGGAGGGGCAGGGAGAGAGGGAGAAAGAGAGAGAGAAGGAGAAAGAGAGAGAGAGAGAGAGAAAGAGAGAGAGAGGTGGGGGGAAACAAAAGCAGAGAAGGCTGAATGGTTCTGCTTTCTCTGTCATCTGTTTCTGTTACACCATCCTCTCTAAGCAATGAGCCTAATTCTTCCTTCTGCTTGTTCCAAATATAGCTCTGACAGTCCGGGTGCCGTTGATAACAAGTTTTGTAATCTCAGCTCATTCCAAGCTACAGTCAGACAGACACTGTTCTCCTAGGTTTATACTGGTCTTTTGTGGCTGTGGTTGTCACTGACTTAAGTGACAAGTGTGTGTGTGTGTGCACGCACATGCCAGTACCAGGGTTTGAACGCAGAGCCTTGTGCTTTTGCAGGGTTTCGCTTGCTCATGTCTAGTGCTCTACCGTTTGAGCCACACTTCCAGCATGGCATTTTGTGGGTTAACTGGAGATAGTCTCATGGACATTTCTTTTCTTTTCTTTTTGAGGTCCTGAGGCTTGAACTCTGGACCTGGGCATTGTCCCTGAGCTCTTCAGCTCAAGGCTATCACCCTACCGCTGGAGCCATGGCCCCACTTCCTGTTTTCTAATGGTTTATTGGAGATAAGAGTCTCTCAGTCTTTAGTGCCAGGGCTGGCTTTGAACCATGAGCCTCACATTTCAGCCTCTGGAGTAGCTAGGATTACAGGTGTGAGCTACTGCACCCAGCATTTTTTTTTTGGCCAGTTCTGGGCCTTAAAACCAGGTCCTGAGCACTGTCCTTGAACACTTTTTGCTCAAAGCTAGCACTCTGCCACCTGAGCCACAGCACAACTTCTGGCTTTTTCTGAGTATGTGGTACCAAGGAATCAAACCCCCAGGGCTGTTTGCATGCTAGGCAAGCACTTTACCATTAGGCTATACTTTCAGCCCTTTGAGTAGGTTTGTTTTTTGTTTGGTTTTGTTTGTTTGTTGATTAGAGTCTCTGGGACTTTTCCTGCTCAGGCTCCTCCTGAGTAGTTAGGATGATAGAGGGAAGGAGAAAATTTGATCATGTTACTCATTTCCAGAGTGTTTTATCAGACGTTTACACATTTGAATGTTGATGAAGACACTGACAAATATAGACAAAATGTGCTAATTGGTACTGCTTCCAGATAAGAATCGCAGTTGGTGTGGGTGATGTCATTTGATGGCACCAGAGGTGCTGGTGAAGGAGAGAAGGACTGTACCTGCTGCTGGAGCATCACAAGTAAATGTTAGCTGAAAGGAAAATATCAGAGACTCAGCGGTGTAGGCAGCAGGGACCCAGACTCACTCACAAACTGTGGCGTTTTCCATGTGAGATGTTAGTGGCTCACACCTGCCCTCATAGCCATTCAGGAGGCTGGAGTGTGAGGACTGAGGTTTGAAGGTAGCCCCGTTCAAAAAAAAAACCTCCTATCTCCAATTCATCAGCAAAAGGCCAGGAGTGGAGATATGGTTCAAGTGGTAGAGTACTAGCCTTGAGCAAAAAAGCCAAGTGAGAATATGCAGTCCGGAATTTGAATGCACATACACAAAAAACTAAAATAAACAAAACTAACCAAGTCTAGGGCTGGGAATGTAGCTCCGTGGTAGAGTGCTTGCCTAGCATACCATGAAGCCCTGAGTTTGATTCCTCAATATCACGTAACAGAAAAAGCCACAAGTAGCACTATGGCTCAAGTGGTAGAGTGCTAGCCTTGAGCAAAAAGAGCTCAGGGACAGTGTCGCTGGCCCCGAGTTCAAGCACCAGGACTGGCCAAAACAACAACAAAAGAATTAACTAACCAGGGCCTAGTGGTAGAGTGCTTGTCTAGCATGCATGAAGCCCTGGCAGAAAAAGGCAGAAGTGGCACTGTGGCTCAAGTGGTAGAGTGCTAGCCTTGAGCAAAAGGTGCTCAAGGACAGTGTCCAGGCCCTGAGTTTAAGCCCCAGGACTAGAAAAAAAAGAAAAAGTAAAAGAAAGAAAGGAAAGAAAGTCCAGAGAAACCCAGGTCCAGAAATATTGGCAAGGCTAATGCAAACTATTGCAATATGCTGGCTGGAAAATAGTAGCAAAGCTCTAAGTTTTATTTACTTACAGAAACTGTCTAAAAGTACTGGGTTTTATTTTATTTTTAAATTCTAGCTTTTTGTGCAAGCTGAAGCTTCAGAGGGAAGATGAAAAAATCATGTTGGCTGTCTCAAAAACAAAAAGCTGTTCTGGCTTTTAACATTTTGAAGGCACAAAAGAAAAATTGAATAGGAAGCTTCATCAGTCGCATTGTAAATCATTTTCAACCAAAATGAATGACAAGTCAATGATGTCTCATTAAACTCCTACACTAGCCCTAGGAAATTGTTTCTGATAACTGTGAAACGATCTCACAGTTCTTGACAAACAAAATGGTTTGTTTTTTAGAAAATAAATTGACAGTAAGGAAAGCATGTAATCTCTTTTCTAGCATGGGAGATACTTACTGTAGGATTTAAAATTAGGAACAAGGCAACACTTAGTAATACTGTTTGCCTTCTGCTTGCTAGACTGAGTCTCTACCACTCGAACAGTATTTCCACTTCCAATGCTGGTATCTGCTAGAACCAAAGCTTGAACTCAGAGCTTTACTCCTTGTTTTGTTGTTGTTTTTGTTTTTTTTGGCCAGTCCTGGACACTGTCCCTTTTCTTCCTATTAGACAAGTATAACCCTGATACCAAAACCAGAAAGAGATCATGAGAAAGAAAATTGTAAGGGGCTGGGAAGGTGGCTCAGTGGTAGAGAGCTGGCCTTACATGAGGCCCTGGGTTGGATTCCTCAATGATGCTGAGGCTTAACAGGTAGAGTGCTAGCCTTGAACAAAAGAAGCTCAGGGATAGTGCCTAGGCCCTGAGTTCAAGACCCACAACTAGCACAAAAAAGAAAGCAAGAAAGAAAATTATAAATCCGTATCTCTTGTGAATACAGAGGCAATAGTTTTCAAATAAACAATAGCAAACAACTCAGTAATACAGGAAAAAGAACTGTATAGCTGGGTGCTGGTGGCCGACACCTGTAATCCTAGTTACTTAAGAGGCTGAGACCTGAAGATCAAAATTCAAAGCAAGAAAATGCATAACTACCAAAGCCATAACTACTCCAATAACTACCAAAAAGCCAGAGATGAAGCTGTGACTCAAATGGTAAAGCATTAGCTGAGCCTTGAGTAAAAAAGAAACAGCAATAGAGCCCTGCTGGGTGCTGGTAGCTCACAGCTGTAATCGTAGCTACTCAGTAGGCTGAGATCTGTGGATTGTAGTTCAAAACCAACCCAGGTACAAAAGTTTATGAGACTCTTATCTCCAATTAACCACCAAAAAAAAAAAAAAATGGAAGTGGCCCTGTGGCTCAAGGGGTAGGGTTATAGCCTTATGCTGCAGAGTTTAGGGACAATGCCCAGGCCCAGAGTTCAAGCCTCACAACCACCACCACCACCACCAACAACAACAAGAATCTCACAGAACTTTCCTGCCCAGGTTGGCTTTGAACCAGGATATTCAGATTTCAGCCTCCTGAGTAGCTAGAATTACAAGCATGAAGTACCAATGCACAGCTTGTTAAATTAAAAAAAATTTTTTTTACAAGACATATTGGACAGAAAGACACATCCAAACCCAAGACATATTTAGTTTTGCTCATGTAACATTTTTAGACGTTTGAAATTAGCTGCCAACATTGAAAGAGTTGCAGCTTTCTCATAAAAATCCTCATTTTCAACTTCTGTTGAAAACCAAGGTTTGGTGTTGATGCCTGGCAACAAGGCCTAGAGAAGCTGTAATTCCTTCTCTTCTCTCCCTTCCCGTCCCTTCTCCTCCCTGCTACCATTCACCTAGTCAAGATGCCACCGTGCACTCCAGATTGTGGCCAAGTGATCTTTGAAGATTAGACACTAGGCAGTGAGGGCATACTGGGGCAATGGTGGTGATGCAGAGAAAGGGAAAGGTCCAAGGTCAAGAATTACTTCTTCTCAAGATCCTTAACGTGCTGATGGAACACACAGAGTCAAAGTGTTGAGCACAGGGACAGGAGTGGGCCACAGGCAGACCAGGAATCGTTGGCCCTAGGTGTGTAATTGATGACTCCCTTGAAGGGGCAGTGTCCCGGGAATGCTGACATATGACATTTCACAAAGGGACAGTGCTGAGGGGGTGGCTTAGTGGTGGGAGGCATGCCCAGCACAGGCCAGGTCCTGGGTTCCATCCCAGCACTGTATAAAAATTAAAATGAGGGCCAGGAACATGGCCTAGCGGTAGAATGCTTGCCTAGCATTCATGAAGCCCTGGGTTCAATTCCCTGGTACCACAGATAGAGAAAAAGCCTAAGTGGTGCTGTGGCTCAGGTGGCAGAGTGCTAGCCTTGGAAAAAAAAAAGAAAAGTCCATGAAAGGAGGCTGAGATGGAAGCTGAGAAAGCTAGAAGGAGTGGGGCCCCCTTAACATGCCAAAGGGAGAGAGCACTTAACACATGGATTGGGGCCTAGTTCATAGCAGCAATCATTAAGAGGTGTTCGTTGGATTTGACCCCAAAGGAGATGGGGTGTCCTTGGGGACAGCAAGTCTGTATGGACTGGGAAAGGCAGAAGCCAGACTTGAGGAGGAAAAGGAGGGAAACAGGAGCCAGCTACTGGTGGTCCTGGTTCAGCTTGTTATCCTACTCACTGGAGACGATCATAGTTTGAAGCCAGCCTGGGAGGAAAAAAGTTGGAAGCGGAGCTGTGGCTGAAGAGGAAGGAAGGAAGGAAAGAAAATTTGATTGTGAACACTTGGTTGGAGAATTGGTTTGAGATTGCCAAGAACATTTTTTATACTGGAGGGTCCTGGGGGAGAATGGATGGGGGTACATTCAAAAAGGGGTTCAATTCTTGGAAAGAAGTCCCCCAGGGAATGAGAGGGAATGTGTCCTAGGAGAGAGAATCAGCCTTGGGCCCAGGAAGGCTGATGGCCTCTTTGATTACAGTCTACGGTGACTTCAGGCCACCTGGAGTACGTGGCTGGAGGAAAGTGATTGGCAAGACTGACCGCAGTCAGGCTGGAGTTGACAGCATGTTTGACACACATCATTCCATCTGCTGAGGCTAGGCCTACCCCGGATGTGGTCAACCGTGGGTCTGCAGATGCTAGGGGACATTAGAGCTGAGAAGGCCTGAGGCCATGCCATAGGGATGAAAACGAAATAAATCTTGGAAAGTTAACCTGCAATCACCTTTCACTAAACTGTAAAATATCCCCCCAAAGCCTGTCCTCCTGGAAGTAGATCTGAGCCCTGCTATCCTGCCTCCACAGGTGGCTGGCTGGCTACCTTGTGGAGAAACTTCCTCTTGAGCAAAACTAGATCAATTCAGATTGGCAATCTTGGGTAATAAGCAAGACCTAGCCTGGTTCCACATTAAGACCAGCTCATAGCTTCTCATTGGCTACTGGAAGCAAGTCCTGAGTTTCTTGGCCCTGTTGAGGCTTTTTGTTGTTGTTGTTGTAGTTGGTAATGGGGTTTGAACGCAGGACCTGAGTATTGTCCCTGAGCTCTCTTGCTTAAGGCTAGTACTCTACCCCTTTGAACCACAGGGATGCTTCTGGTTTTCTGGTGGTTAATTGGAAATAAGTGTTTCATGGACTTTCCTGCCTGGGCAGGCTTTGAACTGCAATTCTCAGATCTCAGTCTCCTGAGCAGCTGGGATTACAGGTATGAGCTACCAGCACGTTGGCCTTGCTGAGGTTATTACTTACTGTTGACCTCCCATCATCCGTAGCCTTTCAGCTATAACACTTTTTATTTTATTTTTCTGTTGCTGGTACATGGGCTCAAACTTGGAGCATTGTATTCTTGCTTGTGTTTCTAGCTCGAGGCTGGAACCCTCTACCTCTTGAGCCACGCCTCTACCTCTGGTTAATTGGAGATAAAAGCCTCTCATATGTCAGCCCAGGCTGGCTTTGAATCAAACCTCATATTTCAGACTCTTGAATAACTGGGATTTCAGGGGGTGTCTTTGAGTTATGCCCCCATCCCTTTTTGCTTTAGCGATTGTGAGTATTATTATTATTATTGTTATTACTACTACTATTCAGATTGGGTCAGCCTCAATTTGTAATCCTTTTGTTTATGCTTCCCACATGGCTGGGATGATAAGCAGGCACCGAGATGCCTGGCTTGTTTTGTTGAGAAGAGGTTTTGCTAACTTTTTTCACTTTTTCACCTTCAACTTCAATCCTCCTGATCTCTACCTCCTCTTTTTCCTCCTCCTCCTCCTTCTTCTTGTCAGTCTTGGGGCTTGAACTCTGGGCCTGGGCGCCATCCCTGTGCTCTGTGGCTCCCTTGAGCCACAGCACCGCTTCTGGTTTCTGGTGGTTAACAACAAATGATAAGAACCAACATTAAAAACTGACTACTCTGTCGCAGGGGGTATGTGTCAAGCTCTCTTTGGATTATTTATTTATTGTAATTCTGTATGAGGCTCGAACTCAGGCCTCGGTGCAATCCCTTAGCTTTTATAGTCAAGGCTAGCCCTTCACCAGCGGAGCCACACTTCTACTTCTGCCTTTTTGTGGGTTAATTGGAAGTGAGATTCTCCCAGGCTCTCCTGCCTGCGCTGGCTTTGAACTGTTATTCTCAGATCTCAGCCAGCCTCCTTGGCCGCTAGGATTACAGGGGGTGAGCAACTGGCTCCTGGCGTCCCTGGATTATTTTAAATTACCATCCTCATAGCCATGTGAGGTGGGGAAACCGAGGCTGAGAGTGGTTAACTCTCCTGCCCAAGATCACACAGCCAGGGTGACCTGGGCTGTGCCTGTGCCTGGCGCGAGCTTTCTGGAGCGCGGCGTGGGGAAGGATGGTGAGCAGGCTGGGGGCGGCTGCGGGAGAGAGGACGGAACACAGTATTTTTTGCATTTTGACATTAAAGGAAGAGCAGATCGGAGCTGGCATCTGTTCCGGCTCGGAGCTGGCGGCGTGGGGCCTGGCGGGCGGAGGGAGGCGCGCGCCGGTCCCTGCCGCCGCCGCGGGGCGTGGCCTGCCGCCGCGGGGCGTGGCCACCCGCCGCGGGCCCCGCCCCCGAGGGGCGATGCCGCCCAGGAGGCGGCGCACGACCGCTTCTCATTCATTGTCTGACAGAGCATCCTCGGCCAGCCGGGCTCCAGCTCCTCCGCTCCTGCCGCCGCCTCCTCCTCCTCCTCCCTTCCTCCTCCGCTGGGGGTCACGCTCATCTCCGCAGCAGGTAGGGCTGGACCCCCCCTCGGCAGGGACCACGCAGCGCCGGCACCGGACACCTGTGGGGCGGCGCGGGCGGGCGTGGGAGCAGCGGGCTGGGGGTGGCGGGCTGTCAGGTACCCCCCCCCCCCCGGCTCGATCGGGAACAGGGAGGGGTCCCGAGCGCTCCGAGGCTGAGGGCGAGGGGCCACCGCGGCCAAGATGGAGGTGGTCCGGGCGGGAGGGGCCGCAGCAGAGGGGGGCTCCGGACGAGCGCAGGCGCTGATGCCCCGCGGAAGGGGCGCCTCTGGGCGGTGGGGGTGGGGGCCAGGGTGCGGTGAGCCGAGCAGCTGCTCCGAGCCTGGAGACCGGAAGGGGTTGAGAGCAAAACAAGAAAAAGACCAAGTTCCCCTTTCTGTGGTTTCCAAGCCTGGTACCTGGGTGGGGGAGGACGGAGGGTGGGGCAGGGCTTCCTGCCCCCCATCTCCGGTAGGGGCTCCCTGCCGGCAGATCTGGACCGCTCACCTGGGGCTGGTATCCATCCCTTCCTTAGCTTAGCCATTGCTTACCCTCCTCCTCATTGGCTGTCGGGGCAGGCAGACCTGATAGCCTCCTGCGGGGTCTCAGGGTGAGGACCCCAGAAGAAGAGACCAGGCCTGAAGGCAGAGCAGATGGGCCAGCCTGAGGAGGTGATGGAAGCTGTACCTTGGCAGGGTAGCTGGAGCCCTTTGGCTGAGCAGAAAGGTGGTACAGTTAGTTGGGTACCAAGATGGGGCTGTGGAGCTGGAGAGCAGAGGCGATCTCCTTGGTTTCACCCACTTTCCATCCACCATGGGGGGAGCCGTACAAGATAGCCCCCAAGCAGTCAAGCGTGCCTTCCTTCCCTTCGCCTCCCTCTTCCAGTGAGGGTGGAGATGGTCCTGCAAGGCACCTGCTTTTTCTGATTGGAGGTGAGAGGCAGAGGTGTGGGGAGGAAATACTGGACCCAAGCCATGGCCTGTCACTGCTTCTGTTGGCCAGGAACACACTGGGGAAGCCAGCCTGCTGCCTCCTTCCCTCCTGGCCAGGCTCATGCTCCAATTCCTCCCAAGTGCCAGCTCTAGACCCAGGAGCAAGGGAGGGCCAGCTCTGCTCAGTCTTTAGGAAGCTCCGTGTGTGGCTATGTGGTGTATGTGGGCTTTGTAAGGAGAGGACCTAGTTTTGGGAGTGGTCAGGGTGGGCCCTGGAGGGTAGGGTTCTGCCTCCATCAGCTAGGCAGCCGACAGCTGAGCTGAGGGTACTGCACCACACGAAGCTGTTTTAGGGATGAAGGGGCAGGATTGAAAAGGTGGCTCAGAAGCACTAGGCAGGAGTGAGGAGTTACTTGGAAAGGCTAACAGACTGTCCGCCACAGAAGAGAATAAGGGCAGAGTGCCACAGAGATGACGCAGGGACTCTTAAAAGCCATACTGAAGAGTGTCTGAGGAAGATGTGGGTACTGAAAAGTCAGAGGTGACCCTGAGGGAATAAATGTCAACATATGTCTCCCAGGATGAGCCGGCAGGTGGTCCGTTCCAGCAAGTTCCGCCATGTGTTCGGACAGCCAGCAAAGGCTGACCAGTGCTACGAGGATGTGCGTGTCTCACAGACCACCTGGGACAGTGGCTTCTGTGCTGTCAACCCCAAGTTCATGGCCTTGATCTGTGAAGCCAGTGGGGGTGGAGCCTTCCTGGTGCTCCCCCTGAGCAAGGTAAGCTCCTGGAGTCCCAGACAGCAGCTGTACTCCTGAGTCTGTGACTGTCACCAAGCCTTTCTGGGCCTCAGTTCTGTCCTTGTATAACTAACTGAGCAGCGCTAATGTGCCCAAGCTCCCACCCAGCTCCTGTGTGTAGGGATAGTATGGAAACTGAGGCCCAGAGGAGATAATGTGAGGGAGGCACACAGAGAGCAGGCCAGGACGAGGTCTCCTAGGTTTCAGACTGGGACTCTCTGTCCTGGGAAGTACAGACAGGGCTAGGAGGCTCCAGTGTGAATCCAGCAGTGTTCCAGGCTGAGGACCCCAGATCTGCGCCTATGGAGGAACCAGCCTTGGGGACCAGCAAGCTGCAGCCCCAGCTCACAGTCAGGTAGCTAAAAGGCTGGTCTAGGTGTATGGGCCTGCTGTCTAGCCTGCTCACCCTCTTCTGACCCCCGCCCCCAGAACATACTTGTTTTTTTGGGGGGGGTGAGACAGGAAGAGGAGATGGGCCCCAAGTTGTTACCTTAAAAGGGCCGATGGAAGTACAGAGAAGAGGAAGTGGTTGTTGGGGGTGAGAGCTGGGCCCGCGTTCTGAGCAGCTCTACACACAGGAAGCCTTGCTGAGGCCCCACAAGAGGCCATTTCCAAACCTCTTACTGCTGTCTGGAGCCATTATGACAAGCCTTCCCTTTCCCTCTCCATTTGGCAAGACACATCCCTGCATCTCCCCCGCTCACACTTCCATAGGACCTCAGTGCTACACCCGTGCTAGGCCTGTTGTGCCCACGGAGGCCTCTCTGGGAGGCAGGGTGCTGACCCTCCGAATGAGGCTAAGAAATAAACAGGAAGGACCCATGTCAGGATGGCCAGCCTGTCTGGGATGGGAGCAAAGAGAACAGCCCCTTTCCACCCTAAGCCCACCTTCCTAGGTAATTCTGTCCATCTGCCAAGCAGGTGGGGAAGGTTGGATTGGGTTTAGAGGGCTAAGAACTTCCATCCAAGGCTCTGCTGTGCTCTCTAGACTGGACGTGTGGACAAGAACGTGCCCCTGGTCTGTGGCCACACAGCCCCCGTGTTGGACATTGCCTGGTGCCCGCACAATGACAATGTCATTGCCAGTGGCTCCGAGGACTGCACAGTCATGGTGAGTGGTGCTGGGAATGCAGGCTAGGAGGGGGCTCCAATATGAATTCAACATTTGCAGCCCCAGACTTAACTCACCCCTTCTCTGCAGGTATGGGAGATCCCTGACGGGGGCCTGACGCTGCCCCTGAGGGAGCCCGTTGTCAGCCTGGAGGGCCACACCAAGCGGGTGGGCATTGTGGCTTGGCACCCCACAGCCCAGAATGTGCTGCTCAGTGCAGGTGCTGCAGGCAGAGGGGCAGAGGGCTGGGGACTGACAGATCGCTTGTGGCTTCTGACACTGGGGCAATTGTGCAGGTTGTGATAATGTGATCCTGGTATGGGATGTGGGCACTGGAGTGGCAGTGCTGACGCTGGGTCCAGATGTGCACCCAGACACCATCTACAGCGTGGACTGGAGTAGAGATGGTGCTCTTATCTGTACCTCCTGCCGTGACAAGCGTGTGCGAATCATAGAGCCCCGCAAAGGCACCGTGGTAGCTGTGAGTTGCTATGAACCTCTACTCTTTATCTCAGGCCGTGACTCCTCCTACCCCACCGACTATCCACCAGCCCCTTGGGTTGCCCTCCCTTGTCCCCACCTAGGTCCCTTAGTGGGGGTGTGTGTGTATGTCACCAGCAAACTACCTCCCTTACTTTACAGGAGAAGGACCGTCCCCACGAGGGGACACGGCCAGTACACGCTGTGTTTGTGTCTGAAGGGAAGATCCTGACCACAGGCTTCAGTCGCATGAGTGAGCGGCAGGTGGCGCTGTGGGACACAGTGAGTGCTGAGCCTGGAAACAGGGCCCTGGGCTGGGAATCAAGGCTGAAGCCTCATGCCGGCCCTGCTGTCTGGCCAAATGACCACAGGCCTCAGTTTACTCATCTGTAAAATGAACTTCCCTCTGCTTTGTTTGGAAGTCCTATCCTGGTCATTGCCTATGAAGTTCCACTATCTCAAGGCCTAATGTGGCCCAACCTGCTAATTGATCTCCTACCTGTCCCTACAGAAGCACCTGGAGGACCCACTGTCCCTGCAGGAGCTGGACACCAGCAGTGGAGTCTTGTTGCCCTTCTTTGACCCTGACACCAATATTGTCTACCTTTGTGGCAAGGTGTCTCAGCTGAATGGGACAGGGGAGTGGGTGGGGGCTTTGACATGACTGGGCTGGAGATGTTACGGGTGCTGACCTTCGCACACCCCTCCTGCAGGGGGACAGCTCTATCCGGTACTTTGAGATCACCTCGGAGGCCCCGTTCCTGCACTATCTCTCCATGTTCAGCTCCAAGGAGTCACAGCGTGGTATGGGTTACATGCCCAAACGTGGCCTGGAAGTGAACAAGTGTGAGATTGCCAGGTGACTGACCCCTAATCCTGATGGAAGCATGTTGTTGGGCTAGTGCTGACCTCGTGATGATCAGGCCCTGAGCAGACATGCTGGAGCGCCACTCACTGTCCTCTCTCCACAGATTCTACAAGCTGCACGAGCGGAAGTGTGAGCCCATCGCCATGACAGTGCCTAGGAAGGTGATGCACTGGGGCAGTTCCCTGGGCCCTGTGGGCTATGGCCGAGGGGTCACAGGATGGGCTAGTGTTCCCTACAAACAATCTCATGTCCGGCCTTGGTCTTGCCTACAGTCGGACCTGTTCCAGGAGGACCTGTACCCACCCACTGCTGGGCCTGATCCAGCTCTCACAGCTGAGGAATGGTTAGGGGGTCGTGATGCTGGGCCACTCCTCATTTCCCTCAAGGACGGCTATGTACCCCCAAAGAGTCGGGAGTTGCGGGTCAACCGGGGCCTGGACAGCACACGCAGGAGGGCGGCACCCGAGGCCAGTGGTACTCCTAACCCGGTAAGCCAGGATGGAGAGATAGGATAGGGCAAGAAGCTGCTGGGTGGACCAGGTGCCCAGCGAGAGGAGGCTGGCATCGGGAGCTGCCATTGAGGGGCAATAACTAGGAAAACAGAGTGGATTTATGAGCATAGGCAGGAACTGGCTAAGACTCCAGGGACCAGCCCTGAGGTTCTCCAGAGAGGGCTGGCAGATGCCAGGGTAATGGGAACCAGAGGGCTGGGGGATGTGGCTTAAGTGGTACAGCACCTGCCTAGCAAGCCTGAAGCACTGAGTTCAAACCCCAGTACTTGCAAATGAACGGGGAGCCCAGGAAGGAATGGGCCTGACCCGGTGCTGCGTCTTCCAGGATGCTGTGTCCCATCTGGAGGAGGAGATGGGGAAGCTGCAGGCCACAGTGCAGGAGCTACAGAAGCGCTTGGACAGGCTGGAGGAGATGGTCCAGGCCAAGTAGAGGAACCTGAGGCCTTCAGTGGGGCCAGACATTCACGTCCCTCATCCTGTACCCTACATCCCAGGGCCACCATGGCAGATAAGACAAATAATAAAGTGCTTTATTTTCTGGTACCTACCTCTCAGATAACTGGTCACTTGAAGGTCAGGTTTGTTGAACTGACCTGCGCAGAGCTTCCCCATCACTAGTCTGGATGGGGCTGTCCTTCTCAGTGGGAGTTTACTTCTGAATGCAGTTTGCAGAAGAATGGCCTACGTTTCCCTCTTTGGTTCAGAGCCTTCCTGCAGCTCAGTGCAGCTGCCCCTTGTCCCTTCCTGTGGCTTCTGTGAAAAAGACCTGTCAGAAATAGATCTGTGAGGCCCTATCAAGAGCTTGTGGGATTTCACTGCCAAGGGCACAATGGGATTGATTACCATGCAAAACCCATCAGAGGCTCCATATCACAGGAGGAAGCAGACTGGGGTGGTAAGCTGCACAGGACAAAAGGCTTTGCCCACACATTTGAGTCTCTGTCTCGATGCAGGTCATCTAATACTAGGCCAGTCCCTTCACCCCTATAAAACAGGGAATGCAACCAGCACAGCTTGGGTCTTCTGAAGTGGATTACATCAGGGGAGGCTAGGCTTCGCCTGTGTCTCTTCTGTACACTGATGTGATGGACCTTTCTGGGTAGATCCGAGTCACTAATTTTCTCCTGTTCCAGGGGAACAAAGTTTAGGAAATGATCTCTGGGACAAATACTTAACAATGACCACTCTGACTCCAGCTTGGCCAGCCATGTTCTCTGATGTGAACAAAAAAGGAGAAAATGGGGGAGAAGGTAATTCAAGAGCTAAGAAATGAGCCTTGAAAGCAGAAAAGCTGGATGTGGTAGCCCATAGTACTGCCCCCGTAATAGAGGGAGAATGGAAGGATCCTTTGAGCTCATGAGTTGAAGATCAACTTGGAAAACACATACCAGATCTCAAAGCATAAAGAAAAGGATAAAACAAAGATACTGGGGAAAAGTAGAAAACAAAATAAAAACATCTCATGTGTTATGCTCAAACAGCCCAGGCCCCAAGTGAATCACCTACTCTCCTTCCTGGTCTCAGGAATATCTACTACAAGACCCACTGAACCTACCAACAGAGGGTTTAGACTGACACATATATACCATCTGCTCTATTATGTGGCTCAGGTTAGCCTTGCCTTCCTGCTCCAGTCCTATGCCTGTCTCTTGCTCACAGTTCCCTGAGAACCCTGGGGTATTCCCAGGAGCAACAGGTAAGGAAGAGTATTTACTGAACACTGGTGTCCCAAGGACTTGGGGAACTACAAGGCATTCTTTGTCAGGGCTCTACTATGGAAGGAAAAGAGACCAGGGCTTTAAAGAAACCCTATGGTCTTTCTCATCAATGCATCTTGAAGGAAGCTCCTGCATGCTGGGTTGGAGTGGACAGAACACACCACTGGAAGTCTATAGAGAAGGCCTCCAAGGCAGACCCGGAAAGGATGCTCAAACGCATAGAGAAAAGGCAGGAACCAGACTAAACTCGGCGTCCTCCCATACACAGCATCGATACAACAAGGATTTATATTTAAGTCATTTAATAGCTGCGCAGGCTCCATCCCTCATTTCTGACACTGTCGGCTCCACTGTTCTGGGGTCAGGGTTTTCTGCTCAAAGGCATGGATGCGCTGGAGCTCCTCCTCTAGGCATTCGTTCACCAGCCTGGGGGAGACAGGATGGGACACACTAGGTCGGGGGCCTCACTGCATGCAGGGCCTCGGGCCTCGGGCGTGGCGGGCGGGCCGGTGGCCCGGGCTGTGGCCCGGACCTGGGGCCGCGCCGGGGGAGGTCCGAGGGGCTCACCGGTGTCTCTGGAGCAGCGGCTTGCCCTCGAACTTGGCCGACACGACGAGGACTCGGAAGCTGGTGGCGCAACGATCGAGCGTTGTGTCCTCCACTTCCTACGAGGCGGCAGAATGGGGTGTGTGCGGGGCCCGCCCCCAGGAGCCCTCGGCCCGCGGCGGGCGGGCCCGGCGGCTCAACTCACCACGTGCTCCGCCTCCAGGCCCCGCAGCAGCTTCTCCCGGACGTAGTCGGCGGTGAGCTCCATGGCCGCAACCCAGCGGGGGCGGCGGCCCGGCGGGGACAGAGCCCCACCTCGGACGGCCACCCAGGGCGCTGCCCGCCCGCTGGAGCCGCTTCCGCTTCGGCGCCCACTTCCGCCCTTACTGGAGCGTCTGAAAGGCGGCACTTCCGCCCTCACTTAAACCAGGTTTTCTACAGCCGAGGGTTGCCGCCCCTTCCCCGTGCTAGCCAATCAGGATGGGCCTGCGGACGGGCCCTGCGGGGGCCGACGCTGATTGGTTCTCGCTTGGGTGTGCGCCGGCGGCATTCCCAGCCACAAGAGGGTGCCCGCAGCTGCATTGCTGGGTCTCATCGCCCAAGTCCTTCCCAGCGTTCATGGTTACAGAAATCAACCCCCAGCTTCCTTTACAGACCCTTAAGCCCCAATGGCTCCCGAAGGGGGTGCAGTGAGGGCAGGGCGCTTCTTCGGCGTCTACCTGCTCTATTGCCTGAACCCTAAGCACCGAGGCCGCGTGTATGTCGGGTTCACGGTTAATCCTGCTCGTCGAGTCCAGCAGCACAACGGCGGTCGCAAAAAAGGCGGGGCCTGGCGGACGAGCGGGAGAGGGCCCTGGTAAGCGGGTGCAGATCTCCTCTGCAGAAAGGCTTCCGGGAGGCGGGCCTCAAAGGGCAAAGACTCGGATTACAGAGAGGAGCACAGGAGAGGAGCATAGGGAGGGACTAATTAGGGGGAGAGACCTCTGGGGGGAGGATGCATACAAAGAGGCTGGAGGAACGGAAGTTGAGTCGAGTAATTTGAATTCAGGATAGGGCGGTATCGGGGAGGGGAAATTGGCTGTAGGCTGAGAAATAGCTCAAATGGTAGAACCCTTGTCTGATGTGTGTAAAGTTTTCATTTTCATTCTGGTCTGGGGTTAATTATTTTAGCACTATTCACAACAGCCAAGTACCATCAACAGATCAATGAAAGTGTATCAATGGATGAATGGGAGGGGGGGTGGGGGAGAGTGTGCTGGAGTTTTATTCTGCCAAAAAGAAAGATGAAATATCGCCTTTTCAGGAAGGCAGCTGGAACTAGAGATCATGTTAAGAAACGGGGGGGGGGGGGCACAAATACTGTATTTTTTTTCTCGTATATAATCTAGAATGGGAGGTGGGTAGAAGATAAGAGCCAGGCATTAGGGCACAATGCAGGAGGATCACTGGAAGTCAAGCCTGACCTTCATAGTAAGACCTCTTTCTCAAGGGGGGGAGCAGAGGGGGTGCGAGGGAAAGGCAGATACTGATGGCTCAAGACTGTAATCCTAGCTACTCTAGAAGCTGAAGTCTAAGAATCTTGATTCCAAGCCAGCCTGGGCAGGAAAATCCTGTGACTCTTCAATTAATCACCAAAAAAAGGCCAGAAGTGGAGCTGTGACTCAAGGATCAGGGACAGTGCCTAGGCCCTGAGATTTTAGCACCAGGACTGAGACAGTAGAAATGGACGATGGTATGGCAGATGGTAAAGTTATATTTTATACAAGTGTAAAAAATGTCCCCCCCTTTTTTGTCAGTCCTGGGGCTTGAACTAAGGGCTTGGGTACTGTCCTTGGACATTTTGCTAGCACTCTATTTGAGCCATAGCACCACTACCGGCCTTTTCTGTGTATCTGATACTGAGGAACCCAACCCAGGGCTTCATGCTTGTTAGGCAGACACTACCAGTAGGCCATACTCCTGGCTCTAAAAAATATTTTGATGAAGCCTATCACTTTGTACAATTAATATATGCTAATTATATAACACATGCAAAAGGAGCTTGGTAAGCCAGGCTCATGGTGGCTCATGCCTACAATCCTAGCTACTCAGGAGGCTGAGATCTGAGGATCAAAGTTCAAAGCCAGCCCAGGCAATACAAAGATGAGAGACTCCAATTAATCACTAGAAAATGGGAAGTGGAGTTGTAGCTCAAGGGTAGGGCGGTAGACTTGAGCTGAAGAGCTCAGGAACAGCACCCAGGCTAGAGTTCAAGTACCATGACTCGCCTCCCCCCCCCCCCCCCAAAAAAAGGAGCTTGGTAAGCAATGCTGGCGATGGAGTAGAGCTTAGGACAGTTAAATACCTGAGATCGGAAGTGAGGCCTGAGATCTGTAGGTGGGAGGGGTCTTAACTGCACGAAACAGAGGGTTGGCGGTTCATAGTCCTTCAAGACTTGGACTGCAGTCAAGGACACGGCTTCTAGGATTCGGCTTCCTTCAGGGTGCGGGTGGAATGGGGGCCCACAGGCCGCCTCCTTGTTCTCCTTTCCAGGGAGATGGTGCTCATTGTGCATGGCTTTCCATCTGCTGTAGCAGCTCTGCGGGTAAGAAAGGTGACTGGATGCTTAAAAAAAAAAAGTTGGAACTGGGTCTTGAGACTTGTCTCGGGACCACCTGCCCTGTGCCTCCCTGACCCACTTGTGCTCCCTGCCACAGTTCGAATGGGCCTGGCAGCACCCGCGAGCCTCGCGCCGCCTGTCCCACGTGGGTCCGCGCCTGCGCAGTGAGGCAGCCTTTGATTTCCACCTGCGCGTGCTGGCGCAGATGCTGCGCACGCCGCCCTGGGCGCGCCTCCCGCTCACCCTGCGCTGGCTACGCCAGGACTTCTGCCGCGATCTCTGTCCGCCGCCACCGCCGCACGTGCCACTGGCCTTCGGGCCGCCGCCTAGGGCTTTGGCCCCTAAACCCAGGGCCGCGCTGGTGGCTGGCAAGTCTGACCGAGGCTCGGAGAACAGCTGCACCCTCTGCGCACGCGCGCTGCAGGTACGCTCAAGCAAGTGTGGGTTTAGGCCTGAGTCCGGGCACTGACTGTGCCCACGTGGCTTCATCTCTAACACAGTAAGAGTATAACGTTTGGTAATTCCTGGCCTCGACAGTGACTGCTCAGGGGCCTTGCCCTTTGACTAGGTCTTCCTTGGCCTTCGTCTGAAATCGCAGCTCTATCTTATGCATTCCTTTCCTTCTTCCCCTTAACGTACATTGTCTCACACGCTATATGTTACATTGTTATGTTTCTACTCCCGGAGGGCAATTCTTGTTCACTTCTGTGGGCCAGGGGCCAGCAGAGAGCAAGTGGTCCATAAATACATGGTGGGCCTGGCTTTTGCTGAGCATTTAGTAAAAGCTTCTTTCTCCTTCCACCATCTCTGTCTGATAGGATGAAGAGCCACCCTTGTACTGCCCCCACTCTGACTGTCCCCTGAAGGCCCATGTAATCTGCTTGGCAGAGGAGTTTCTAAGGGAAGAACCAGAGCAGCTTTTACCCCTAGAAGGCCAGTGTCCTTGGTGAGTACAGTCCCTTGTCCAACCTGGAGGAGTAGCCCTGGGGAAATGTCCAGCGACCCAGAGTCCTCATTGAAGTGCATAAAACATAGGCCAGAAAGGGCAGGAAATACCTAATTACCAATTGCACCCCTTTGGTAGCTGTAAGAACTCACTGCTCTGGGGAGACCTGATCTCACTGTGTGGAATGAGCACTGAGGAGGAAGAAGAGGACTCAGAATTAGAACAGGTAAGAGGTTGGGGGTCTAGGCTGAGCCTTCCCACCTGCTAACACCTACAACCCCAGAGCTTCATTTGACCAACCTTGTTGTCTCCACAGGAACACTGGACAGACATGCTGGAGATCTGATCCTAAGAGTCTCCAACCCAACCACGATTTTGTTCCCCTGTCCATGGCCTGGTCTATTTTTACTTGAGTAAAATAAAGTCTGACATTTGGGTACTTTCTGGTGTTTTTGTGGAGACCTAGATGAGGGAAAAGGCAGTAGGAGGAGCTGCTGGTCTGACCTACCTCTACTTTCCCAGTTTTCCTTTTTGTTTTTGGTTAGTCATGGGGCTTGAACTCTGACCCAGGTTTGATTCTTCAGTACCACACACATAGGAAAGCTGGAAGTGGTGCTGTGGCTCAAGTGGTAGAGCACTGGCCTTGAGGAAAGCCTAAGATGGTTCTCAGGCCCTGAGTTCAGTCCCCAGGACTGGCCAAAAAAAAAAAAAAGGTATATGCAGCTTTTGTTCCTTTTTGTTTCTAGATGGCAACCATACTAATGGGTTGTGGAAATGGTCACAGTAATCAGTTATAAAAATGATCATAGTGGTAGTTCTAGAAATGCTATGGTAATGTCAGGTTGCCCCACTTAAGATTTCTTACAATAGTGTTTTAGCTTCTGTACCGTCACACTTGGCTTACACCTGTAAGAAAGTAGCATAGTTACCTTCCTCTCCTGTGCAAATAAGGAGGGTTGGGCTTTCGTCCTTTAAAGGAGCTATGAGGTCAGACTGAACACTGCACTTTTTTGGGCACCCCGATTGTCCATTGTAGTCCTGGCCGGTAATAAAAACTTTCTTTTAGCTATACTCTTATGTGTGCATGGTCTTTCCTGGTGGTCTTCTCATTTCAACAGTACTGTACAATTTTTTTAGAGGCTTGGAGACTCACACCCATCATGCAGAGAATCTGCATTTCCAGTGCTGAGCGGGGCTTTAGATCTTACCCCCAAATGTAAGAAAAAGGTAAAGTGGGAGGCCAAAAGGCCTCTTCGTACATGCCTGCAGAACCTGCCTGTGTACCTAAGAAAAGAAAAGTCCTTTCACTGAGCTATGCACAGGAGCTTCCTGCAGCTCTGAGACTCCAGTGCCCTTTTTCTGCCTATGAGAAGCAGCCAACTCCATCACTAGACTCGGATTCTCCACAGAACAGCTAATTCTCAGAATGTCTTGTTTGTGTCATCAACTGTGGCCAGCAGATAACATGAAGCTCGGTGTCCCACCTATTTCTTATTCCTCTCGCTGACCTGGTCCGTTGACTGACAGGCCCGGCAGGGGTATGGTTTAGATGAGGCAGGCAGGATATAGATTAGAGCTGGAAGAACAAAACAACCTACCCAGGTCCTTTCACTTACTTTCACTCCTTTTGTTTTCTACAGTCTAAACTTACTTACCGGCTATTCTGATTGGTGTGAGGATCTTTCTAGCTGGGGTGCTACAGCAGATAACAGATTACCCCACCCTTTCCTTCCTGAGAAGAGTACCAGAAGTGTGGTCAGAACACAGAGCTTAACTCTACCCCTAAACCTCACTTTTTTCATCTCTGAGGTAGCCAGTTCCAGTACTGGCTCCACCTCCTTCTTATTCAGGACTTATAAAAACCAGGACCAGGGCTGGGAGATTGGCCTAGTGGTAGTGCTTGCATAGCATGCACGAAGACCCGGGTTCGATTCCTTGGTACCACATACATAGCAAAAAGCCAGAAATGGTGCTGTGGCTCAAGTGGTAGAGCTCTAGCCTTGAGAAAGTCCAAGGACAGCGCTCAAACCCTGAGTTCAAGGCCCAGGATTGGCAGAAAAAAAAAAACAACAACGCAGGACCAATAAAACCTTCAACTCAGAGCATTTCTGCACTTAGTACACAGGGCACCCTGCCCCACCACTGCTTACCCAGGGGGCCACAAAGCAGACCCCCTATAGGTAAGGTGAGTACCAGAGTAGGGATGGTTGGGACAGACCACCATGCAGTGCCCAGCTCCTAGCCCTGACATCTCTCAGCTACATATGGCTTACTCTTATTTGACCAGACTTCTCTTTAATCCCCAGTTGGCGCCTCTGTCCTTCTGCTTTTTTTTTTTTTTTTTTTTTGCCAGTCCTGGGCTTGAGTTCAGGGTCTGAGACTGTCCTTGGACTTTCTCAAGCCTCAGCACCACTTCCAGCTTTTTTTCTATGTATGTGGTACTGAGAATGGAACCCGGGTCTTCATGCATACTAGGCAAGCACTCTACCACTAGGCCAAACTCCCAGCCTCTCCTTCTGCTCTTTCTCCAAGGATCTCCCAGCTCCACTTGCTGCTTGGTAAGGTTGGACAAATCAATCTCCTGAAGCCTCACAACCCCAATTCCAATACAAGAACTCAAATGGGACAGGCGCCAGTGGCTCATACCTGTAATTCTAGCTACTTAGGAGGCTGAGATCTAGAGGACTGCAGATCAAGGCTAAGATGGGCAGAAAAGGCCTCTAGACTTCATCTCCAAAATAACCAGTAAAAAGCAGGACTGGATAAATAGCTTAAATGGTAGAATACCAGGTTACCAAGCATAGTTAAAACCCTTGGTACCATCTCACAAATAATAATAATAATTCAAATAGGACAGTTGTGGTTTTGTTAAGAGAAGTGGAGAGGGCTGAGTCTCTGGAGGCCCCATGGAATTGGTTCAGGTCTCCTGCCCAGTGCTGGTGGATATGATCAAGTACTTGGCAGAGGCGATAAGGCTGCTATAGGGCTTCCAGGCCTGGTCTAATGACATGCTTATCAGCATGTACCCCAAGTCTGGTAAGCCCACCCTCTTTTCTTGGGCTGGTAAGTGGGGTCAGGTCCTAACCCTACACATCCCAATTTCCCTTACTATCCAGGCACCACTTGGGTGAGTGAGACACTGGGCAGAATCTACCAGGATGGTGATCTGGAGAAGTGTCAAACGCCCAGGCATTCCCTCAGGTATGTGGAAAAGGGGAAGGGAAAATAATATGGTAGGAGGTAGGACAGGGCCTCCAATCACTTGACCTTTCTTGCCCACCCTTAGGTCAAGAGGCTCTAGAAAGTGCAGTAGCTCCCCAGCTTCTCAAGACAGACTTGCCTCTGGTCCTGCTCCTCCAGAGCCTGCTGGACCAGAAGGTCAAGGTGAGAGGCAAAGTGGGGACCTGGCCACACCAGCTTTGGTCCTGCGCTGGGATGGACCCCTCCAGCCCAGGACTTTGCAAGTGAGGAGGCCACATGCCTGCTTCTTGCAGCGTTGAGAGGATCAGGAAAGTGAGACACTTCAGGGGACCCCTGAGATATCTAGGTTCTTGTAGGACACCAAGAGGGCCTGGTGGGATCCAGGTCTCCCTTGTTGCAGTCTGGTGTGGAGAGTGAAGGTGGTAAGAGTAGTATGGAATATGTTTCTAGCCATGATTTTACATTTGTATTAGTTATGACTGAAAAAACCATCTGAGATAAGTAGTTCAAGGAAAGGTTTATTTTGGTTTAAGGTTCTAATCTATGATCAGTGCTCAGGGGCTTTTTTTTCCCCTTTGGCTTGTGGTGAAATATCATAGAAGGCTATGGTAAATCAACATTGTGTCACAGCAGGGCCCAGATAAACACTTCACAGTGACAGCCAAAGATAAAACCCAAATCCTAGTCACTGCCACTTACCAGTCATGCCAGAAAATAGGAATCCATCAATGGATGGACACAACCAATTAAGTCAGAGCTCTTATCATTCAAACATTTCTCCGCAATGCTACAAACGAGACAAGGCCTTCAACAAATGTGCCTTATGGGGTGACATTCCATATCCAAACCATAACAGCATCAAAGCAGGGTTTATATGCCAACTCGGTTGCTCCATATCACAGAGTCTCAGCAAGTCAGCCTCTGCCTGCTTCCTCCTTAGCTACCACACTCAGAAAACTCCTAAACTGGGTGATGAGAAGGGAAACCGGAAGGTAGAATGGGGAGCCAGGACTAGTGTGGGGAGCAGTGTGATGATGGTTTTGGGCATGGGGGGGTCTGCCCCTTGCAGGTCATCTACATTGCCCGCAATGCAAAGGATGTGGCCGTCTCCTATTATAACTTCTACCTCATGGCCAAGGTGCATCCTCACCCTGGCACCTGGGACAGCTTCCTGGAGGACTTCATGGATGGGAAAGGTGGGCCTGGCTGTGTAGGAAGGAGGGGGCTGGAGCTGAGAGGCAGCAGCTGTGTTTATACCTGTGTCTGTCCCCAGTGTCCTATGGGTCATGGTACCAGCACGTGCAGGAGTGGTGGGAGCTGCGCCACACCCACCCTCTTCTGTACCTCTTCTATGAAGATGTGAAGGAGGTGAGACCCCTCCTGTGTGTGGGAGCTGGGGAACAGGAAGCCCACAGGCCTTTGTCCTCCTAGGACCTCAGCCCAGGTCCCTGGTTTCCATTTCTGTCTCCTAAACACCCCAACTGCCACCCCAAATACCATTTGAACTCAGGCCTCTCAATTGCTAAGCAGGTGTTCTTCCATTCCTTCAGTCTTTTTTCCCCCCACCCCTAGTTCAGAGGCTCAAACCCCACTGCAATGCTGGTCCTAATCTCCAAGCACATGTGCTTACCCACATGTGCTGTGATTCATTAGCAATTCTCTGCTCCTGCCTTTCTTCCTCCCCTATGAAGTCTTACAATAGGTCCCAGCATTGAAAGGCGATTGCTGTGCTCTCCCAGGATGCACTGGGCTCAGTCCTTGATGGCAGAATAGGAAATGAATAGGAAATGTTTGCTCCAGGGAAAGAGGCCCAGAGTCTAAGAGCTAAGCCTGAGAGTTCCTCACAGCAAGTAAGTGGCTTAAGAGAAGGGCAGCTGCTGGCTTTTGCCTAATGTACAATCCAAACCTCCACCGAAGCGTTCTTCTGCTACTACAGAACCACAAAAGGGAGACTCGAAAGATCCTGGAATTTCTGGGGTACTTCATGCCTGAGGAAACTATAGACCTCACTGTCCAGCACACATCCTTCACGGACATGAAGGAAACCCTATGACTAATTACAGCACTGTACTCAGTCACCACATGGACCATAGTGCTTCCCCCTTCATGAGGAGAGGTGGTTCCCAGCCAGGGTGGGTGTTTGGGGAAAGCAGGCAGTAATAGTTAGCAAGTCCACCCTGGTCCACTGAGGGCCTCCTCTGTGGCTGAAATTCCATTTTCCTTCTGTCCCTGTCCAGGCATCACAGGAAACTGGAAAAATTACCTTCACAGTGGCCCAGAATGAGGGTTTGATGCCCACTATGCTGACAAGATGGCGGGCTGTGACCTCATTTTTCATTGTCAGATCTAACTTATCACCGGGAGTCATTTCCCAGGTGTTTGACCAAGTCTATGACCTCAAGAATTAAATATGATAAAGAGAAACATGAGAGGCTGGGAGCATGGCCTACTGGTAATGTGCTCACCTAGCATACAAGATGCCCTGGGTTCGATTCCCCGGAACCACATACAGAAAAAGCCAGAAGTGGTGCTGTGGCTCAAGTGGCAGAGTGCTAGCTTTGAGCAAAATGTGTCCAGGGTACAATAAAAAATATATGAAAAAAAAAAAACAACCCACGAGAGGGGCCGGGAGTTTGGCCTTGTGGTAGAGTGCTTGCCTAGCATGCACAAAGACCCAGGTTCAATTCCTCGGTAACCACATACATAGAAAAAAAAAGCTGGAAGTGGTGCTGAGGCTCAAGTGGTAGAGCCCTAGCCTTGAGAAAGTCCAAGGACAGTGCTCAGGCCCTGAGCTCAAGCCCAGGACTGGCAAAAACAAAACAAAACAAAACAAAAAACCACGAGAAAGGGTATCAATGTATGTGAAGTAATGTACATTATAGCTGGTGAATATAATGTAACTCTTCTATTAATTACAATAAAAAATATATGAAAAAAAGTGTCCAACGACAGTGCCCAGGCCCTGAGTTCAAGCCCCAGGACTGACAAAAGAGAGGGAGAGAGGGAGAGAGAGAGGAAACATGAGCTATAAGACTAGCTAGAAGTCTCAAATGGCTCAAATGGTGAAGTCCCTGCCTAGCCAGCATAAAACTCTGAGTTCAAACCCAAGTTCTACAGCCTCCCAAAAGAAGAAAAAGTGCTACTGAGACAGATGGCGTCCTTGGCCTACTCAGTCTCCAGGGAGAAGACATTTCTTCCCAGCCCTGAGCTGTAGATGGAACTCCCAGAATGAGGGTTGTTTGCCTTTTCCTCCCATACTGCTACTGTGGGGCCATGGAGTCCACACTCTGCTGCTCAGAGCTTTCTCTCATAGTCAGGAAGCAGGGGGAAAGGCTGCCCCACAGTGCAGAATGGCAGAGGGCAAGTGCCAGTAGGTAGCTGTTGTAAAAGAACCCAGCTACCATAAGCCTCATCGAGTAGCAACAGGCAGAACAATCTTTTGGCTGCAGGAGTTAGCACAATTAAGCAACATATCAGTGGGCCAGAGATGACAGGAAAGTAGGCGGTAGATATGGAACATTCACAGGGCTTGAGCTCCTCTTCTCTATCTGCCAAAGGCCATAGTAGATGTCTTTATAAGTCAAGGATAAAATGATCAAGAGGATCTTGTATAAGGAAAAGCTGAGAAGCAACCCAGTAAACCTGATCCTGGTTTTCAGATGAGAAAGCCAAGAAAGACTTAGAGAAGACATACTTACAGAAAAGCAAACTGATTCCTGGACTAGCCCTGCTACGGAACCCTTTAGCTATCTTGTCTGCTTTCTGTGGATTCCACTTGCCCTAGCCTCATAAAATAGGACCTGGCAGAAATAGGCCTGTCAGGTCCTATCAAAAGGTGTTTGGGAGTGTGGGGTGGTGTTCTTGATGCAACTTGTTCAAGACTGTAGGACTGGAATATCACAGGACTGTTCAGGTGGGTGTCTTGGCACACAGGGCTTGGCTCATACTGTGCTAACCACATTAAAAGCTTCCTACTCAGCCCTTTTCTCTATGCAATGCCATAGTAGATATTTTGGTAAAGAACTGCATGGTTTGGATATATAAATGTGCCTCGCCACCCACTTGGGTGGGAGCAGGAAGCTCCAGCTGTCTGGGGAGTTGGGTGAATAGTACACACCTCGGGGGGTCCAGAGGTTTTACAAGGCAAGTCCTGGGAAGGACTGAGGACCTAGAGGTGCAGATCTGCAGAGGAATAGAGAAAAGTCAGGAACCAGACTAAACTCTGGGACCGGGAATTTGTCCTAGTGATAGAGTGCTTGTCTAGCATGCACAAAGGCCCTGGTTCGATTCCTCGGTGACACATGCATAGAAGAAAGCTGGAAGTGGTGCTATGGCTCCAGTGGTAGAGCTCTAGCCTTGAGAAAAGTCCAAGGACAGTGCTCAGGCTCAGGCCCTGAATTCGAGGGCCACGACTGGCAAAAAAAAAAAAAAAAAAAGACTAAACTCGGCGTCCTCCCATACACAGCACCGATACAACAAGGATTTATATTTAAGTCATTTAATAGCTGCGCAGGCTCCATCCCTCATTTCTGACACTGTCGGCTCCACTGCTCTGGGGTCAGGGTTTTCTGCTCAAAGGCATGGATGCGCTGGAGCTCCTCCTCTAGGCATTCGTTCACCAGCCTGGGGGAGACAGGATGGGACACACTAGGTCGGGGGCCTCACTGCATGCAGGGCCTCGGGCCTCGGGCGTGGCGGGCGGGCCGGTGGCCCGGGCCGTGGGCCGGACCTGGGGCCGCGCCGGGGGAGGTCCGAGGGGCTCACCGGTGTCTCTGGAGCAGCGGCTTGCCCTCGAACTTGGCCGACACGACGAGGACTCGGAAGCTGGTGGCGCAACGATCGAGCGTCGTGTCCTCCACTTCCTACGAGGCGGCAGAATGGGGTGTGTGCGGGGCCCGCCCCCAGGAGCCCTCGGCCCGCGGCGGGCGGGCCCGGCGGCTCAACTCACCACGTGCTCCGCCTCCAGGCCCCGCAGCAGCTTCTCCCGGACGTAGTCGGCGGTGAGCTCCATGGCCGCAACCCAGCGGGGGCGGCGGCCCGGCGGGGACAGAGCCCCACCTCGGACGGCCACCCAGGGCGCTGCCCGCCCGCTGGAGCCGCTTCCGCTTCGGCGCCCACTTCCGCCCTTACTGGAGCGTCTGAAAGGCGGCACTTCCGCCCTCACTTAAACCAGGCTTTCTACGGCCGAGGGTTGCCGCCCCTTCCCCGTGCTAGCCAATCAGGATGGGCCTGCGGACGGGCCCTGCGGGGGCCGACGCTGATTGGTTCTCGCTGGCAGCTTTGGGCGCCGCCGCGGCTTGGCGGCCGGGTGTGCGCCGCCGGTATTTCCAGCCACAAGAGGGTGCCCGCAGCTGCATTGCTCGGTTTGATTCCCAAGATGTCTATCTTGGAGCCCTAGCTGCAAAAATCATGGATTGAAACCCTGATGGGAACGATAGAACTCCATAACCAAGGATTCAGTAGCAAGAGCAGGAGGCCTTGAATTCAAGCCCTGGTATCGATTCACACAATCAATACATGCAATTTGTCAAGGACTTTTTATGGTCAAAAGCCTGTGACCAAACGGTATCAATATATGTGAATTAATGCACCTTCTATCTGGCAAATATCATGTAACCCTTTTACTAATTACAATAATAAAAAAAAAGCCTGTGACCCAAGCCAGGCATTGGTAGCTCACCTGTAATCCTAGCTGCTCACAAGGCTGAGATCTGAGGATTAAGGTTCAAAATCAGCCCAGCCAGGAAAGCCCATGATACTTTAATTTCCAATTAACCACCAGATAACCAAAAGTGGAGCTATGGCTCAAAGCGCTGGGGTGCTAAGCTTTGCACAGAAAAACTCAGAGTCAGCACCCGGACCCTGAGTTCAAGCCTCCATGTCCCATCACCACCCCCCTGCCCCCCCCAAAAAAGCCTGTTAGCCAGGCTCTGGTGGCTGCCTCCTGTCATCCTAGCCACTGATGAGATTGAGATCTGAGAATTTCTATTAGAAGTCAGTCAGAGCAGGGAAAGAGAAGAAGCTACAGCTGTTGGCATTGGCAATAGTAGTGTTGACAGGAACATCAATGATAGTTGCAGTAGCACTGAGAGGCAATTGAGTTCCAGAGAGGCCAGGGGACCAGTGGTTCACACCTGTAATTCTAGCTACCCAGAAGGCTGAGATCTGAATATTGTGGTTTGAGATCAACTCCAGTAGGAAAATCCATGAGACTCTCATCTCCTATTAGCCACCAAAGGATTCAGGTAGTAGAATACCAGCAGTTATACATGTATTCTATCCTGAGATACACAGAATCAACATTTTGAGAGTTTGGATCAGAAGGAGTCTATTCGAAAGCCAGCGACTGTGAGCAGACACATGTCCCCCAAAAAACCTGTAGCCTCGAATGCACTTAATACTGTTAAGAAATTGAGCCATGAGGTTCAGAAAGAGCAGAAAAACAATTTCAACAAACCAGATCAATTCTAGTGGAGAGCTGAATAGGAGTCCCATGGTCTACTCATCTATTTCTAGGAATTCAGACATGCCTGTCACGTGTGAGTGGGGTCGGATTTCATCCTGTTTTCAGAAATTCCCCATTATCAGCCAAGATGATGCCAGTTAGACCCAGTGTTCATATTTCACAACCTTGAGCAAAAAAAAAAAAAAAAAAAAAAGAAGATAGGACAATCCCCAGGCGTTGAGTCCACAACCAACAAAACAAAACAACCACAACAAAACTTCCAATATGTATGCCTAGAGCTATAAATCTCTGTCTTTTCCTCCTCCTCCTCCGTTTTTGGTGGTATTGTGGTTTGAACCCAAGAAGCCAGGTCTGTCAATCCTGAACCTAGACCCTGGGTGCTCAAAGACCCAGCATTTTCAGTGCTGGAAGAGTTCCTGCCTACTCACAATACCCAGGTAGTGCAAAAGGACCCCTGTCTCCTGATGCTCCTTCTCCTGCTGCTGCTGCTCCTCCTCTTTTCTTCCTCCTCCTCCTCCTCCTCCTCTTCTTCTTCTTCTTCTTCTTCTTCTTCTTCTTCTTCTTCTTCTTCTTCCTCCTCCTCCTCCTCCTCCTCCTCTTCTTCTTCCTCTTCCGCCTCCTCCTTCTTCTTGCCAGCCTTGGGACTTGGACTCAGGGCCTAGACATTCATTATCCCTAAGCAACTTTTTTTTTTTGCCAGTCATAGGGCTTGAACTCAGGGCCTGAGCACTGTCCTTGGACTTTTCTCAAGGCTAGAGCTCTACCATTTGAGCCACAGCACCACTTCCAGCTTCTTTCTATGTATGTGGTACTGAGGAATCGAACCTGGGTCTTCATGCATGGTAGGCAAGCACTATACCACTAGGACAAACTCCTGGTTCCCCTGGGCAGCTTTTGCTCAAGGCTAGTGCTCAACCACTTGAACCAAAACTCCATTTCCAGCCTTTTTAGTATTTAGTAGTTTATTGGAGATAAGAATCTCATGGTGCAGGCTGGAAGTTTGGCCTAGTGGTAGATTGCTTGCCTAGTATGTATGAAGACCCAGGTTCAATTCCTTAGTACCACATATATAGAAAAACCAGAAGTGGCACTGTGTCTCAAGTTAGTAGAGCACTAGCCTTGAGGAAAGCCCAAGGACAGGGCTCAGGCCCTGAGTTCAAGCCCAGGACTGGCAAAAAAAAAAAAATTAATGGTGCCTAGTTCTGGTGACTCATGCCTATAATCTTAGCTACTCAGGAGGCTGAAATCTGAGGATCTTGGTTTAAAGCCAGCTCAGACAGGAAAGTTTGTGAGACTGTTATCTTCAATCAACTGCCAGCAGACTGGAAGTGATGCTGTGGTTCAAAGTGGTAGAGCACTAACCTTGAGTAAAAGAGCTTAGGGACAGCACCCAGGCTCTCCAACTGACAACAAAAAAAAGCTGACTTCAAATTCTTTGAGTAGCTAGGATTACAGATGTGAGCTGCCAGAAAGCCTGGCACCTCCTGATGCTTTTGTTCAGATGTGGGTAAGGAAATATAGGTGAGAAGAGCCAACCATGTGACCTGCATCGCTCCTGGATGCCCATCCCATCAACTTTGGACTTTCCTGACTTCAGGGAAGGCAATTCTAGAAATAAGTGCCTGCAGTCTGGAACTTTGATACCAATACCTGCCTGAAGCCAGCAGGAAGGCGAGTGACCTTAATACCCTCTCTCTTCTTTCTGCCCCACTGGACTCAGAGAAGTCTGTCTGTGACTTGACAGTCCCTGCAGAGGTCGAGTTTAGGTGATTAAGAGAGGAGGTAAATCACAACTTCAAACATAAACAAGCCACTCTGTGGCCTGCTGTAGAGTTTCAATTTTTTAAGTTTCCTTATAGGCTGAACCCCTGATGGGTTGGGTGTTTTGGACATCCCAGCTCCACCCCCTTCCACCCCTTCCTTTCAAGAGGACAGCCAGTTCCAGTCCTAGCTCCACCTCCATGCAACTTGGGACTAACTGCTCAGTGTGAGCTCAGAGCAGTTCTGCACTCCTGACAGTACAACCTTGCTAAGCCCCGGCTCCTCCACTGCACCCGGTCACAAGGCAGAATCCTACCAAATCTGGTGAGTGAGCCTGCTGTCCCCCACCCCCAGGCCTACCTCCTAGCCTGACCCAACTGCTTCCTGTTTGATCCCTTCCTGGGGCCTCTACCCTCTCTTGTTTTTTTTTTTTTTTTTTTCCCTCTCCTAAATAGATTGTCTATCTCAGAAGGCAATTCCGTCCTTGCTGGAGTTCCCTTCTGCTCTTCACTTTTGCTCAGTCTCCCAAGATAAGAACAATGGTTCCACTACCTGTGTTTGTTTAGGAATGAGCTGGAATTTGATCTTTCAAGTGGGATCCCAGGACTAGTTAGTGGGAGATGTTTCTGTAAATTAACAGAGCCCTGGGAGCTCAAGACAAGGAACAGACTGGGCAGGGAAGCCTTGGGTAGAGGCCCAAAGCTACATCAGGAAACACTATGAGATAAAGAAAAAAAAAAAAGCTGGTCTTACTCCTAGCTACTCAGGAGGCTGAGATCTGAGGATCACAGTTTGAAGTCAGCCAGTAAAGGGCCATGAAGTCCATAAGATTTGTCTCCAATTAACCACCCCGAAAATCAGAAGTGGTACTGTGGCTCAAAGTGGTAGAGTATTAGCCTTGAGTGAAAAGAAGCTCAGGGACAGTGGGCTCTGAGTTCAAGCCTCAGGACTGGGGGGAAAAAAGTCTGCTGGAATCCTCTGGAGAGTTGCCCTCCCCTTCCCCAAATGCTTCACTTGGTCTGAGCTGTGGCACTGAGTGGAGTCACAGAAAGCAGTGTAGGCAAACCCAGGTTATGGCAGAGTGTAGCCCTGAGCAGGAATTACAGATGTTTATACCGAGCTCCACCTCCTGTTGGCTAGGGAAGCCTTGCCAAATTGCTCAATCTTTGGACACTTCAGAGTCCTAACTCCAGAGGAAGAGCTCAGGAAATAGGCACACTGTGATCTTCACGTAGTGGATGGGGTTTGTTCCCTGATGCAGCAGCATGGAGTCAATCCAGGATGCCTACCGCCAACCGCTGGTGCATGTGAAGGGAATACCACTCATCAAGAGTTTTGCAGAAGTAACTTTGTCACTGTCGAATTTCCAGGCCTGGCCTGACGATCTGCTCATTAGCACATACCCCAAATCTGGTAAGTAGACAGACTTACCCTCCTCCCTCACTTTGCTGAGCAGAACCAAGCTCTCGGCCATCTCTCCCTGACATTCCTCTCTCCAGGCACCACTTGGGTGAGTGAGATAATTGACATGATCTACAAGAATGGTGATCTGGAGAAGTGTCGCCAGGCTCCTATCTACATGAGGGTACCTTTTCTTGAATTCAGTGCTCCAGGCATTCCCTCAGGTGTGTGGAGGGGAGCTGGAGGTAAGTGACATGGCAGGAAGTAGAACTGGCCTCAGCTCACCTGCCCTTCCTTGCCCACCCTTAGGCCCAGAGACTCTGGAAGAAACACCAGCCCCACGTCTGATCAAGACACACTTACCTCTGTCCCTGATTCCCCAGAGTTTCCTGGATCAGAAGGTCAAGGTGAGAGGACAGGGACTCTAGACATGCCAGCTTTCATCCTGTTTTGGGAAGGATTCCTATAGCCCTGTGTCATTGTGAGAACATGAGCCTGCTTGTTACAGAGTTTAGAAGACCAGGAAATTGAGATAGTATAAATAGGAAATTGAGACATTTTCCTATGAAATCAAGGTGCTTACAGGATACTTAAGGGGGGGCTGGTGGGACCCAGATCTCCATTGTTCCAATCTGAATGTGATGTTATTGAAGGGACAGAATGAAATATGCCAGGACTTTGGCTTCAAATTTGGGTTCAGTTCAGTTGCCCCCATACCACAGAGTCCCAGCAAGTCAGCCTCTGCCTGCTTCCTCCTTAGCTACCACACTCAGAAAACTCCTAAACTGGGTGATGAGAAGGGAAACCGGAAGGTAGAATGGGGAGCCAGGACTAGTGTGGGGAGCAGTGTGGTGATGGTTTTGGGCATGGGGGGGGTCTGCCCCTTGCAGGTCATCTACATTGCCCGCAATGCAAAGGACGTGGCCGTCTCCTATTATAACTTCTACCTCATGGCCAAGGTGCATCCTCACCCTGGCACCTGGGACAGCTTCCTGGAGGACTTCATGGATGGGAAAGGTGGGCCTGGCTGTGTAGGAAGGAGGGGGCTGGAGCTGAGAGGCAGCAGCTGTGTTTATACCTGTGTCTGTCCCCAGTGTCCTATGGGTCATGGTACCAGCACGTGCAGGAGTGGTGGGAGCTGCGCCACACCCACCCTCTTCTGTACCTCTTCTATGAAGATGTGAAGGAGGTGAGACCCCTCCTGTGTGTGGGAGCTGGGGAACAGGATGCCCACAGGGACCTGCCTGGGGCCTCAGCCCCTGTACCCCAGGATTTTCCCTTCTCCCTCCCATGCTTCCCATCAGCTCTTGCCAACATGACCAGCTCAGCAGAGGACACTGATGACACATTAGCAATTCCCTGCTCCTGCTTCTCCCTTCCCTATCGGGAGCCAACTCAGGCCTCATAAGTGAAAGACTGTCTTGGACCAGGAGTGTGGCCTACTGGTAGAGTGCTCACCTAACATGCATGAAGCCCTGGTTCAATTCCCTGGAACCACATACACAGAAAAAGCAGCAAGCGGCACTGTGGTTCAACAGACAGAGTGCTAGCTTTGAGAAAGATGTGTCTAAGGACAGGGTCCGGTTCAAGCCCCAGGACTGGCAAAAATAAATAAATAAATAAAAGAAGCTGGTACAGCCGGGCACAGTGGCTCACGCCAGTAATCATAGCTACTTAGGAAGCTGAGATCTGAGGACCAAGGTTCAAAACCAGCTTGGGCACAAAAGGACGTGAGACTCTTATCTATAATTAACCTTTAGAAAACGGGAAATGGGGCTTGGCTCAAAAAGGTAAGGCAGTAGCCTTGAGCTGAATTACTTAGGGGCAGCACCCAGGGTGAGTTCAAGCCCCATGACCCATCAAAAAAAAAAGAAAGAAAAGAGAAAGACTGTCTCCCAAGACTTACGATCTCGGGTCAGGATGGCACAGTAGAAAGTAATATCTCAGAAAGATGTCCAGAGTTTTAGAGCTGGGTTGAGTTTCTCAGAGCAACTGGACAACATCCAGTGAGCTTAGAGGTGGTAGACTTCTGGCATTTGCCCAAGGTACAATCCAAACCTCCCTCTGCTACTACAGAACCCCAGAAGGGAGATTCAAAAGATCCTGGAATTTCTGGGGCGCTCTTTACCTGAGAAGACCATAGACTTAATTGCCCAGCAGACATCGTTCAAGGAGATGAAGAAGAACCCGATGAGTAACTATACCACAGTACCTTCTGAATTCATGGACCACAGTCTTTCCCCCTTCATGAGGAAAGGTAGTTCCCAGCCGGGGTGGGTTGTTTGGGGAAAGCAGGTGGTAATAGCAAGTCTACCCTGGTCTACTTGGGGCCTTCTCTGTGGCTGAAATTCTATTTTCCTTCTGTCCCTGTCCAGGCATCACAGGAGACTGGAAAAATACCTTCACAGTGGCCCAGAATGAGCGCTTTGATGCCCACTATACTGACAAGATGGCGGGCTGCGACTTCACTTTCCGCTCTGAGCTCTGAATGTGTCATCAGGAGACACTCAGAGGAGTTTGACAAAACCTGATATGACTTCAAGAATAAAATATGTGTTGAACACAGAGCCTCTGGTGGAAAAACCTGAGTTATGAGGGCTAGACCATTGAAATCAGACTGGGCCCTCTGCCAGCTGCCGCCTCCCACCCCCACATGCCCTGCAGGTGGAGGGAAAGGAAAGCCTAGGAGACATGGAGTAGGAGGAATATTTATTTGATGATAGAAATCCTTTGTTGCCTTCTCCCTCAGGGAAGGCAGTGGCAGACTTTAAGTTTACTGGCAGCGTCACTTTGTCACTTTTTCTTGGGCTCTTTACAAGCCACCACGTACCTCTGGGCTACATTGAGGGGGGGTGAGTAACCATCTGCATAGGAGGTGTCTTCAAAGAGGACGGAGTAGTCATCCTGGGGCTGCAGCACACACACAGGAGTGGGTCAGAGTTTCTGGGCCTGAACAGCCTCTTCCCAGCCCTAAGCTAGAGATGGGGAGGGTGAATGCTCCCCCACTTTTCCACTCTGGGAATAACTCCAGACATTACCTCAGACCCTGTTGCCCCAGAGCTCTTCCTCAGCACAGGGAGTTAGGGGACAAATGCAGAGAGGAAAGAGCTGGGAGTGAGGTTGGTGGCATGGCTCAGTTGGTAGAGCACTAGCCATTGAGTAAAAATATCAGACACTGAGTTTGAATCCTGGCCTTGGACCAAAGAATAACTAAACAAGGAAAGAGAAGAACAGGGAAAAGGGGAGCCGCTTGCTCCCCAACCTCCAGTGCAGAACTGCAGGAGGGCTGTTGCTGCTGGGATGCTGGGCTCGGGACTTAAGGACAGGCCGGGAACCTCAGCGGGGCTCTGATGCACAGGAGGGCCCTCTGTGCAGGCTGCCTTACCCTCTGAGGGGGCGTGTGGATCAGAGCACGGTAGAAGCACGTGGTTTGGGGGTACAGTGCCAGCACGAGTTGCTCCTTCTGGAACAAGGCCTCAGGGTCCGTCTCAGGGTTGGCTTTCCATTGGGGCAGGGGGATGATACGCCTGCGGCTCAGGGTGTGTCTCCTGGGGGGATAATGCAAGCCATGGTCCAGGGAGGCTCCCTCAGTAGCTTGCTTTCCCCTCCCCCCCCAGGACACTCACTCTTTGCCTTCTTCATCAATGTCATCCACCTCGTACCTGCGGGTGACAAAAGGAGACCCCTGAAGCAGTGTGGAGCGTGGGGAAGCTACTGTGGTTAAGAACACACAGCTTGGGGTGGGGGCAGGGTGGTCCACTCACTTGTTGGTGGCGTGGCTGTAACTGACCACCTCGGCCAGGATCCACTGCTCATCGCCATCCACAGCCTTCACCCGAGCAGCCACCTTGTCTCCAGGCTTGGCCACATAGTCCCCTGAGGCTGGGATGGCGCCACAGAGGGGTGGAGGCCTGCGAGAGGAGGCAGGGTCAGTCCAGCCCCTGGACACCAGCCATCCCTGAAGGGCTCCCAGGCTCACTTGTCTCCAGGTTTCCCAATCCACAAGGGCAAGGTCATGGCTGACTGCTGTAGCAGCGTCATCAGCACCCCTCTGCGCATGGTTTTCCTGGGGGGCTCCGAGTCATTGTACAGACCTGCGATCTTGGCCGCTGTGGGAAGGAAGGGGGCCGTGGCTTCTGAGTGATACCATGCTAGCCCCTGCACCCTCACCCCCTGCCCCCTACGGCACTAAATGGTCAGGGATGAGAAAGGCAAACTAAACTTCCAGGTGCTAAGAAGTCAGACTGGCAGTCTGTCTTTTTAGGAGGAAGTATAAAGGTATAAAGTGGGGGTTCAGGGCCGGGAGTTTGGCCTAGTGGTAGAGTACTTGCCTAGCATACATGAAGACTGGGTTCGAATTCTCAGTACCACATATATTGGAAAAAAAAAAAAAAGGGGCCGGGAGTTTGGCCTAGTGGTTAAAGTGCTTGCCTAGCATGCATGAAGACCCAGGTTCGATTCCTCGGTACCACATACATAGAAAAAAAGTCGGAAGTGGTGCTGAGGCTCAAGTGGTAGAGCTCTAGCCTTGAGAAAGTCCAAGGACAGTGCTCAGGCCCTGAGCTCAAGCCCAGGACTGGCAAAAAAAAAAAAAAAAAAAAAAAAAAGCCAGAAATGGTGCTATGGCTCAAATGGTAGAGCTCTAGCCTTGAGAAAGCCCAAGGAAAGCCCTTAGGCCCTGAGTTCAAACCCCAGGACTGGCAAAAAAAAAAAGAAAAGAAAAGAATAAAATGAGGGTTCAGAGGGGTTGGCCATGCAGGGTCAGTGAAAAATCTCATGGAGTGAGAATCTTTCTACATACTTTTCTACTACTGCACAGAAGTCAGGCAGAAGTTGAGAAAACAAGTATCCAACACGGACCACTGGTCTCCTCAGGCATGCCTCAACATACCCTTTACTACTTCTAAACAAAATAGCATGTGGTGACTGTACCAGGGAAGAGGAGGGCAAGAAAAAGGAAGGAAAGCCTATGTGTCTGAGAGACTCTGGAAGCCAGTACACTGGTCTCTACCTAAACCCACCAGCCAGCACGGGTAGTTACCAAGGAGGCTACGGCCAGGGCTCTACAGAGCCACCTCTGTCTGTAGGGAGAATGACTCTGGCCTGCTGTCTGCTCTCCTCCCTGAGCATCCTTCCCACTTACCAATCCGCCTCTCTTCCAATAGAGACTTGATTTCAGCTATCTTGTCCAGGGCTTTGCGGAGGATGCTGAGGGCAGAGAAGCAAGAAAGGAGGAGGGTGAAACACTTGGCAGAGGGCTCCTTTCTCTGCTTATAGCAGCCTGGGCTCCTGAAGCCAGCTCTGCTGCAAACCACTGACATAAGTGCAGGGGGACGCTGCGGAAAGATGATGATCCATGTTCACCCATGTCCCTGTAATGCCATGTAAATGAGCTGAAAATGCCTTTGTCTACTGGCCCATGCCATCTTCACATCTGAGTGCAACACATCACGTGCCTGTGGCGATGCTGGGGGAAGACAGTCCTGCTGCGATAGCCTGTCAGCAAATGGAATCCATAGTCACACACAGTACATCCCACTTGACCACAACGATAACCATAGCCAAAGCACTACAGGACTCCCTATATGCACTTATCTTCATTAGTGTGCACTCCTTTAAAAAAAAAAGTTAAGGGCCGGGAGTTTGGCCTAGTGGTTAAAGTGCTTGCCTAGCATGCACGAAGACCCGGGTTCGATTCCTCAGTACCACATACATAGAAAAAAGCCGGAAGTGGTGCTGAGGCTCAAGTGGTAGAGCTCTAGCCTTGAGAAAGTCCAAGGACAGTGCTCAGACCCTGAGCTCAAGCCCAGGACTGGCAAAAAAAAAAAAAAAAAAAAAAAAAGTTAATATCATGTAACCCTTCTATTAATTACAATAAAAAATATATTAAAAAAAAAGTTACTGTGGAGCTGGTGTGGTGGCACATGTGCTATTTTGCACATCTCTTGATTGTGCCCAGAGGCCACCCTGATTAAACTCCTAGAGCATCTGAGTTGGTGTCAACCCGCTGTGATGTTTGTCCCCACTCCCAGTGATTTATGACAGTGATTTTTAGGACTTTTTTTTTTTTTCTTTTGAGGGGGAGTTAATGTACACATGAAGGTTTGTTTTGTTTTATAACCCAAACTGATCTGAACGACCAGCAGAACTGCCAAGTGGGCCCTGCAATAGGCTTTCACAAGCTTACCATGGGGCCAGCCAATGCCAGAGACAACACATACCAAACCAGATCCGGAATATTCTGGCTTGGCTAGCAGTGAGTCCAGAAAAGGAAAGCTTGTCGTTTCACTTTCAAATGAAGAGCCAGGGGTGTGGTTCGTGCTGGAGCACACACAGTTCTGGGTCACTACGACTTACTTAAACCATTATAGCCTAGGTGAGTGGAAAAGGACTAATTTGGGCCACATGGCAGGTCTGCAAATGAAGGAGGGTTGCTGGGAGACACTGCCCATCGAATCCCCTGTCTCTGTGAGTTGGCATGGTTCGGTTCATAGCCTGGCACAGGGAACCCCACCAGACCTTTGCCCAAGTTGGCAACCTTGGGAATTCTGAACTTCCTTTCTGCCATCTGACCCACTAGTTTGATCTTAGAAGCTATTGTGAACCCATCTTGGCTCTCCATCTCATGGCTACTGTCCTGTCCACCTCCAATAGCATGGCAACCCTGGTCTCTTCACTGTCCCCAAACTCCATCCAGACCAGCCTTTCTCTGTGTTGATTTGAATCGTCACTGGCTCCCCATGGTCTCCACGACTGGGCCAAGATATAGGAGACCCTTAGGTTCTACCCTAGACATGTGGGTCTGCTCCTTATCCTCCTAAAGCAACATGTTTTTCAGACTCTCTCTAGAGCTTTTCTCCACCGTCTTGCTGCCTGGACTGACTGCCTCATCTGTCTACTGATTCCCAGCCTACAGCCCAGATCAAGTTCTTCCTGCTTCCTGAGGCCTTTTCAGATTGATCTTTGCTGTAGAGCAATGTTTACCCAGGATATCTCTCCGCTCTGAACTGTGCTCTTGTAGGCAAGGTGCTCTCTCTACTCATGACACCTCTAGGACTGGCCCAGTGCCATACTAAGGACCAGCCAAGTCCTAAAAGCCTTTAGCAATGCTTGCTTAGTGTGCTGACGTCAGAACCCATGGCTGAAGCTGCTGAATGTGCAGTTATTACATTCTTAAATGTGCAGTCACCATTCTTAGAGAGTCATAGGATTAATTCGTTGGATGTAATAGGCATTACAAAGTAAATAGAACAGATAGGGAGCTGGGCATTGGTAGCTCATGCCTGTAATCTCGTTTATTTAGTAGGCTGAGATATGAGGATCTAGGTTCAAAGCCAGTCTATGACAGTCTTGTCTCCAACACCAGAAACAGGAAGTGGTGCTGTGGCTCAAGTGGTAGAGTGCTACCCTTGAGTGGAAAAACTCAAGGACAGCACTCAGGCCCTGAGTTCAAGCCCCAGGACCAACCAAAAACAAATATATAAGGCCACAATAATATAGCAGTAAGAAACTCATCTCAATCCTCTGATATATATATTTATATAAAACAAATTAGTATGCTCTGGAAAATCACTATCATATCATCTAGTAAGGTATTAAAGTCTATAGTGACAAATTTGGACTTTGGGTTTAAAACTGTGCTTCCTGGAGTTGGGAGCATGGCATAGTGGTAGAGTGCTTGCCTAGCATGCATGAAACCCTGGTTCCATTCCTCCGTACCACATACACAGAAAAAAGTGGTGCCGTGGCTCAAGTAGCAGAGTGCTAGCCTTGAGAAAGCCCAAGGACAGGGCCCAGGCCCTGAGTTCAAGCCTAGTACTGGCAAAAAAAAAAGTGCTTCATGGTTGGGAACCAGTGGTTCACACACCAGTAATCCAAGCTATTCAGAGGAAGCTGAGATCTGCAGAATTGCAATTTGAGGTCAGCCTAGGCAGAAAAATTCACTAGATTCTATCTTCAAAATATCTAGCAAAAGCAGGGCTGGAGGTGTGGCTTAAGTGATTAAGCACTAGCCTAGTGAGTATAAAGGCAAATTTAAACAACAACAACAGGGCATTCCCAGTCATGATGTGGCTTTTTGCATATTTTATAACCCCTGTGTGCTTCAGTGTATGTCTGAAACACTGGGGGCAATACCACAAAGTCTCTAAAAGGAGTGCTATGGGGATTAAATGAGGTGAATGTGAAAAGCATGAGGAATGGTACCAGTTACACAGCATGCCACACAGTCGTCACTTCTACCAGTACTGGGCTTCATAGCAGAGGATGGTGAGAAGAGGTTGTAGAAGACTGGCATCTGGTATTTCTTGGGCATTCTCCATCTCCTGGTCATAAACCTACACTTATTAGTTTTCTTTTATTTTGTGTACGTGGGGGTAAGGGGGTTGAGGGGCTTGAACTCTGGGACTGGGCACTGTTCCTGAACTCTTCAGCTCAAGGCTATTGCCCTATCCCTTGAGTCCCAGTGCCACTTCTGGTTTTCGAGAGGTTAATTGGAGGTAAGAGTCTCACTGACTTTAGTGCCTGGGCTGGCTTTGAATGGTGATACTCAGATCTCAGCTTCCTGAGCAGGCGCCACTGAGCCCTCCTTAGTCTTGTATTCAAATGGAAGCAACTGAGTTTTCAAGGGAAGTAACAGATCCAGGTCACGTGACTGTCAATAGTGTTGCCATACTTGGTGTCTGCAAAGCAGCAGGTGGGAGTGGGGAGGAGATGGCGATAGGGAGGGAGGGGCTGCCTTCTCTACAGCAGTAGAGGCCAGCTGGGCTGGGGAGCCACAGGCAGGGAAGGGTGTGGGCAGAACTCACTTGCACTCAGCCTCAGCATCGGCCTTGGCAGTTGTGTAGAGACCACGCAGCTTTGTCCGGAAATACGGAGAAACTGTGGAGTAAGCACACGGTAAAGCTGGGCAATGCATGTGGTTTCTGTGACACTGGACTCAGCTTTGGGAGACGCAGAAGCCAGAGCCTAGAGTCTGGTCTTTGTGGACTTTGTTAGCCCCTTTTCCAACAACGTTCCAGGGGTCCATTTCCTTATGGTTCAGGTGCCATACTACATGAGGTGGGTTTTTTCTTTTCTGTGTGTGTGTGTGTGTGTGTGTGTGTGCTGGTCCTGGGAGGCTTGAACTCAGGGCCTGGGCACTGTTCCTGAGCTTTTCTTTTTTTTTTTTTTTTTTGGCTCAAGCCAAAGTGGAGCTACAGCTCCATTTCTGTTTTTTTGTTTTGTTTTTCTTTGTGCTTAACTGGGGATAAGAGTTTCACAGGACTTTCCTGCCAGGGCCATGATTTGAACCTCGATCCTCAGATCTCAGCCTCCTAAGTAGGTAGGATCACAGATGTGTCCTACCAGCACCAGGTTTGAGGACAGTGTTTCCATAATATGACATGTGCAGGTAGTGTTGGTTAGTACAAAGTGAAAAAGACTGAGAGCAGAAAAGTACCAGCACAGGAATGTGGCCACCGGTGGCCCCTGGGTACATGTAGGGGCATTTGGGAGTGAAGCTTTGTCCTAAGAAATCCTGGCTGTGCCCTGTGCCCACCAAGGGCAAATTTTCCTGGATTCAGCCTCATTTTGCTGTCTTTCTAGTCCTCATGGAGGGATTCTGAGGTTGTCTGGAGCTGAGCAGTCTGTGGTCAGTTTCTGGCCTCAGGAGCAGATCACAGGGAAGTAGGTAGATATATGTAAGTCTCCTTTGAAAATAGGTTTGGCTCACTCCTCCTTCCTGTGTCCAGGTACTCATTCTTTTCTTTCTTTCTTTTTTTAGGTCCAAGACTGGGTCTGGAACTTGGCATCTATTGCTTTTGATCATTGGCTAGTGCTCCACCAACCAAGCCACACCTCCAACCCCAGGTACTTACTCTTGTTCTCTGTCTGCATCCGCTCATGGGTCTTCTGAATGTTTACTAAGTTGTGCTCACTCCGGGAACGCTCCTCCTGTGAGGGAGATAAAGAGTATGTGAAGCGAGCACTTTCACTGTGCTGTGGTCCCTGCACCCCAGACCAGAGGCCCCAGCCCTGACTTGAGAATAACTCAAGTCAGGACAAGATACATTTCCAGCAGACTTCATTGCACAGGAATTGGTAAGCTCATCCTAAAGTTCATACAGACCTTTAAAAGGTCCATATTAGCATAAATATGGGGGGAAATACACTAAAATTGGAAGACTCAAAGCTTCCTACAGGGCTGGGAGTTTGGCCTACTGGTAGAGTGCTTCCCTAGCATGCACGAAGACCTGGGTTTGATTCCTAATTGAAAAGCTGGAAGTGGTACTGTGGCTCAAGTGGCAGAGCTCTAGCCTTGAGGAAAAAGCTCAAAGACAGTGCTTAGGCCCTGAGTTCAAGCCCCAGGACTGGCAAAAAAGAAAAAAAAAAAAGCTTCCTACAAAGCTTTCTGCAAAGCTAGAATAAACAATAGTGTGTTACTGATATATGGACCAATAGGACAGAGTCATAAGTCTACCAATAACTCATATGTCTGATCAGTCAACCTAGGAAATAAGGTGCGAAAGGGATGCTGGTCCAATACTTCCCCTCACAATGGTACTGGGATCAGGGCTGCAACTGCAGATATTGGAGGCAAAGATGATCCCCATACAAGAAAGTAAATCTAAGCCCCATGCCTGTGGCTCACGGCTGTAATCTACTCAGGAGGCTGAGATCTGAGGACTGCAATTTGAAACCAGCTGCAGCAGGAAAGTCCATAAGACTGTCTTACCTCCCGTTAATCAGCTAAAAGCTAGAAGTAGAACCGTGGTTAAAATGGTGGATTACTAGTCAACAGTTTTGAGTGACGAAGCTAAGAGTATCCAGGCCCTGAATGTAAGCCACATAGTGCCAGAGCCAAGTAAATAAACAAAATTATACTGCTCACCATTCTCAAGAGATGTGTGTGTGCGTGAGTTGTGGGGCACTCTGGGTGTAGGCATTATTCCTGAGCTCTTCAGCTTAAGGCTAGTGCTCTACCACTTGAGCCACAGCACCACTTCCCTCAAGAGAAGTTTTAAGGGATTGAGGGATTAGGGTGCTCCTATATTTCCGATGGCTAAGTTAACAAACACAGAAGGGTCACTCCTCTGTACCAGGTCACTGGATCCTGAATGAGCTGGAAGGGACAGGACTGTGGGGGCCCCAGGGGGGGGAAGGGAGAGGGAAGAGCACTGCTAAACTGATACTGCTGTCAGTGATCTAGATCAATACAGGCGCCAGCAGCCAATCCCATGGGGAAAGAAGAACTAAAACTCATTGACCAATAGAAGAGAGGACTACAGTCCAGGTGAAGAATGGGCTACACAATTAGGAAAAGCCAATATTAAGAAAAGCCAAAAGAGGGCCAGGAGTTTGGCCTAGTGGTTAAAGTGCTTGCCTAGCATACATGAAGACCCGGGTTCGATTCCTCGGTACCACATACATAGAAAAAAAAAGCCGGAAGTGGTGCTGAGGCTCAAGTGGTAGAGCTCTGGCCTTGAGAAAGTCCAAGGACAGTGCTCAGGCCCTGAGCTCAAGCCCAGGACTGGCAAAAAAAAAAAAAAAAAAAAAAAGAATAACCACAAGGGCCTAGTGGTAGAGTGCTTGCCTAGCATGCATGAAGCCCTGGGTTCAATTCCTTGGTACCACATACACAGAAAAAGCTGGAAGTGGTGCTGTGGCTTAAGAGGTAGAGCATTAGCTTTGAGGAAAGCCCAAGGACAGTGCTCAGGCCCTGAGTCCAAGTCCCAGAACTGGCAAAAAAAAAAAAGAAAAGAAAAAAGAATAACCACATTCCTTAGTTACAGCAGGTCTTTGGTGCCTGCCAAGACTATGCCTGGTTTTGAAAGCTGACAAGATCACAGGGTTGCCTGGAGACCTAAGCGGCTTTCCTGAGTGATATCCTGCTATATAAGATGATAATAAAATGAACTATCAGGTGATGGCTGAACTGAAGCCTCTGCTTGTTGCTATTCAGGGATTGATTCTGGGTTCCCAATACCTAGAAGTAGTGTTGAGAGCCAAGTGGGGGTCAGGCTGGCCCATGAATCTGCATCACTGAGTAAGATAACCACACAAAGAAATGAGCTGTCATGTATTGCGCCATGCCTATGAATTTTGAGCTACATCATCTGTATTGTGAACTCCCTGACCTTACTGCTTTATAAATTTGTCACTTTCTAACTGATCTGGGATTTACTGTTTTGTATGAATGTAACCCCTGACAGTTTCCTGGCTTTAAGAAAGTATATGAGGGGCCAGGAGTTTGGCCTAGTGGTACAGTGCTTGCCTAGCATGCATGAAGACCCAGGTTCAATTCCTCAGTACCACATACATAGAAAAAAAGCTGGAAATGGTGCTGAAGCTCAAGTGGTAAAGTTCCAGCCTTGAGAAAGTCTAGGGACAGTGCTCAGGTCCTGAGCTCAAGCCCAAGATTGGCAAAAAAAAAAAAAAATGGGGCCAGGAATTTGGCCTAGTGGTACAGTGCTTGCCTAGCATGCACAAAGATCCAGGTTCAATTCCTCAGTACCACATACATAGAAAAAAGGCAGAAGAGGGGCTGAGGCTCAAGGAGTAGAGCTCTAGCCTTGAGAAAGCCCAAGGACAATGCTCAGGCCCTGAGCTCAAGCCTAGGACTGGCAAAAAAAAAACAACCCCAAAAAACAACACCCCCTCCAAAAAAACCCCAAACCCCACAAAGTAGGTAAGACTAGAACTAGAAATAAATGAGGCTACAGTCTTAAGCTCACAACCTTACGCTACAGTCTTGGGTTGCTGACTTAAGCTGTAGACCTCCCGACCCCATCTTTTTCTTATTTTTTCTTTTGTAGTCCTCACCCCCTAAATCAGGAATCCCAACTTTTTGCCGGCTGGCTCTGGCAGAGTAGTACTGGCTGGTTATAATTGGCTGCTAATAAATTCCTTTTTTGGTGAAAATAAATTCTCTTTGAATTAAGACTTGTTTTTTGAGTCTGTTGTCTGTTTCCTGGGGATTCTCAACCTTATTTGCAGAATCACATGATAAGCCAGCAGCATCTTTTTTTGGTCCTTTAAATTTTATTTCATTAATTAACAACTTTAAGAAGAATTTTCAGTTTATAAAAGTTGAATAGAAACTAGATTCCCAAGGCATCCATTCTTCTCTGTGAAATTTCCCCCCTTATTCACATTTTGAATTCCTGTGGTAAACTTTTTTTTATTAAAAAATTTATTAACATTGATTTTTACATCATATTTCAAATGACATGTTTAACAAACAAGTGTTCAAGAAGGGAATCTCTATATACAATCACTGGCACTTAGATTTTAGAACATAATCAAAATTAGGCTAAGGGTCTGTATGTCATAGATACATATTAATTTATGAAATAAAACATTGTTTCAATAGAGTCATAGGTTTTTATGTCTATGTAGTTATGTTTATATTTCCAATACCATGTCCATAGCATTGAGTATGCAAATACTGAGTCCTCGCTTTTGTACTGTTTGGATCTAATAGCCACATATTAAGGACCTGTGGTAAACTTTTAAGTTTTGTGGTGGAACTGAACTTCAATTCAGAGCCTTGAACTCTCTCTTGGCTTTTTGCTCAAAGCTGACATTCTACCTGTTGAGCCACACTTCCATTTCTGGTTTTTTGTTAACTAGAAGAGTCCTTTGGGTATGTTTGTTTGTTTGTTTGTTTGTTTATTTACTCAGTCCTGGGGCTTGGACTCTGGGCCTGGGCACTGCCCCTGAGCTCTTCAACTCACGGTTACCACCCTACCCCAAGGACTGGGTGCTGTCCTTGAGCTCTTCAGCTTAACACTACTGCCCTATCCTTGAGCCACAGCTCCACTTCCAGTTTTCTAGTAGTTAATTGGAGATGAGTCTTATGGACTTCAGTGCCCGGGCTAGCTTTGAACTCCAATCCTCATATCTTATCCTCCAGAGTAGCTAGGATTGCAGACATGAGTCTTCAGTGCCTGGCTTAGTGTGGTTTACTTTTTTTTTTTTTTGCCAGTCCTGGGCTTGAGCTTGGGGCCTGAGCACTGTCTTGGCGCTTTCTCAAGGCTAGAGCTCTACCACTTGAGCTCCTCTTCTGGCTTTTTTCTATGGATGTGGTTCTGAGGAAGTGAACCTGGGTCTTGGTGCCTGCTAGGCAAGCACTCTTACCAGTAGGCCAAACTCCAACCCCCCACACACCCTTTTTTTTTTTTGCTGGTCCTGGACTTGAGCTCAGAGAGACTGGGCACTGTCTCTGTGTTTTCTTTTGATCGAGGCTAGTACTCTTACCACTTGAGTCACAGCACCACTTCCAGCTTTCTCTTTTTATGAGGTACTTAAGAATCAAACCCAGGGCTTCATGCTTGCTAGGCAAACACTCTACCACTAAGCTGTATTTCCAGTCCTGTGGTTTACTTTTACAGCTGATGAACTAATACCGACACACTATGGCCAACAGTTTAAAACAAAGTTCCCTTTTGTTGTATACCTAGAGGGGTTTTGGTAGATACTTCCAATCATGTACCCAATTATTATATTTCTCTACCAGTGCAGCAGCATTCAGAATAGTTCTACTTTACTCTTTATCCTCTACTCTCCAGCTATTCATCCTCCTATCTCACCTTCTGACCTATCCATTCCTTCCCACACTCTGGCAATAACCCGGTTTTGCCCTATTGAGAAGCCTAAGTTAATTTTGAAGTTCGATTAACTTCAGTAAAAAGTTATTTTTAAGCAAGTCCCCCCAGAAGGTCACTCAGACCCTGCCAGAAGGTCACTATGAACTAATTCTAAACCAGTAGAGATAGTAGCTTCAAAAAAAAAAATAATAAATTCCAGACTGCTCCCTGTGTAAAAGCCACCCCCAGTGATTTAAGGCTCTAGGAAAAGATAACTGAAATCTGGGTGCAACACTATTTTTGGAGGCTGAGAGCTGATGATTATGATGAAAGGCAGTCCAGGCAAGAAAGTCCTGCCTGGATTCTTATCTCCAAAAGGTTGGAAATGGAACTGTGGCTCAGGTGATACGAGTGCTGACTCAGGACCAGCACTCAGGTCTCCAATTCAAGCCTCAGGACTATCACATATCCCCCGCCCCCCAAAAGAAGCTGGAATAGATCCTGTGCACAATAGAAAATCCAACAGGAATGAATACTAGCTACTCCCAAATTCCCTTCTGCTCATCGTCATTACATCACCTTAGCTCCTTCATGACTATCTCCAAACACAAGCCTTGTACAGCTCAGTATCACAGCTCACATTCCCCCTGGCTTATCTCTTACCTGGGTTTGCTTGATCAGCTGGTGGAGCTCTGTAAGAAGTTCTGCAATTCGTGAATCAGCAGAAACAAGGGCCATGGTATATATGAGGTGCCTGGGGAGGAGAAAGAACAGAACAGAGCAGGACTCTTAGTGGCTACCATGCGTTGAACTGCATCCCTTCAGAGGACAGGTTGAATGGGACCTTGTTTGCATGTAGGATCTGAACTGGAGGTGTGGCTCCAGTTGTAGAGCACTCACCTTGAACAATAAAAGCCAAAAGTTTTGAATTCAAGCCCCAATATGTGCACACACCCACCAAAAACCTCTGCAAATAGGATCATAGCAGATGTAATTAAAATGTTAAGAAGAGGTCATACCAAAGTAGGGTGGACCCTTAGTCTAGGGTAACTGATGTCCTAATTTAATAAGAGAAAAAGAGGGCTAGAAGAGTGACACACACAGGAGAGCACCTGCAAGGCCCTGAATTCAATCCTTAGTACAGAAAAGAAAAATAAAAGTGGGGGGGGGGGAGGCCTGCGGTGGCTCACACCTGTAATACTAGCTACTCAGGAGTCTGATATCTGAAGATTGTGGTTCAAATTCAGCCTGGGCACTAAAGTCTGTGAGACTCTTATCTCCAATTAAACTCTAGAAACTGGGAAGTGGGGCTTGGCTCAAGGGTAGGGTGGTAGCCTTGAACTGAAGAGCTCAGGGACAATGCCCAGGCCGAGTTCAAACCCTATGACCCACCAAAAAAAACCCCGCAAAAAACCCTCCAAAAAACCCAACACACACACACACACACACACACACACACACACACACACACACACACACACCCAGAGAGGCAGAAGAGACTGGAATTAAGTGAGGAATGCCAAAGATTACAGATAACAACCCAACCAGCAGGGAAGGTCATGGAACGTACATTCCTTTTGAGCCCTATGAAGAAAGAAACCCAATACTTCAAAACTCTTCTAAGATTAAAAACAAAACCAGCTGACATCTTGATTTGGAAATTGGGCCTCCAAAACTTTGAGAATAAATTTCTCGTTTTAAGCTATGTAGTTTGTGGTCATTTATTACAGCCACCCTAAGAAACTAAAATACCAGTAAGTTTTCCTGGAAGTCTTACCCCACTCCAATGATATGTTCGTATTCTCTACAAACAAACAAGTTAAGGCAAGGCAGGTTTCTTGTGTGCCTTCTGAAGGTAGTTCTATTGCTATTAGCCTGATGTTTTATTTTTCGATTATCCTGGTTAGCATTTGGGAGTTTTGAAATAAGGCTTTTCTTTTACTGCTAGATAGATTTTAAGACCTTGCACATATTAGCCAAGTGTTCTACCTCTGAGCTATATGCGCAACCTTTTTAAAATTATTTGTTTATTTTTTTTTGCCAGTCCTGAGGCTTGACCTCAGGGCCCGGGCACTGCCCTTGAGCCAATCTGTATTCAAGGCTGGCATTCTACCACTTGAGCTACAGTGCCACTTCCAGCTTTTTCTGTCTAGGTGGTACTGAGGAAGGGAACCCAGAGCTCATGTATGCTAGGCAAGCATCCTACCACCAAGCCACATTCCCAGCCCAGCCCAATTCTTTTTATTTTTATTTTTTAGTTTTTTGGGGAGGGTGTCAGTCATGGTTTGAATTCTGGGTCTAGACACTGTCTCTAGGCTCTTCAGCTCAAGGCTTCCACTCTACCATTTTGAGCCACAGTGCCACTTCCAGTTTTCTGGTGGTTAATTGGAGATAAGAGTCTCATAGACTTTTGTGCCAGAGCTGACTTTGAACTGTGATCCTCAGAGCTGAGCTTCCTGAGTAGCTAGGATTACAGGTCTAAGTTACAGCTTTGCTGTTTTTTTTTTTTTTGCTTGTTTTTTCCAGTACCAGGGCTTGAACTCAGGATCTGAGCATTATCCTTGGGCTTTCTCAAGGCTAGAGCTTTACCACTTGCGTCACAGCACCAGCACCACTTCTGGCTTTTTCTGTGTATGTAGTACCAAGGAATCGAACCTGGGTCTTTGTGCATGCTAGGAAAGCACTTTACCAATAGGCCAAACTCCTGGCCCCTACTGCAACATAAGGTTGCAGTGAGTTCCTCAGGCAGGCTTCAACTTTGTGGTCCTTGTGCCTTAGCATCCTGAAATCACATGCCTCCATGGCTGACTTCAATAAGGCTATATATGGAGATATTGTCCAAATATTAAAGAACCTATTTCTCTTACTGTAGAGGAAACAGCAATTAACAATTATCTTGCTGTTGAGAACAGGTGGCTCACGCTTGTAATCCTATCTACTCATGTGGCTGAGACTTGAGGATCATGGCTCAAAGCCACCCAGATAGGAAAGTCTGTGAGACTCTTACCTCCAATTAGCCACCTAAAATCTAGAAGTAGAGTTGTAGCTCAAGTGAAAGCATGCCAACTTTCAGCAGAAAAACTAAAAGTCAATGCCAAGGCCATGAATGAGTAAATAAGTCAAACAAATAACACATTCAAGGCATTGCTTCAAATTCTGGACAATGGCTCTCTAGTAGCTCTTTTCTACTAACTACCTTTCAAAATATACACTGAAGTTGGGGCTGAGAGCATGGCCTAGTGGTAGAGTGCTTACTTAGCATACAAAGCCCTGGGTTTGATTCCTTGGTACTACAAACACAGGGGGAAAAAAAAAGTGAGAAGTGGTATTAATAAGGAATAAGTGGAATGATAAGGTACTAGCCTTGAAAAAGCCTAAGGACAGTGCCGAGGCACTGAGTTCAAGCTTCAGGACTAGCAAAAAATAAATGAAAGAACGACAGAAAGAAAGAAAGACTCTGAGTGACACAAGGACCACCATCCCAAACAAAAGGAGACACCCCTCACTTGTCAATATCTAAATTTAATGGCAGCTGACAAATGAACACATCCACAAAAGTACTTGTGAACGGTCCACCATGCGGCACAAAGAGAATTTATACTACACACTGGGGTAGAACCACAAAGCTGCTCAAGAGAGAGTCACTATTGTCTATGGGAGCTTGGCTATCCCAGACCCCCCTCCATCCACCCCAATGTCAAGTGTAATGGAAAGTTCTGAAAATACCCTAAATCTTGTCTGTATACAAACTTCCTGATCTGGTTTTGTTTTTTTTTTTTTTTTTTTCAAGTAAGTAATCTTGTCCAGGACCTGCCTGGAGTTTGTTGAAAACAGACTGGAGGACCAGGAGTGTGGCCTAGTAATAGAGTGCTTGCTTGCCTGGCATGCATGAAGCCCTGAGTTCCATTCCCCGGGACCACATACACAGAAGAAGCCGGAAGTGGTGCTGTGGCTTAAGTAATAGAGCACTAGAGTTGAGAAAGCCCAAGGGTAGTGCCTAGGCCCTGAGTTCAAGGCCCAGGACTGGCAAAAGAACAAAAAGAAAACAAGCAGAGAGTGGATGGGGAAAGGTACTTCGAAGTACAGGTTCCTGCAAATAGATGAAGAAAAGGTGGCTGGAGAGAACATGAGTGAAGCTGTTCTTAACATGGGCACATCTAAGTACATCTTCAATCCCAGCGTCTGGGAGAGGCTGAGGCAGAAGGATGGGAGTTCGTGGCCCCGCTGGGCTACATAACAAGGCTCTTTCTCCAAATTAAAAAAAAAAAAAAAGCAACTTGTTGAGGAACATTTTGAGGTACAAAATGCTGTTTTTCATGGCCATTCTCCCTTCCAGATGACTCACCAGATGAAGGGTCCCGAAGGCAGCACGCTGAGTTGGGAGATGGACAAGAGTCGGGCCCCGCCCCTGCCTAGGCCCCGCCCCCGCGTCGCTGCGCACGCGCCGTCCTTCAGGCCGCCTCAGCGAGGCCGAGAACTCGGCGCTAAGGGGAAGCTCGTCCCGGTTCTCGCGCTTCCCCAGAGGTCCCAGGCCACGGTCCGACCCCGCCTACCGAGTCCCGGGCGAAACAAGTACGTCGCGCTGGAAACTACGACGGCAGGAGCAGGCGCGTCCTCGAACGCTTTTCCCGGAGTCTGAGGATGGTTACGCACTGGCGTTCGAAGATTGGCGGCACGTCGAGAACCACACACGATTTTTTTTTTTTTCCTTTTAAGAGCTCGGGCCAAAGCGATGAAAGGCTCTACGCATGCGTGGTCCTCCCTCCGTGACGTGCCGCAATGCCCCCCTGGGAAATGTAGTTTTTGCCTTGACACCTTGTTCCCTATGCTGATGAACCTTGATTTAACAAAGCAGGGTGCATGAATTTCCTTCCCACCCCCACCCACGACTCTCCAGCGCTTTCCCTTATTCTCTAAAACGTCTACATAAAGCAAACAAACTGAAAAGTGAGCATAGAACCTTTGGGTAGCATGTGTAAGGCTATAGGTTGGATCCTCTGCACCTCCCCCCCAATAGTTTAGCAAGTTGTTGGGGAGGGGCGGGACTTCATGAAAAGTTGGTATAATCAGCTAATCAGCTCAATTTTGGTGGTTAATTGCAAATGAGTCTCATAGACTTTGCTCCTTCAGCTAGCTGCTTCACATCCCCCATTCCACCTTTCTCCTCTTCCTCTCTTCCTTCTCCTCCTTCTCCTTCTTCCCAGTCCTGAGGCTTGAACTCAGGGCCTGAGCACTGTTTCTGAGCTCCTTTTGCTCAAGACTAGCACTCCACCACTTGAACCACAGTGCCACATCTGGCTTTTTCTGTTTATGTAGTACAGAGGAATTGAACCCAGGGCTTCATGCATGATAGGCAAACACTCTACCACTAAGCCATATTCCCAACTCCTCCTCCTCCTCCGTGTGTGTGTGTGTGTGTATGTGTGTGTGTGTAATCAGAGATAGGACTCTCAGAGATCAGTGTCCTGAGTTGCAGGCATAAGCCACTGATGTTCATGTCAGCCTCTCTTCTTGCTTTATACACTGTTGCCCCTTCAAGCTTTTTTCTCCACTCTTCTCCTATTGCCAGTACTAAAGTGGTGCTGTAAAGAGAGATGTGCAAATGTCATTGTAAAAATGTCTGGGACTCGAGGGCTCAGTGATCGTCCTGCCTCAGTCTCTCAAGTAGCTGACACTATAGGCGACCAGTACCAAACCCATTCATCATTTTGCTTTTAAGAGCTGTCATTGCCTGTACATCTAACCTTGACTTAGAACTAAGAACATATGTCAAAGTGTTGAGTTCTACAATGCAATTATTTGGACCCTGGATGACAGAATTGGCTTTCACAAATTGTGTCAGCATGAACAATTTCATGCTTGTCCTCTGTGGCCTGTGAGAACCTTTTTCTGGGATATATTTCCACTTGTAGGCAGGGCATTGTCCTCTTTATTGTCTCTTTGAATCTGTTCTGGACAGAGTGCTTTTTATTTGTTGGTTGGTTGGTGCTAGGGTTTCAACTTAAGACCTCATGCTAGCTAGGCAAATGCTCTACCACTTGAGCCATGTCTTCAACCTTTTCTGACTTAAGTTTCATGGTCTTCCTACCTCTACCTCCTGAGTAGCTGGTACTGCAGGTATGTGCCATCATGCCTGACCCCACTGTGGGCCTTTTGGTCTACACTGGGGCTTGAACTCAGAGCCTCAAACTTTTTATGCTCCATCACTTGAATCACCCCACCAAGCACCCAGAGGCTGAGATATGAGGATCAAGTTTCAAAGCCAGCCCAGGCACAAAAAGACCTAAGACTCTTATCTCCAATTAACCTCTAGAAAATGGAAAGTGGGGCTTGGCTCAAGGGTAAACTTGAGCTGAAGAGCCCAGGGACACTGCCCAGGCTGAGTTCAAGCCCCAAGATACACACACACACACACACACACACACACACACACACACACACACACACACACAGTCAATGTAGTGCATGTCTGTAGCTATTTAGGAGGGAGGCTGAGATCTAAGGATCAAGATTTGAAGTTAGCTCAGGCAGGAAAGCCCATGAGACTCTTACCTCTAATTCACCACCAAAAAATCTGGAGCACAGGGCCCGGAGTTTGGCCTAGTGGTAGAGTGCTTGCCTAGCATGCACAAAGACCTGGGTTCAATTCCTCGATACCACATATATAGAAGAAGAAAAAAAGCCAGAAGTGGTGCTGTGGCTCAAGTGGTAGAGCTCTAACCTTGAGAAAAACCTAAGGACAGTGCTCAGGCTCTGAGCCCAAGCCCAGGACTGGCAAAAAAAAAAAAAAAAAACAAAAAACAAAAAAACCGGAGCCTGTGGCTCAAGTGGTAGAGCATTAGCCTTTAGAAAAAAACAATCTTGGGGCTAGGGGGAGGAAAATGGGGACAAAAACATGGGGATTATTATCAATGTGCCAGAAGTAATGCACCCACTATCTGACAGAATGCAACTGTAACCCCTCTCTACATTACCCTGACAATAAAATTTTAAAAAGAAAGAAAAGAAAAGAAAAATCTCAGGGACAGCAACCAGGCCCTGAAATCAAGTCCCAGGACCAGCACAAAAAAAGAAAGAGACAGAAAATGTGTTCGTGTCCTGTTCCATTTCTCATCTTTTCCTTCCATCTGCTGGATTCCTTTTAAGTCCCTCCTCTCTCCAGAACCTTTGCAAGACAACCTGCAGCACCTTTCCCTCCCTTCTTTTTCTTTGTGCTTCCTATCAGTGCGGAGATCTTCTTGAGGGGGTCAAATGCTTCTGCTCTCTCTCCCAGAGACCATTGTTTTTGTTGTAACAGTAACACAAAGATTACTGGTTTTTTTTAAAATGTGATTGAGACATAATTGATTCATTATCTGTCCTATCCTTCACACCATAGATTATGAAATCAAGCCCCAGAACCAGCACAAAAAAAGAAAGAGACAGAAAATGTGTTCGTGTCCTGTTCCATTTCTCATTGTTTTTCCTCCCACCTGCTGGATTCCCTTTAAGTCCCTCCTCTCTCCAGAACCTTTGCAAGACATCCAGCAGCACCTTTCCCTCCCTTCTTCTTCTTTGTGCCTCGTATCAGTCTGCAGACCTTCCTGAGTGGGTCAAATGCCTCTACACTCTCTGCCAGAGACCATTGTTTTTGTTGTAGCAGTAACACAAAGATTACTGGTTTTTTAATGTGGTTGAGACATAATCGATTTATTATCTGTCCTATCCTTCACACCATAGATTATTAACTCCACATTTCTACTCATCTCTGGCATCAGCACTTAGTCTAATATCTGGCACATAACACACATACTTGTGAAATGCAAGGGTGGTGGTCACAATTCTTTGCGCCCTACCACACTTGTGCCACAGCACCACTTCCTACTTTTTCTGAGTAGTTTATTGGGAATAAATAACCTTCCCTGCCTGGGCTGGCTTCAAACCATGATCCTTAGATCTCAGCCTCCTGAGTAGCTAGGGTTACAGGGTGAACCCCCTGTACCCAGAAAAGACAACATCTTAATCAGCCAACTGCTGTAGAATTCGGTATTTAGCTTTGCAGGACCAGAAATTTTGCTCCATCATGTACTTGTCAGGATAAATTTCTACTAATACAACTTGCAAGAAACAGGTATACATCATGGCTCTGTTACATACTTGTGACCCATGCCTGCAATCTGCTGCTTAGAAGGCTGAGATCTGAGGAATGATTTGAATTCAGCCCAGACAGGAAAGTTCAGGAGACTCTTACCTCCAGTTGCCACCAAAAAGCTGAAAGTAGAGCTTTGGCTCAAGATGTGAAGCAGTAAACTTTAGCAAAAACAGCTCAGGGAGAGTACACAGGCCCTTGAGTTTATTTATTTATTTATTTATTTATTTATTTATTTTTTGCCAGTCCTGGGCTTGAGCTCAGGGCCTGAGCACTGTCCTTGGACTTTCTCAAGGCTAGAGCTCTACCACTTGAGCCTCAGCACCACTTCCGGCTTTTTTCTATATGTAGTCCCGAGGAATCGAACCCGGGTCTTCATGCATGATAGGCAAGCACTTTAACCACCAGGCCAAACTCCCGGCCGGGCCCTTGAGTTTAAACCTTTGGACTGGCATTAAAAAAACCCATGTTATTTAGCAGAATTAGTATTGCATTATTACCTTTGTCCGGGACATCACAGCATGGCAAAGAAATCTGAGTGACTGAATGCTTTCCTGTGCTTTCTTTAATGTCATTGCCTGATCACCATCTGGAATCCTTTTGTAGAGAGTTGTGAAAATCACATACTTTTTTTTTTTTTTGCCATTCCTTGGGCTTGAACTCAGGGCCTAGGCACTGTCTTTAAGCTTTCTCAAGTCTAGTGCTCTGCCATTTGAGCCACAGTACCACTTCTGGCTTTTTCTGTGTATGTGGTACTGAGGAATCAAACTCAGGGCTTTGTGCATGCTAGGCTACACTCTCAGCGCAGTCCCAGACATTTTTCCTGAAGACCTCTTGAGGATGTTAAGAACATTGTTGAAAATCACCTTTACAAGGCAATGAATTCCACTGGGAAGAGAAAGCTCCAATCTCTTCCCTCCTCTTTGCCTATCTCCCATTCAGAGCTGTCTTTTTGCCAAAGGGCTCCAGTCACCTTTCAGGTAAAGCTAACTGCCACCAAGCCTGTCCATCACCCCCTTAGAACAAAACCAAATTGTGAATTGTAAATGATGACTTCATGGGAAGATTTTTGTCCCTGCTGCATAAACAGAAAGTCACGTTATGACCAGAAGGTGGCGCAATATGCATACTAATTTTGTTGTCAGCGTCTAAATCACACACTGTACCAAAAAAAACCCCAAAAACCTAGAATTTCTAACAGAGAAAATAAAATTCTCCATAACTTCAGTCTAGGATACGCTCACTACAGATAATGTGATACAGCCAGTGTATTCCTTTGAATTTCAGCAACTAAAATAAAGTCTCTTCCACAAATAGGGATGCAAGCAGGGCTCTGGGGGCCGCAATGTTGGGTGTCATGGCCTTGCTAGCTCTGGCTCCAGAGTGCCCATCTGTGGCCACACCCCACTGTCTTACCACAGGCTCGGGGCTCTGTACTTGTGGGCCCAGTAGGATGCTAGGAAGGCACTCAGAGACCCTAAGACAATACAATACACTTTTCAGGAGTGGTACCTGTCTGAGTTTTTGCTAGTATCAGGGCTTGAACTCAGGAGCCTGGATATTGTCCCTTAGCTTTCTCATTCAAGGCTAGTGCTCTACTACTTGAGCCATACCTCCACTTCTGGCTTTTGGGGGGGTTAAATGAAGATAAGGATCAAACGGACTTTCCTGCTCCAGCTGACTTTGAACTGCAGTCCTCAGATCTCAACCTTCTGAATAGCTAGGACTACAGGCATGAGCCACCTGTCTCTTTCCTTCCTTCCTCCCTTCCTTCCTTCCTTCCTTCCTTCCTTCCTTCCTTCCCTCCCTCCTCCCTTTCCCCCCACCTTTCTTTCTTACTGTGTTTAGGTAGTACTAGGGCTTGAACTTGTACAAGTACTCTACTTAGGCAAGTACTCTACAGCTCAAGCCCTTTTTGCTCTAGGTTTTTGTTGTTGTTTTTGCCAATCCTGGGGCTTAAACTCCTGGAGCTTTCTCAAGGCTAGAGCTCTATTACTTGAGCCACAGCACCCACTTCCAGATTTTTCTGTGTCTGTGGTACTGAGGAATTGAATCCAGGGCTTTGTGCATGCTAGGTGAGCACTCAAGCACTGGGCCATACTCATAGTCCTGTTTTAGGTAATTAATTAATTAATTAAATTTTTTTTTTGTACTTCATGGGGCTTGAACTGGGCACTGTCCCTGAGCTCTTCAGCTCAAGGCTAACCACCCTACCTTTGAGCCAAGCCCCACTTCCCATTTTCTAGAGGTTCATTGGAGATCAGAATCTCAGGTCCTTTTGTGCCCAGGCTGGCTTTGAACCTTGATCCTCAGATCTCAGCCTTCTGAGTAGCTAGGATGACAGGCGTGAGCCACCATTCCAGGCCAGTTATTTTGAGGAGCTCTCACAAACTTTTTGCCATAGTTGACCTTGACTCTTGATCCTTTCCATTTCTTCTTTCTGAGTAGCTGGCATTATAGGCATGCACCATGTCTGGAGAATTAATCAGTTAATTAAAAGTTTACGCTATGTAGTTCAGGCCAGTTGGCACTCAATATGTAGTACAGGCTAGCCTCAAACTCTCTGTCCTCCTCCTGAGTGCTGGGATTGCAGGCATATATCACCACATCTGACATTATTATTTGGCTTCAAACCTTGATCTTCAGATCTCAGATTGCTGACAAGCCAGGATTGTAGGCAGGAACCACCACACCTGGCTTATGCAGGGTATTTTGAACAGGCAATGCATTGATAATGCTGAAGAAATTTTAGAAGGTACAAGAAGTTCCCTGTGTCTTCAGCACTGGGCCTGGTTCAAAGGAAGGAAGAATGGGGGAGCAGGGAGAACTGTCAGGAATCGCATATCCACTGACACACCTTTGTCAGTGTTTGCTCACCTGTGCTCACAGACAGGTCACCAGCAGTCAGGTGGACTAAGGGGGCGGAGTCAGGTGGAGTGAAGGGCGGAGTCTTTGTACCAGTCCCTACCAGAGCCTCTTTTTCCTTCTTTTCTGAGTGCAGAAATAACAGCATGCCATTTGCCTGGCTCTATCAGGCATGGGTGCTATCACCATTCTCGCTTTCCAGATGAGCAAACAGAAACCAGGAAATTGCAGGGGTGGGGCAGAATCTCTGAATGTGGGTCCATGGGCTCCTCATTAGTCACAGAGAGGCCTGCTGGCCAAGGTCAGGGAATGAAACACCCCCTTGCTCACAGCCCATAAGGCAATGTGGGGCTGGGGGAGGTTGTGTTGCCACAATAATGGGTAGAAGGGGCACAGGAAAGCCAAGGGTAGGGGACAGTTCCGGCTAACACTGCCCAACCCCAGTCCTGAATAATAAGGTGGGACAGTCTTGCTAAACATTCATAAAAGTAAAAAAAAATGTATTTATGATGGCCTGGGCCTATTTGATTGAGCTGATGACCTGACCTTGTTCACCTTGTTTACGATGGCCTGGCTCTGTCCCATGTTACCATGAAAGTGACTTTGCTTCCTCCATGTCAGTGATGGTTGCATTTCAAAATATCATGTCTTCTGGGTATCTGAGGAACTGGGTTCAAGGCCAGCTCGGGAAGAAAAATCTAAGAGACACTGATCTCCAATTAATCAACCAAAAGCTGGAAATGGTAGTGTTGCTCAAGAGGTAAAGCACCCAGTATGATTGTTTTGCTGATACCAGGATTGCAATTCAGGGACACAAAACTCACCGCTGGTGCTTTACCACTCAAGCCATAGCTCCAATCTAGTTTCTTTTTTTTTTTTTTTTTTGCCAGTCCTGGGCTTGAGCTCAGGGTCTGAGCACTGTCCTTGGACTTTCTCAAGGCTAGAGCTCTACCACTTGAGCCTCAGCACCACTTGCGGCTTTTTTCTATGTATGTGGTACCGAGGAATCGAACCCGGGTCTTCATGCATGCTAGGCAAGCACTTTAACCTCTAGGCCAAACTCCTGGCCCCAATCTAGTTTCTTTTGGGGGGGAGGTTGCTGGTTTATTGGAGATAGAGTCTCAAGGACTTTTCTGTCCCAACTGGTTTTGACTTGAGATTCTCAGATCTCAACCTCTGGAGTAGCTGGGATTATCAGCATAGAATCATCAGTGCCCAGATTTGTTGTTGTTGTTGATCATGGAGATTGGACTTGGGTCTGGGTGCTGTCTCTGAGCTCTTTTGCTCAAGGCTGGAACTCTGCTACTTTGAGCCACAGTGTCATTTCTGGTTTTCTGGTGGTTGACTGGACAAGAAAGTCTCATGGATTTTCTTGCCTGGGCTGGCTTCAAACTGCAGTCCTCAGAGCTCAGTCTTCTGAGTAGCTAGGATGACAGGCATGAGCCACCAGCTCCTGGCTTTACTTTTGTTTGTACACAGGGCCTTTCTATGTAGCTCAGTCTAGTTCCAAACCCATGATACTCCTGCCTCCATGTCTCATGTACTAGGATTCAGGTGTGTGCCACAATATCCATCTGATATCTTTGTTTTATTAAATTAGTTTTATTTTCCTCTTCCTCTTACAATCTAATTTGTTATTGTCACAACTCTGCTTTGATTCCCACAGTGTTCTCATCTGGCAGAGGTGGGGGGGGGGCAGGATGAGGGATTAGAAAAAGAAGCATAGTGTCTTGCCAAATCAAAGATCAGACCTGGACTCACCTGGGCATGGGGGGAAAGACAGAATTTAGGTGATAAAAAAAAATAACAGGGCCGGGAGTTTGGCCTAGTGGTTAAAGTGCTTGCCTAGCATGCATGAAGACCCGGGTTCGATTCCTCGGTACCACATATAGAAAAAGCCGGAAGTGGTGCTGAGGCTCAAGTGGTAGAGCTCTAGCCTTGAGAAAGTCCAAGGACAGTGCTCAGGCCCTGAGCTCAAGCCCAGGACTGGCAAAAACAAAAAACAAAAAACAAAAACAGAACAATGGCTGGGAATGTAGCTTAGAGGTAGAGTGCTTGCCTAGCATGCATGAAGCCCCAGGTTTGATTCCTCAGTCCCACATAAACAGAAAAATTCAGAAGAGGTGGTAGAGTGCTAGCCTTGAGCAAAAAAAACCCCAAGAAGCTCAGTGACAGTGCCCAGGCCCTGAATACAAGCTCCAAGACTGACAAAACAAAACAAAGCAAACAAAAAAACAGAACAAGCAGGGGAACTGCTGGCTCAAACCTGTAATCCTATTTATTCTAGAGGCAGAGATCTGAGGATCATGGTTGGAAGGCAGTCCAGGAAGGAAAGTCCATGAGACTCTTAACTCCAATAAATCTCTGAAAAACTGGAAGAGGTGCTGTGGCCCAAAGTGGAAGAACAGTAGCCTTGAGCAAAAAAGCTCAGGGACAGCGCCCAGGCCCTGAGTTTAGGCCCCCTGACAAAAAACAAACAAACAAACACAAAAAGCCACAGAACAGTAGTTAAGAGGTTCACAGCCAAGTGGGGGTGTGAGCAAAGAATTACCATCTGGTTTGAGCTGAGAAGGTCTTGTCTCACTGGAAACCAGAGTTTTGTTTTGTTGTTTTTGATCTAGAGTGTTTTGTCTGCTTACCTCCCTGCCCAGAGCTACCTCAGGGCAGATAAAATCAGAGACAGCACCCTATCCTGTCAAGTGACTCACACAAGTTGTGCAGTTCAGGCCTGCAGGCAACCGAGTAGAGTATTGCATTTCTCTTCTTCCTTCCCTTCTTTTTTGGCTCTTTCTTTTGTTTTTTGTGGTTATTGTTTGATTTTTCAGTTCCAGCACTGGCACTTGAACTTAGGGTCTTGTGTTTTTGCCTGGATTTTTTTTTTTTTTTTTTTTTTTTTTTGCCAGTCCTGGGCTTGAGCTCAGGGCCTGAGCACTGTCCTTGGACTTTCTCAAGGCTAGAGCTCTACCACTTGAGCCTCAGCACCATTTCTGGCTATTTTCTACGTATGTGGTACCGAGGAATCGAACCCGAGTCTTCATGAATGCTAGGCAAGCACTTTAACCACTAGGCCAAACTCCCAGCCCTGCCTGGCTTTTTTTGATTGTGGTCTCTACCACAGCTCTACTTTCAGCTTTTGGCTTAATTGGAGATAATAGTTTCAGATTTGTCTTTTGGGGCTGGCTTCAAATTGGGATCCTCAGATCTTAGTCTCCAGAGCATGTAGGATTAGACATGAGCTACCAGCACCTGGCTTCCCTGATTTCTTCATTCCATGTTCTACTACCAGACATTTTTTTTTTTTTTTTTTTTTTGCCAGTCCTTGGGCTTGAACTCAGGGCCTGAGCACTGTCCTTGGGCCTTTTTTTTTTTTTTCCTCAAGGCTAGAGCTCTACCACTTGAGCCACAGCACCAGTTCCAGCTTTTCTATATATGTGGTACCGAGGAATCGAACCCAGGTCTTGGTGCATGCTAGGCAAGCACTCTACCACTAGGCCAAACTCCTGGCCCCTAGACATTTTCTACAACCAAGGCAGATTAGGGCCAGGAAGGGGGCAGCTGGTGTGTGTGACCCAGATTCCAAAAGGGGCATGTGGCAGAGGGCAGAGTGGAAGGAATGACCCATCTAAAGTCCTCCTCCCCTGCAGTCCAAGCTTTCCAGGATTACTGTGTCAGGCCATGCCTGCTCCCTCATCCTCCACAGGCTGGAGTCTCTATGGAAAAACACCCACTGGGAGAGCCCTGTTTTGGGAGGAGCCCCTGTGGCTCCCAGAATTCAACTCTTTTCCCTGCTCACTGGTGATTATAGGCTGGCTTCAGGGAAAAGGCTGGATTGCATCAGACAGGCTGGTGGGGCGGGAACCTGCCTGTGGGCTCAGGAGACGCAGCTTTATAAGCAGAGCCAAGAACTGGGAGGAAAGTGGAAGCCAGACAAAACAAAACTTCGAGAGCAGACTAAGCACCATGGCTACCTTGCCACCAGCAGGCAGCCCCCCTGGGGAGCCTCTGACCCCGGAGGATGAGGAGGCCAGCTTAGATGAGTACGACCTTTATAGCCTGGGCCATCCCTATGTGGGTAAGACTTGCTTTTCTCTGCCCTTTTGCTTTCATCTGGCCCCCAAGCCACCCCTTCTTGTCCCCTTACCCCTAAAATACTATCTTATTCAACCCTGGGGCCTCAAACATCTGGTAGTCCCCATTCCTCATCTGGGAACAGCTGGCACACACACATATAGGTCTCCCTACCCTCCCTATTCTACATCCCAGGCCATTAGTCTCTCCTCTAAGTTTTCTGTCCACCTCTCCTCCCTCTCCTGTCCTGGCCACCAGCTGGTGGAGGCCGGAAAGGTCGCACCAAGAGAGAAGCAGCTGCCAACACCAACCGCCCCAGCCCTGGAGGGCATGAGAGGAAGCTGGTGACCAAGTTCCAGAACTCAGAGAGGAAAAAGGCCCAGCGCTGAGACAGACTTAAAGGTGAGGAGGAAAGCGTTCACACAGCCAAGGGAGAGCAGCCAAGACCTAGAAGGGACAGGCCTGGGCTGGCCTCGGGTGGGTGGAAATATCATTCCTATCTAAAGTAAAGTGAGGTGCATGTTTGACTTGGAGCTCCCTAGTGATCAGAGATAAGGGGTGGGCAGGGACATAGAAACTTAACACTTAGAGGAAAATCTGGGTTCTCAGACTGGTAGACAGAGGCCAGAGAGAGGATGAGGACTCAAGACAAAAGAGGAGAGGCGGAATTAGAACCCTGGTCTCTCTGTTCCTTTCACCACCTGCTTTCCCTCTTCACAGAGGAGACCAGCCAGGAACACTGCACTCCCAGTGGAGACAAAACCATGAGGGAATGAAGACCTGGAGGGACAGGAGTCATCCCTGTGGCCCCCGTACCCCACTCCTAAGACTTATCCCACCTGAGTAAAGACCCAAGGGAAGGCCACCAGAAGCATCTCAAGACCCAGCCAAAGAGCAAGAGGCAGAGGATGAACGAGAAAGTGAGGAAAGCACCCCCAAAAAAGAAACTGAAGAAACTAGAGTCCCCGGGGAAGCAACAATAAACAATTTAGCAGCTGTGTGTACCCAAATGTGTATATGTGTGTACGCGTGTCATCCTGGCTCTGGGTGTGTTTCTGTTCAGGAAAAATTCTGCCTGCACATGTCTGTATGTTTGTATGTATGTATGTATGCAATGTGTGTATGTATGAGTATCACATACACACACACACACACACACAATCTTCAGATCTCAGCCCCTTGAGTAGTTAGGATTACAGGTGTGAGACACCACCAACACCCGGCTGGGAGTGTATTTGTTTTAAGTTATTCCTATTGTAGTCCCAGGGTTTGAACTCAGGACTTTAAATTTGCTCGATATGCACTCTACCAGTTGAGCCAAGCCCCGCTTTTTAGTTTTTTGTTTTGTTTTTTTGGTTTTGGCTAGTGCTGGAGCTTAAATTAAGGGCCTGGGCTCGATCCTTGATCTTTATTTGCTCAAGGCTAGCACTCTATCATTTGAGCCACAAGTGCCACATCCAGCCTTTTCTGTTTATATGGAATTGAGGAATGGAGGCCAGGGTTTCACGTATGCTGGGCAAGCCCCCTACCACTAAGCCATATTCCCAGCCCTTGGCTGTTTTTCAAATAGCATTATTCTGGAACTGCAATCCTTCTACCTATGGCTTCTCACACAGGTGAGATCACAGGTATGTACTACCACATTCAACTATTCATTCACATGGGGTGTCCCTAACTTTTTGCTCAGGGTGGCCTTGAAATACTAACCTCCAATCTCTGTATTATGAGTAGTTAAAATTCCTGGAGTGAGCCAGGAGTGTGGCCTAGTGGTAAAGTGCTTGCTTAGAATGCATGAAGCCCTGAGTTCAATTCCTCAGTACTGCTTACTCAAGGGGGGAAAAAAAGCCCAGAAGTGGTGCTGTGGCTCAAAATGGTAGAGCTCTAGGCTTGAGAAAGCCCAAGGACAATGCCCAGGCCCTGAGTTCAAACCCCAGGACTGGCAAAAAATAAAAAAGTTCTGGAGTGTACCATCGTGGCTAGATCAAAATATTATTTATTTTATTAATGGCATTTGCAAGGAAAAAAAAACCTAAGATTTTAACTATGGAGGGACTTTCCTTAAGTTATAAAGTAAAGCTCAAATTCAAGATTTGTGTTTTCCTCAAGTATGAGAATCAAAGGGGTTTCCAGCAGAGAGTTTGGGGAGGAAAATATGGGGAGCAAGATTTTTACCTACTATGGTAGGTTTGAGGAGCAGAGTTCTAGAAGAATGTGGAACAAACAAGAAAGCTGTTGGACTTAAATGGATAGATTGATTATAATATAGGTTGGGCTCATGCCTATAATCTTAGCTATCAGGAGGTTGAGATTTGAGGTTTGTGATTAAAAATTAGCTATACAGGAAGGGCCTAGAGATTTTTTTTTTGGCCAGTCCTGGGGCTTGTACTCAGGGCCTAAACACTCACCTTAGGCTTTCTCAAGGCTGGAACTCTACTGCTTGAGCCACAGCACCACTTCTGTATTTTTTCTATGTATGTGGTACCAAGGAATCGAATCCAGGTCTTTATGCATGCTAGCAAGCACTCTACCACTAGGCCAAACTCCCAGCCCCGAGATTCTTATTAATCTCCAATTAACTAACAAAAAGCTATAGGTAGTGCTGTGGTTCAAGTGATAGAGAGCAAAGAAACTACAGGAGAGAATATGTAGGCCCTGAGTTCAAGTCTCACTAGCAGCACAAAATTAATGAAATAAGTACATTAATAAAATAATTCATTAGTAAGTATTGTAACGAAGACTCAGACAAAGATAAGATAATTATCTCTTATGGCACCAAAGGTTAGTATTTGTGGGTTAAGATGGCAACTCCATTGTGTTGATGAATCCAGTTATTTTTAGGTCATGTTTTTGCCGCATCAAAATGTAGCTTCTAACTGGGGGCCACCTTATAATCCTCGCTATACAGGAGGCTGATATCTGAGGATCACAGTGTAGAGCCAGACTGAGCAGGAAAGTTTCTGAGACTTTTTTTTTTTTTTTGCCAGTCCTGGGGTTTGCACTCAGGGCCTGGGCACTGTCTCTGAACTTCTTTTGCTTGAAAAGGCTAGCACTCTACCACTTGAGCCATAGTGCTACTTCTGGCTTTTTCTATTTATGTAGTTTTGAGGAATTGAATCCAGGACTTCGTGCATGCTAGGCCAGCACTGTACCACTAAGCCACATTCCCAGCCCCTTGCCTGGGACATCTTTGTTATTATTGTTGTTGAGATGGAATCGTGTGTGTGTGTGTGTGTGTGTGTGTGTGTGTGTGTGTGTGTGTGCCAGTCCTGGGAGATTGAACTCAAGGCCTAGGTACTGTCTCTGAGATTTTTTTTTTTTTTTTTTTTTGCCAGTCTTGGGCTTGAGCCCAGGGCCTGAGCACTGTCCTTGGACTTTCTCAAGGCTAGAGCTCTACCACTTGAGCCTCAGCACCACTTCCGGCTTTTTTCTATGTATGTGGTGCCGAAGAATTGAACCTGGGTCTTCATGCATGCTAGGCAAGCACTTTAACCACTAGGCCAAACTCCCAGCCCCTGTCTCTGAGATTTTTTTGCTACCACTTGAGCTGCAGCTCACAGACTTTCTGCCTAGACTGGGATTCTCAAATCCCAGCTTGCTTAGTAGCTATGATTGCAGCTGAACTGCTGCTGCTGCTGCTGCTGCTTCTTCCTCTTCTTCTTCTTCTTCTTCTTCTTCTTCTTCTTCTTCTTCTTCTTCTTCTTCTTCTTCTTCTTCTTCTTCTTCTTGTCAGTCATGAGGCTTGAACTTAGGGCTAGGCACTGCCCCTGAGCGTTTTTATGCTCAGGGCTTTTTGTGGCTTTGAGCCACGACTTTTCAATTTTTATGTGATTAATTTGAGATAAGTGTTTCACAGACTTTCCTGCCTGAGATGGCTTCAAACTAAGATCCTCAGATCTCACCTTCTGAGCATCTAGGATATAGGCATGAGCCTCCAGTGCCAAGTCCTGGCTGACCTAATGCCCCCCAATCCTTTTGATTCCTGCCTCTAGAGTAGCTAGGATGGCAAACATGGAGTACTTACTGCTCCCAGCCACACCAGCTTATTTTTAAGAGCATTATCTAAAAATAAAACACACTGAGGCTCCAAATTTAGTCTCATGCCACACCCAATTACAAGGGAGGTTCTGAAATGTCACATTTAACTTCATTGCCACCAGGTAGTCATATGTGGGTGAAGGTGGAGTTTTCCTATTCAAAGAAACAGGAGAAAATAAGTATTGGACACATGAAAGAGGTACCTGTGGTTGTTAAATAGACTCAACCAAGGAGAAGAAGAAAGCCAGAGCTAAGGCTGTTCTAGCATATAAGCCCTGGGTGCAGAATGTGGGAGATGATTATTCTTACACCATGACAGAGGCAGCAACAAATCACAGCAGGCCCCAGGCTAAAACTACCAGAACCCTTGAGGACTATTTCCGGGAAGGGGCTCAACCACTTGAGTCATGCTTCCAGTACTACATTATTTTGCTTTATTGTTCAGATAGTCTCCAACTTTCTTTTTTTTTTTTTTTTCCAGTCCTGGGGTTTGAACTCAGGGCCTGAGCACTGTCCTTGAGCTTGCTCAAGACTAGCACTCTATCACTTGGGCCACAGCACCACTTCTGGCTTTTTCTGTGTATGTGGCATCAAAGAATTGAACCCAGGGCTTCCTGCATGCTACGTAAACACTCCTGGCATTCGTCTCCAATTTTATTATTTATCTATTTAGCTCAGGGCCAGTCTCAGGCTGGAATCTTCCTGATCTCTGCCTCTGGAGTAGCTGGGATTACAGGCATGAGTCACCCACATTTGGCTCATATGACTTTTAACTTGACCCCTTGCCCAGAAACAAAGCTTTGGTTTTCCCGATCCTTCTGTCTGAAATGCCTTTGATCCTACTCTCTGCAATGTTCCCTCTCTCTTCAAAGTCTTTCCTTATTTGATGATAGGCTTGACCCACTGTACCCAGCTTGTGTTTGCTTTTGTGGTTCAGGGAGATGGAGCCTCTTGCCTTGTACATGCTGAGGAGGTTGTATACCATTGAGCAACATTCCCTTTCCCGCAACAAGTGTTTCATAAGACGTTTATTTAGGCCGGGTACCGGTGGCTCATGCCTGTAGTCCTAGCTAGTTAGGAGGCTGAGAACTGAGGATCAAGGTTGGAAGCCAGTTGAGGTAGGAAAGTTCAAGGGACTATTATCTCTAATAAACTACTCAGGAAAGGCTAGAAGTGGAACTGTGGTTCAAGTGGTAGAACACTGGATTTGAGCAAAAGAGGTTCCGGGGCAGCATCCAATCCCTGAGTTTGAGCCCCAGATCACCACTAACAAGAAAAAAAGACAGAGATTTGCTGACCCCATCTTTTTTTTTTTTCCTTTTTCAGACTAGTAGTTCAGAAAAGTTCACTAATTTGTCCAAAGTCACAGAGCATGAAGCTAGGAGCTAGTGACTCACACCTGTAATCCTAGCTACTTGGGAAGCTGAGATCTGAGGATCGAGGTTCAAAGCCAGCCCAGGCAGAAAGTCCATGAGACTCTTAGCTCTAATTAATCACCAAGAACCTGGAAGTGGAGATGTGACTGAAAAAGCTAAGCAAGAGCATGAGGTTCCAGGTTTAAGCCCTACTACCAGCATAAAAAATGTCACACAGTCTCAATTTATAGGACCTGGGCCTAATTAACTTAGATTTGATTTCCAAAGTCTAGACTTTTTCCTTTTTTTTTTTTTTTGAACTCAGGGCCTTTAGCTCTCACTTGGCTTTTTCACTCCAAGTTGGCATTCTACCCTTTGTGGCCATAACTCCAGTTCTAAATCTTTTGTGAAAATTAGAGATAAGTGTCTTGTAGACTTTTTTGACAAGGGTAGTTGAACCAGGATCCTCCGACCATCGCTTCCTGTATAGCTAGGATTACATGTGCGAGCCATCAGCCTCTAACTGACTACATTCTATAGTCCTGAGAAGAACTACAGGGATTTTGTTTTTGCCAGTCCTGGGGCTTGAACTCAGAACCTGAGCACTGTCCTTAGACTTTCTCAAGGCTAGAGCTTTACCACTTGAGCCATCACACCACTTCCAGCTTTTTTCTATGTATATGGTACCGAAGAATCGAACCCGGGTCTTCGTGCATGTTAGACAAGCACTCTACCATTAGGCCAAACTCCAGGCCCCACTTCCCAGCTTTTACTGTTCATGTGGTATTGAGAAATTGAACCCAGGGCTTCATGCATACTGGGCCACCACTGAGCCACCTTCCCATCCCACATGAGGGATCTTATACTGCAATTAACTCTTGATCAATTCGTTCTTTACAAAGGCCAGCCTCCCTTCTGCCCAAGAAAAGAACAAAGGCTGAGAAGACACAGTCCCTAGCCAGTGTGGTGCCAGTGTGCTGGTCTTCTGGGGGAACTTCACGTATTACCCCCTATCCCTCCCCCCCCCATTCCTGGCCTCTGATTAGCTTCTCGGGTCTGCTCCCCAGCCTGTCTATGGACAGTTTTTCCTGGCTGTTCTGGAACTTCTTGGAATTACCATACTTTTGCATCAGGAAGAATTCTGTGTGAAACCTTCCACGGCTGTCTTAATCCCTTCTTTGCAACTGCTTTTCTTCCCCCCAAACCGTTCTAGATTGCATGTAAATGTCTCTATCTCAGGTTTTTAGTTTTAATGGAGAAAGGGGGTTCTTTTCTGAGAACGGGAGAAAGCACTGAGGTCTCTTTCCCTTTGCAAGCTAACAGAAACGTCCCTGTGAGTTTTCTATATTTCAGTAAGTCCAGCCCCTGGCAGCAAATTGAGAAATCCCAAAGCCAGCTGTGTCAGCTGTGTGGAGCGGGGCTTAAATTTTAGAAAGACTTGAAGTCAATTTCTAACCAGCACTCCTTCTATAGGCTATCACAAATAGTTGTGGGGCCAAGATGTACGGTCCAGGATTGGGTTTTCCCACACTCTGATTTCCCGCTTTCTGACTTGTAGGCCACCCAAATGATTTCCTTAACCTTGAGAAATTACCTCCTTGTCTTTCTTACTCATGTGTATTTAAAAAGGAAACTGTATAACATGCTCCCCCCATAGAAAACCACAGTCAAGCGTCATAACTAGAAATTAACTGTAACAAGAAACAGTAATTTCTTTTCTAAGTTCATTTATGCATTACCTATGATTGCCTGTGTGCATCCAAGGTCACACATGTGTCCCCTTGGGCCAGGCACTGGTGAATCATGCTTGTCCTCCTAGCTTCTTAGGAGGCGGAGAGCTGAGGATCGAGGTTTGAAGTCAGCACAGGCAGGAAAATCTCTGAAATCCAGTACCAACACACACACACACACACACACACACACACACACACACTCCTTATTTTGGATTATCTCCAATGGAAAGTCACTGTCAAAGACTTCACTGTAAAACACGATGACTCCTTATGTCTGCTGGACTCTGTGAGTGTGCGCCTGTGTGTGTATGTGTGTGTGTGTGTGAGTGTGTGTGTGTGTGAGAGAGAGAGAGAGAGAGAGAGAGAGAGAGAGAGAGAGAGAGAGAGAGAGAGAGCCAGGACTAGGGCTTAAACTCAGGGCCCAGGCACTGTCCCTTAGCTTTTTTTTACTCAAGGTTGGTATTCCTCAGATCTCAGCCTCCTGAGTAGTTAGGATTACAGGCGTGAGCCACCAGTCCCTGGTGTGGATATATTGTTTTCTTTCTTTCATTTCCTTTTCTCTCTTTTGTGTCGATTTACCTTGAAATCACCAGTTAAAATAGAGCTTTTATCTCCTTCCTTCCTCCTCTGGCCTGTAACTGAATTAAAGACATCGGCTATCAGTCTTTACAGAGTCTCTGGAGAACGGGCAAAGGAGAATGCCCTTCCCTTGCCCTACCCCCTGGGCCACCCCAGCTTGGGAGGGACTGAGAGTGGCATCTAGGGCTTTGTCAACTAGAAACAGTCTTCTTTGTAAAACCATGTTCTCCTTTCCTGTCTAATTACAAAAGCTTGGGAATCACTAGAGAATTCCCAACCTCAGGTCTGGTCCTTTGTAATCCAAAGAGCGCATGCTCCATGCTCCTCTCTTGCAAAACATCTGGATGACGAAATCGAGCCTCTAAACTCTTCATGAGATGCTCGCATCAACTTGGATGAGCGGATTTTGCTTTCTTTTGTCAGGCAGTCTGGAGGTTTTTAACCTTTCTTTGGGGAAAAAGAAGCACTTATTATTCATCAACTGTTTACTAAGTACTCTACCTAAATGCCAGGGAACACTCCGAAGTTACAACTGAATGGAACTAGAAAGACCTGAGTCCTTCCTCCCAGAACTTTCCTAAATGATGAAGAGTGGAAAGCAATAAGAATTTTAGGGGGCTGGGAATATGGCATAGTGGTAGAGTGCTTGCCTAGCATGCATGAAGCTCTGGGCTTGATTCCTTCATACCACATACCCAGGAAAAGCTGGAAGTGGTACTGTGGTTCAAGTGACAGAGCAGTAACCTTAAGCAAAAAGAAGTGCAGGGACAGTGCCCAAGTGCTGAGTTCCAGCCCCAGGACTGGAAAAAAAAAAAAAAAAGAATTGTAGAATGTCTGTGCCCTTTAACATCATAGTTAAGAGAAGCTTGTGGAAGAGGCAGCACTGAAACAAGTCCAAAAGGAAGTTTTAGTCACATTAAAATTGCTACTCATGTGCTGTGTGGTTTCGATTGTTAGTCATTTTTTTTTTCTTTAGGACCTGAACATAGTAAGTGCTTAAGAAAGCCAGACACAGGAGCCAGCAACTCAACCTATAACCTTGGCTAGTCAACGAAGCTGAGATTTAAGAATCACAGTTTAAAACCAGCCTGAGCAGGAAAGTCCATGAAACTCATATCTTCAATAAACTACTAAAAAGCCGGAAGTGAAGCTGAGGCTCAAGAGGCAGAGCACTAGCTTTGAGCAAAAGGAGATTAGGCACAGTGTGTAAGCCTTGAGTAAAAGCCCCAGGACTAGTAGGGGGTGGGGGTGGGGGGAGGAGGCAGGCAAGCCCTAGGCTGTAATCACACCTCTACTTCTAGCTATTCAGGAAGCTAAGATCTGAGATCTGAGTCTTACCTCCAGTTAACCACCAAAAAGCAAGAAGTGGAGGTGTGGTTTAAGTGGTAGAACACCAGCTGTGAGTAAAAAAAAAAAAAAACGACAAAAAACCCTAAGGGACAGAGGAAAAGCAAGGAAGTGATGACGTTGTCCAAAAAGAATTGTTCTCATTGCCAAACTTATGAAATAGCAGTCCTATGTACAGCATTATAATAACGCTAAAATTATACTAAAAAACAACAACTAAAGGCTGGGAGTTTGGCCTAGTTGTAGAGTGTTTGCCTAGATTGCGCAAAGACCTGGGTTGGATTCCATGGTACTCCACACATAGAAAAGCCAGAAGTGGTGCTGTGGTTCAAGTGGTAGAGCACTAGCCTTGAGGAAAAGCTCAAGGACAGTGCTCAGGCCCTGAGTTCAGTCTCCAGGACTGGCAAACACACACACACACACACACACACACACACACACACACACACACACACACACACACACACAACTAAGGAACAGTACCCAGGTCTTAAGTTCAAGCCCCAATAATGCATGAAAAAAAAAGTAAAAGTAGTTTCAAAGAACTTGTTATAGAACCAGGATGCAATTTTGCTCTCAACCGCACACTGAGGGTTCTGCCCTTCTGGTGGGAAGGGTGACTCTGAAACACACAGTTTATTTATTCTCCCTTTGGATCCCCAGGGTCTATGAGCTCAGGCAGCAGAGTGGCCTTTGTAAATTGTATGTGGACCATGCCAGCCAATTAAGATAAATAGCATTTCTTATATTCAAACTGGGCCTCTGGAGGCTTGGCTGTGTACCCTAGTTTAGATCAGCTGAGCCTTTTTCTCCCACTGAGGTGGGTCCAGTCATATGCAGGTCAAGATGGCCTATACTGGTAATTCCAATTATTACAGAAATCGAGGTGGGAAAATTCTGGTCTGAGGCTGTGAGATCCTGTATTTAAAAAATAAAAATAAAAAAGCTGGTTACTGGTGGATTAAGCCTATAATCCTAGCTATTGAGGTGGCTGAGGTCTGAGGATTCCAGGTAGGAAAGTCTATGAGACTCTTCCCTAATTAATCACCAGAAAATTGGAAGTGGCACTGTGGCTTAAGTGGTAGATTGCTAGCCTTGAGCAAAAGAAGCTCAGGGACAGCATCCAGGCCCTGAGTTCAATCCTCAGGACTGACCAAAAAAAAAAGAGCTAAGCTTGTATGGATCCTTTTGTACAACTCACCCCACCGTTCTTGGGGTAGGGTTCCTACAGTGAACAGGACAAGCTACAGTGACCAGGAGTGACTAAGGGGAGATTGAGGCAGTTGGGTGAAGGTCCTAGAAGGATTCTGGGTTGTGATTTACATATATTTACATATGCATACATGTATATATGTTTACATACCCACATGCAGATAGATAGATAGATAGATAGATAGATAGATAGATAGATAGATAGATATGGGGGTGTCTCTAGTTACTTTCTGCCTGTGGCTCCTCCTCCTTGCCCTGCACCCCTCAACTTCCTCTGCTCTGACTTCAGTCTCTTCTCTCTTTACCTTCTACCCCCCAAAGCCCTATTAATGACAACTAACATTTCTTGAGAACTTCCTGTGGGTCAAGCCGTGGGCTCTAATAATAGCTAAACCTCAGGCTTGCCACACACCACCCTGTGCTCAGCATTTCACACAGCAAATCCTCTCCTCTGAGGCATTTCGTGGATAGATAGGAAAAGTGAGGCACAGAAAAGTTAAGGAACTTGCCTAGGGTCAAGTGCCAGTGCTGTGTTCGGCTTGTAATTGTCACCCATTGTCACCAGAGTCCCTATCCTATTGCTTGACTTGCCAACTCTGCTGGTATTTATTTATTTTTGTGGGTTGTGTGGCTTGAACTCAGCCTGGGCGTTGTCCTGGAGCTCTTCTTCAGCTCAAGGCTACCACCCTACTCTAGAGTCAAACCCCATCTTCCATTTTCTGGAGCTTAACTGGAGATAAGAGTCTCAGGTCCTTTTGTGCCTGGGCTGGCTTTGAACCTTGATCCTCAGATCTCAGCCTCCTGAGTAGCTAGGATGACGGGCGTGAGCCACCGTGCCTGGCCTCCACTGCTGGTTTTGACCTCACACTGGGAAGCACAGTTTAGGCATATATGACTCCCAAGCCCAGGCCAATCTTAAATTCTCCTAAATTCATCCTTGGGTCCACGTTGAGAGGCAAACAGAGCTCAGTTTACAGATGTGGAAACTGAAGCAGAGTGGTCATTGTGTCACCCAAAAAGTGCACAGGGACTGGAACTGGGACTTTTCATGCTTGCCTGTTATTTTTCTCAGTAGCCCCTACTTCTTGGGCTTCCTTCTTACGTCCGACAGCCCCAGCCACCCACCCTGTCCTCAAGCCCCTAGTAGCTCAGTCCTGGCCCTGTACTCATGTGCAATCCTGTAGTCTCAGTAAGGAGTATCCCTTGGGGAAAAGACTCCCCCTCCCCTCTGCTGACCCCCCTCCCCAGAGGTTGCCAGTGTGTACAGTGATCTCAATGCCAAGATGCACAGTGATCTCAGTCTCCACACACGAATGAAAGAACCCTCTCCCCAGACCTCCAGAATCACCTGCTCATGACAGAGGCACATTTAGTGGCAGCAACTGAGGGGAGGGCAGAAGGAAATTGAACATTCAAGCCCCTATTAGAGTCTTCAAAGTATTCCCTGGTGGGGCAGGGGACAACCAGGGACAGAGCGTGTACTTCTGTGCCCCAACTTCAGTGCAAAGCAAGCAAGCAAGCAAGCAGGGGAGGTGGGAGGGAGGGTGGAAAAGAAAGAAAGAAAGAAGGAAAGATAGATAGAAAGGAAAGAAAAAAAGCCAGCCAGTCAGATGTTGCTGGCTCAAACCCGTAATCCTAGCTATTCAGGAAGCTGAGATCCAGAAGATCTCAGTTTGAGGCCAGCCCAGCAGAAAAGTTTACTAGACTATACTAGCCAGCAAAAAAAGCAAGGCATGGCTCAAATTGGTAAAGTGCCAGCTGAGCAAGAAAACCAAGTGAGGTTCTGAGTCCGGGACCCAGTGTTCTTGTGACTTAGTGGTAGAGTACTTCCTTAACATGCATAAAAGTCCTTGGTTCCATAACTCAGTAACACATAAACAGAAAAAGCTGGAAGTGACAGTGTGGCGCAAGTGGTAAGATGCTACCCTTGAGCAAAAGAAGCTCAGGGACAGTGCCCAGGCTCTAATCTCAAGCCCCAGGACTGACAAAATAAATAAATACATAAATAAAAGTAAGGTACCTGTGGCTTGTGTTTGTTATCCTAGATCCTCAGGAGGCAGAGATTTGAGGATCACTCTTTGAAGCAAGCCTGGACAGGAAAGTCTATGAGACTTTTTTTGGGCTCTTTTCTATGTATTTGGTACCAAGGAATTGAACCTGAGTCTTCATGTATGCTAGGCAAGCACTCTACCACTAGGCCAAACTCCCAGCCCCTCTGTGAGATTTTTTTTTTAATTGTATTTTACTGTCAGTGTAATGTATAGAGGGGTTACAGTTACAGTGTCAGGCAGTGGGCACATTGCTTCTTGAACATTGATACTACTTTTCATGTTTTTTTTTCCCCACTTTTCCTCCCCCCCCCCCACTCCTGTGAGACTTTTATCTTCAATTAACCACCAAAAAGCTAGAAGTGGAGCTGTGGCTCAAGTGGTAGAGTGCTCTCCTTGAGTGAAAAAGTTCCGGGACAGCGCGTAGGCCCTGAGTTCAAACCCCAGAACTGATACAAAAAGGAAACAGTAAAGAAGCCGGGGCTGTGAGTCTGGCCTAGTGGTAGAGTACTTGCCTAGTATGCACGAAATCCTGGGTTCGATTCCTCGATACCACATGTACAGAAAAAGTTGGAAGTGATGCTGTGGCTCAAATGGTAGACTGCTAGCCTTGAATAAGCTCAAGGATAGAGCCCAGGCCCTGAGTTTCAAGCCCCAGGCAAAGAAGAGAAGAAGGAGGAGGAGGAGAAGAAGGAGGAGGAGAATGAGGAAGAGGAGGAGAATGATCACAGCATTCGGGCTTGGTGCATGTGCACCGAGAGAGACCATATATCTCCTTCAGTCTCCCTGTGCTGGGAAAGAAAGCTGTGCTTGTATCAGGAACTCTCCAAGTGTCCTGAAACTTCCTTTGCCTTTTGCACTAGACAGTTGTGTGTGTGTGTGTGTGTGTGTGTGTGTGTGTGTGTGTGTGTGTGCCCGCCGGTACTGGGGCTTGAACTTAAGGCTTCAGTTCTGTCTTGGACACTGTCCCTTAGCTTTTTTCTAGTTATAGCTAAGGCTCTACCACTTGAGTCACAGTTCTACTTCTGGCTTTTTGGTGGTTAATTGGAGATGAGTCTCACAGACTTTCCACCCTGGATGGGACTGAAACTGAGATCCTCAGATCACATCCTGAGTAGCTAGGGATACAGGTGTGAACCTCGATGGGACATCTTGGTTTCACTCAAATCTTAGTTTTAATGAAATTTTTGGTTTCACCCAGGGGTTACTCTAAGCCTCAGAGCTGATATCATAGAGGCCCAGGGGTTTCCCTTCAGCCTAAGCTGGAAGCAAGGCAAAAAGGCCCAATCTTTATGCTGTCCACATGTGTCTTGAACCAGACTCCCCTCCCAGAGGGCATCCTGAAAGCATGTCTGTGGAATGCAATACCACTCTGAGCCCAGGAGTGTCCCTCAGACTTGGGAAAGAACCAGAAACCAGGCTCAGGGTTCCTTTCTTTGTGTTCCAGCCCAGTTTTTATTTCCTTACGTAATACTAATGGTCAACCTTGAAAACTCCTGTCATATGTCAATGAGGAAACTGAGGTCTCTAGCAGGCCAGTGACTCACCTGAGAACTACACGAGAGTCCATACCCCTGTCTCCCTGGTTTCCTTTCTCCTCCTCGCCACATCCCTTCCATTATTCCCTGGATCTAACCCAAGCCACAGGCCCATCCACCCAAGTGGAAACTTCAACTGGCTACAGACTAGTCAGTGTCATCCTCCATAAATAGGGTACTGGGACCTGATAGTAACTATTTTGGAAGTGCCTGATGCTCCATCTCAGCCAATAATAAATAGGGTCCTGCCAGGCATTAGTGGTTCCTGCCTATAATCCTAGCTACTCAGGAGGCTGAGATTTGAGGATCATAGTTCAAAGCCAGCCTGGGCAGGAAAATCGTGGAGATGCTTATCTCCAATAATCTAATAAAAAAAGGCTAGCAGTGGTGCTGTGGCTCAAGTGGTAGAGCGCTTAGCCTTAAGCAAAAAGGGGCTCAGAGATAGCACCCAGGGCCAGAGTTCAAGCTCCAGGACCAGCAAAGTAAAGCAAAAGAAAAAACCAAATAAATAGGGTCCCCTGTAGGCCAGTTAGGGCAAAAAGGAGACCCTACTAAAAAGAGCTAAGCCAAGTGCCAGTGGCTCCCGCCTATAATCCTGGCTGCTCAGGAGGCTGAGATCTGAGGATCATAGTTTGAAGCCAGCCTGGGCAGGAAAGTCCACTGAGACTCTTTTCTCCAATGAACCATCAAAAAAGCCAGAAGTGGAGCTGAGGCTCAAATTGTTGAGCAAAGGCCAAAGCACGAGGATGGTACGTACCCAAGCCGAGTTCAAGCCCAGTACTGGGTACACATGCACAAAAAAGAAAGCCACGAGTGTAAACTTGCTGGAGGGGAATAGGTTGAGGATGGGGGTGTGTCCGGTGGAATCAGAATCAACTGTCTCCGGAGGGAGGGCAGAGAAAGGAACAGGGACAAAGGGTCTCAGAGAGCCTTCAGAAAACATGGGAAAGAGAACTGGAAGTTGTGATCAAATGGCCTGCAGTAAACAGCCCCATCTGCGGGGAAGTAGAGGATGAGCTGCCACCAATAGGGGGCGCGGCTAGGAAACTCAGCTGGCATTGGGGCCGGACCCCCTGCAGCCCAGGTTCCTTCAGCCCTTTGCACGGCTCACAGGCTGCAGATGGTACTTTATTGTCACTTGGTCTTGGGTGGTCCTGGGGGTCGGTGGCCAAGCAGGACTGAGGAGGTAGGGTACAGGAAGGGGAAGCCCCCTTGGTTTCTGTCTCACAGCAGGGACCTAGCAGGGAAACCCCACAAGTCCCCAAAGGAAAGTGGCAACTTGGGGAAGACCAAGAAACCCCCATGTTCTCCCTAAAGATGGGAAATCCAGGGTGTGGCAAGGGCAGGGTCATGCAGGAAGGGAGCCTCAGGGTTGGTGGCTCAACACCACTGTGGTCTCGGTAGACCAGAAACGTGAGGATCATTGTGGGTCCTGGCTAAGACTTGATCCTGATCTCACACAACCGCAGAATGGCCACAGGCTGAGCCTCGATGTGAAGCCTTGACTACACGTCTATCTCAGCCTAAGCATGAGTCCTCGCTACGTCATAGCCTGAGCCAGATCTTTGGTGATGGCCGGGACATCCAATGTTGACCGGTCTTGCTCCAACACTAGACAGAGCCAGAACTTGGCTCCAGACTCTGTATGTAGCTCCAACCCAAGCGTGGGCTATGGATATACTAAGTTCTAATCCTCTAAATGACTCTGGCTAAAGACTGAGCCATTAGACTTGGATGAAGCTGATTCTGTCTCAGACGCAGCCTCATCCGTTCCAGAACCTAGGTATAGATCATCTTTGTGCCAGCCCTGAGGATGGCAGGCAAAGCCCCTGCTTACCACACCCAAAGACACATCCAGCCACCATGGAGCTCTGACTTCCCGTACAACCCCAGTTGTCTGGTAAACCAAGAGAGCAAAGATGACTCAAAGCCCCAGTGGGCAAGCCCCTTACCTGGCCGTCCATCTTGCTCAGGAAAGCGGATGGACGATGGTCTTGATTGATGCTAGAGGACAGGTCAAGGTCTCAGAGCCCTACCAATGGGTAGACCTGGACAGCTTGTCCAGCAGTGAGGGACCTGACTGAAGGAAAGCTAGACCTAAGAGCAAAGCTTGGATCGACTGAAACCCCAGCTTCCCACCACCCCCAAACCCCCTCCCCCTGGGAAGGGAAATTACATTTCCCCATTTTAGCAAGGGTGGAGAAGAGGGAAGACTGAGTGAAGACAAAGCCGAAAGTACAAGCAGGATAGAAAGTGAAACCGAGTGCAGCCCCCAGTATAAGACCCCCCTACCCAGGAGATGGCTGCATTCTCAGGCTGGGCCCTGACATGGGCCAGGAGGCAGGAGGCCTTGGCTGGCGTGAGTCAGAGGCTGAGCCTGGGTGGAGGGGTGGAAGGCTTGGGGGAGACTGGGCTGAGGACGGGAGAGTGTGACAGGTGGGATGGGGTTAAGGGCTGAAGGATGGCATTTTGGCCATGGAACTCTGGGTCTGACTGGTGAATGGGCTGGGAGAATGACAGCTCTACTGAATGGAGGGCTTTTCTTTTCTTTGATTTGTGCTGATACTGGGGCTTGAACGCAGTGTGTGGGAGCTGTCCCTTAGCTCGTTCACTCAAGCTTTGCTGATCAGATCTCAGCTTCCTGAGCAGCTAGCATTACAGGTGTGAGCCACTTGTGTGAGCCCGGATATGGAGGGCTTTCATATATTGAGAAGCCAAGAGTATTGACTGACTTGGAAGGATTCGTCTATACTTGGAGGCTGAAGAAAGCAGGGTTGAGCACTATGGGTACAGGAGAAGATGTCAGGGCCAGGTAGGGCTGAGGCTGTAGGGTGAAGACTGAGCCTAAGAGCCCAGGACTGGTCAGAGAGGATAGGGATGGCCTGGGGGTTCCAGAGCCCCCAGAAACGGGAAGGGAGGAAGGCCAGTTGGCACAGCTCAATCTAAATGAGCACTACCTACCAGATGCTTGGAATACCCACACTGCTCCCCACCCAGGGTAGGGAGAAGTCTCTTCTGCTTTAAATCTTGGGGATGCCAGACTGCCCGATTGGCCCCAAGTCATTTAGGAAGATCTTAGCCATTGTCTACTTCCACTGCAAGTCCCTGGAGGGCCTGGGCAGCTCCCGAAGCTCTTCCTTAGCCTTTGCTGAGGATTCAGCAAATGGAGGAGTAGAGCTTAGGCTTCCAGATTGTGGATGGACATGCCAGGAACCCAGAGAGGAGTGACAGCAAGGCTATATTTGGGGTCAGTTTTGGTTTAGGTTTCGAGGGGAATTGTGTAATGCTTGTAATTGTTAGATTTCCTTGCTCCCGGGGAGAAACCACCATTGGCCTCTTCCCAGAGCCCCCATGACAAGGCCCTGCTTCCCCCTTTCCAGGAAAACATGGGACTTGAGGCATTTTGGTCGTCATTCTGCTACTTTACATCTGGGGACCTGAGACACAGAATGAAAAAGTGACTTGCTCAAGGGGAGGCCAGAATGATAAACAACCCTAGTCTCCTGTTCCCGGCAATTCTCCTTTTTTGTACCCTGTCCTTCCCCATATTCAATCTGTATATCTGCACCGGGCAGGCTCCTGTTCAAAGTCTCTCATGTGCCAGGACCAGCCTGCCCCGACTCCCTGGAAAAGAACCAGCTGGGGCTAGCAGGGGAAGATGTTTAAAGAGCCCCAGGTACTTGGCTGAGCCTGAGGAATCCTTAGCAGGACAGCAAGTCCCTGGATCTGCCTGACAGGTAGTTGCCTTTCTTGAATTCCCTGGGACAAGCCTGGGGGCTTTGTGTGGACTGACTTGTCCACTGGTCCTTATACTTTCCTTCTTTTGAAAATTGTAGGCTGTGCCAGGTGCCCTTGGCTCATACCTGTGATCCTCGCTATTTAGGAGGAGGAGATCGAAGGATCTCCGTTCAAAGTCAGCATGGGCAGCAAAGTCTGTGAGACTCTTGTCTTTGATTAGCCATCAAAAGGCCAGAGGCAGAGCTGGAGCTCAAAGTGGGAGAACTCTAGCCTTGAGTGAATTCAAGCCCTGCATTCAAGACCTAAATAGTGGGAAAGAAAGAGAGGGAGAGAGGGAAGAAAATCTGAGACTACTAGCAACCATGTTGCCATGTGTGGTCATGCCTATTATGCACTGAAAAAGCCAGCTGACCAGCCAGGAGTCTGGCCTAGTGGCAGAGTGCATGCCTAGCATGCACAAAGACCCGGGTTCAATTCCTTGGTACCACATACATGGAAAGAAAAAAGCTGCAAGTGGTATTGTAGCTCAAGTGGTAGAGCTCTAGCCTTGAGAAAGCCCAAAGACAGTGCTCAGAGCCTGAGCCCAAGCCCACGACTGGCAAAAATAAATAAACAAATAAATAAGAGCAGCCAATTGACCAAGGGATTAGAGAAGGTGGGGGTGAGGGTGGCCAAGATCCAGCCAACAGCTTACTTACACTTTGTGAAAATGCCTTGTCTAAGGGGATATTTTAAAAATGGTTCTAGAAATAAGTGACTACACTAAGTCACTTATGCTGCTGGGTTGTGGCTCAGTTGGTAGATACTCTGCCTACCAAATGCAAAGCCTTGAATTCAAATCCTAACACTGCAAAAGGAAGGAAGGAAGGAGAAAATGAAAGGAGGCAGGGAGAGAGGAGAGAGGAGAGAGGGAAGGAAGGATGGAAGGGAAAGAGGAAGGTAGGAGCAGGAGGGAGGAAGGAGGGTGGGAAAATAAAAGGAAAGGAGAGAAGGAGGGAAAAGGAAGGAAAGAGGGAGAGAGAGAGGAAAGGAGGTGGAAGGAAGGAAGGGGAAAACTAAAGTGATTTGCCAGCATTTGATCTTAGTTCAGGCTCAGGAAAGGCTGGTTTCCTTCTTTCTCAAATAATTCTTCTTCTTCTTCTTCTTCTTCTTCTTCTTCTTCTTCTTCTTCTTCTTCTTCTTCTTCTTCTCCTCCTCCTCCTCCTCCTCCTCCTCCTCCTCCTCCTCCTTCTTCTCATCCTCCTCCTCCTTCTCCTTCTCCTCCTCATCCTCCTTCTCCTCCTCATCCTCCTTCTCCTCCTTCATTTGCCAGTCTTGGGCTTGAACTCAGCCTGGGCACTGTCCCTGCTTTTTTTGCTCAAGGTAGTGCTCTACCACTTGAGCCTCTTCCACATTTTTCTGTTTAGTTGATAGTGAGGAATTGAACCTTTGGCTTCATGCATTCTAGGCAAGCACTCTACCACTAAGCCACATTCCTAGCCCTTCTATGGAATTCTTCTCAAACCTTCCAGGACTCAGCCTGTTGCTGCTCTCCCTGCTTCTGGTACAAGCTGGCGTCTGGGGATTTCCAAGACCCCCCCAGAGCCTGAAAGAATTGCATAGGGAATTCACCATCAGCCTGCATCTCGCCAGAAAGCTGCTCTCTGAAGTTCGGGGCCAAGCCCACCGCTTTGTGAGTCTAACACAGCTGGTTCTGGGGATGGGGTAATCCCTCAAGTTCTACCAGTTTCCACTAACAGACCTTATTACTCAGGCTGAATCTCACCTGCCAGGAGTGAACCTGGATCTGCTGCCTCTGGGGGAACAGTTCCCCAATGTTTCCCTGACCTTCCAGGCCTGGCGCCACCTCTCTGTGAGTTGAGGGGTTGAGGGGGGCAGCCTGGGGGGGGGGGGAGTTGCGGGGTATTGTAATAACGCTGGGACTGACAATAAGACACGGATTGTGTGGGAGATGGATTGAGGGAGGGAATCTGGAGGAGATAAAATGTTGAATGCATCAGGGAGGTCAGGAAAGGTTTGAGTGTGGCATAGACATGGAAGAAGTAGGGTGGGAATGGAAGGAGTTTGGGAAGAGTGGCTAATGTGGAGATGGGCTGGTGATTATATGGAAGTGGGAACAACTAGACATGAGGGGATGTGATAAAAGTCAAGTCGGAAGCCATGGCTGGTGGCTCACACTTGTAATCCCAGCTACTCAGGAAGCTGAGATCTCAGAATCAGGGTTCAAAGCCAGACGGGACAGGAAAAGTTCATGGGATTCATTGTGTTCTGTCATAACCCTTGGCAACCTGGATCAAAATAATAATGGACACCCGACGGTGGAATTGAGGTTTGGGGAGCCAGGGGCCTGACCTTTTCCACCAGCTTCAGGTAGAAACGCACCCTGGGTCCATTTTACGAGACATTTACTGAGTAGGGTACAGAGATGTGTAGAGAGTAAGGTCACAATGTCCTTGAAGTCACAAGTGCCACTCAAGTGATACATAACTATGTTATCTTAAGAAGCAGGTGTAAGCAGTCATTGGTTTACAGTTTGCATACGTGTTTGTCCATCCCCAAATTCCCAGAAGGTTTGGTGTGGAATTAGCCTACACCCAGGATAGAAATCTGAATTCCCATCAAGCCAGGACTGCTTGATCATTTGATTCTGAGAGCATTCTGAAAGTTCCAGGAGGAAGCATTCCATCCCTCAATCCTTTTGGGTCTCCTAGCTCAGCTTTTAGGGGCTCTCACAATTTTTTTTTTAATTTTCTGGTCCTGGGGCTCAAACTTTGGGCCTGAATGCTGTCCCTGAGCTCCTTTTGCTCAAGTAAGCACTCTACCACTTGAGGCACAGCACCACTTGTGGCTTTTTTGAGTAGTTAATTGGAGATAAGTGTCTCATGGACTTTTCCTGCCCAGGCTGGCTTGGTTGGAATGGCAATCCTCAGGTCTCAGCCTCCTGAATATCTAAGATAATAGGCTTGAGCCACCAGGGCCAGGCACCCTGAGAGTCTTATGTCCAATTAACCAGTAAAAGGCTAGCAGTGGAGTTGTGGCTCATGTGGTAAGGTGCTACCTTTGAATGAAAAACAAGGACGCAAGGCCCTGAGTTCAGGACACAGGATGCACATCAAATTTTTTAAAAAGAAGAAGAAAGAACTAGGAGAATAGAATGGAGGTTGGAAGTTGACCTGGAAATAAGGCCAGATGCAGATGGGGTTAGGCCCTGTGGCTTTGTGCTGAGTCATCTTTTCTCCTTCACAGGATCCAGAGCGCCTCTGCTTCCTCTCCATGAGCCTTCAGCCCTTCCATGCACTGCTGGGAAAGCTGGGGGGCCAGGAGGGCTGGACCAGCTTGGAGAGGAGGCAGCTGTGGGCCACAAGACTGGATCTCCGGGATCTACAGAGGCATCTCCATTTTCAGGTTGAGTGAAATCGACTCCAAGATTCACACACAAGGGAATGGGAAGGTGGCTCTGTGGTAGAGTGGTTGACTAGCATGCAAGAAAGTCCTGGGTGATGCCTCAGTACCACATACTTAGAAAAGGCTGAAAGTGGCACTGGGGCTCAAATGGTAGAGTGCTATCTTTGAGCAAAAAGTAGCTCAGGCACAGTATTTAGTCCCTGAGTTCAAGCCTCAGGACTGGCAAAAAAAAAAAAAATTAAAAATAAATAACCAAAGAAAAAAAGGAAAAGGTGTTGAGAAGAGTGACTCATAGGTGTGTAAACCTAGCTACTCAGGAAGTTGAGATCTGAGGATCCAGTTTCAAGGTTAACTCAGGCAACAAAAAGTTCTAGAGACACATATAAAACAATGCATACGGTGTATGCTTCAGCTCCGTGGGAAGGGCAAATAGGATCATTAGCGTGGGCATAAATGGAGACCCTGTTTGAAAAGGAACTAAGACAAAAAGAGCTGGGCCCTGATGGCTCACACCTGTAATCTTAGCTACTCAGGAGGCTGAGATCTGAGGACCACAGTTCAAAGGTAGTCCTGGCTGGAAACTTCAGAAAGTTCCTGAGACTCTTATCTCCAATTAATTGCAGAAAATGCTAGAAGAAGTGGTAGAGTACTAGCTTTGAGCAAAAGGAGCTTAGGGACAGCACCCAGGCCCAGGGCTCAAAGCTCAGCAATGGCATGAGAGAGAGAGAGAGAGAGAGAGAGAGAGAGAGAGAGAGAGAGAGAGAGAGAGAGAGATTTGCTAGAGTACTTGTCTAGCAAGCTTAAAGCTGAGTTCAAAATTCCAGGACTGGCCCTCCCCCTAAAAAGAATCCCCCTCCCTCAGGAGGTTGGGTCATCTGGGGAAAAGACTTTAGACCCCCTGAGTGTGTGAAGGTGAATACACACTTAGGCTTTGCTCCCTGAGCTTCTGCCTGCTCTTAGGGGCTGGTCTCTTGCACGACCAGGGTGTCTCTGTCATCATCAGCAGGCCAGCAGCTTGCTGTTTCCTTTCTTTCCTGATTCTCTGACTTCTAAGTGCTGCAAACAGCAAGAGGAATTTTATCTTTAGGGCTGGGAATGTGACTCAGTGGTGGAGTGCTTGTCTAGCATGCATGAAGCCCTGGGTTTGATTCCTCAGTACCACATAAACAGAAAAAGCCAATAGTGGCATTTGGGTCAAGTGGTAGAGTGCTAGCCTTGAGCAAAAGAAGTTCAGGGACTGTACCCAGGCCTTGAATTCAAGCTCCAGGACAGGCAAAAAAAATTTTTTTTAAAGGAAGAAATTTTACCTTTAATAAAAGGTTAAGGGGCCGGGAGTTTGGCCTAGTGGTAGAGTGCTTGCCTAGCATGCATGAAGACCCGGGTTCGATTCCTCGGTACCACATGCATAGAAAAAAAGCTGGAAGTGGTGCTGAGGCTCAAGCCTTGAGAAAGTCCAAGGACAGGGCTCAGGCCCTGAGCTCAAGCCCAGGACTGCCATAATAATAATAATAATAATAATAATAATAATAATAATAATAAAAGGTTAGAATCTGGTGATAGGGCTGGGGGTTTGGCCTAGTAGTAGAGTGCTTGCCTAGCATGCACAGAGACCCTGGTTCGATGCCTCAGTACCACATAGATAGAAAAAAAAGCCAGAAGTGATGCTGTGTCTCAAGTGGTAGAACTCTAGCCTAGAGAAAGCCCAAGGACAGTGCTCAGGCCTTGAGCACAAGCCCAGGACTGGCCCCCCCCCCCAAAAATCGAGATAATCCTTAATGGCAGAGAAACTTCCTATATCCTATCTTCCTGTACCCCAGCCTCCAGGACAGTCCTGGGGAAAACCCCCAGATTTGCATGGGTCTCTCTTCCTTTTTCTCTTTTCTTTTCGTGTGTGTGTGTGTGTGTGTGTGTGTGTGTGTGTGTGTGAATATGTGTGTGTGTGTGTGTGTGTGTGTGTGTGTGTGTGTGTATGTATATATGCAGGTACTGAGGCTCAAACTCCAGGGCCCTGTGGCTCTCACAAGGTTTTTACTCTGCTCAAGGTTGGTGCTCTACCACTTAATTCACAACCCTGTTTTTGGCTTTTTTTGGTGGTTAATTGGAGATAAGAATTATGGATTTGTCTAACTGAGCTGGCTTTGAACTATGATCCATAGATCTCAGCCTCCTGAATAGCTGAGATTACAGCACCTTGCATTTTCTTGAGGAGGGGGAGACTGTGTACAGACAGCTCATGTTTCTAATCCCTGCTACTCCAGAGTCTAAGATAGGAGGATTTGGGTTCATGTTAGCTCAGGCAGGAAAGTCTTTAAGACTCTGGATCTCCAGTTAACCACCAAAAATCTGAAAGCAGAGGTGTGGTTCAAGTGGTAGAGTGCTAGTTTCCCATGAAGAAAAAAAAACCCTCAGGATATTATCCAGGCCATGAGTTCAAGTCTCAGGAATGGTACATGCACACCATACACACAAACACATACACACAAATACAACATGAAAAGTTTGAAGCCAAGATAGCTGGGGAAACCAGAGCTTTAGAATTGCTGATGTCATGGCACTGAGCAGTTTTTGGTTGTTTTTTGTTGTTGTTGTTTTGGTCATGGGGCTTGAACTCAGGGCCTGAGCACTGTCCCTGAACTCTTTTGCTCAAGGCTAGTGCTCTACCACTTTGAGCCCCAGTATCACTTCCAGTTTTCTGGTGGTTCATTGGAGATAAGAGTCTCAAGGACTTTCCTGCCCAGGCTGGCTTTGAACCACAATCCTCAGATCTCAGCTTCCTGAGTAGCTAGGATGACAGGTGAGAGCCACCAGTGCCTGGCACTGAGAAGATTTATTCACGTTCTCCCAGGGACCTGTGTACGAGCTGAGCATCTTTCCTCACAGGTGCTGGCTGCAGGATTTAGTCTCCCCCAAGAGGAAAAGGAGGAAGCAGAGGAAGAGGTGGAGAAGGGGCTGCCCCTGGGGGCTCTGGACAGCCCTGTCCACGTGGCACCACAAGTATCCTGGCCCCAGCTACTCTATACCTACCAGCTACTACGCTCCTTGGAGCTTGCCCTATCTCGGGCTGTTCGAGACTTGCTACTGCTCTCCAAGGTGGGGCACGCAGGCCTGGCTTGGGGCTCCCCAAACCTTGTTCCTGGACCTGATGGTGTGATCTTTTAATCCCTGTCCTTCAGGACTGGAGTTTGTGAACAGGATGATCTCTAGCATACATAGCTCCGGCCAAGTGGGCTCTACCACCCTCTCAGTCCCCACCCAGTAATTTAAAGCCCCTTCAGTTCTTGCCATGTTATTTATTTCTTAGATATTTATTTATTGTGGAAGAAGAGGATAGTTTATTTATTGTTTCATCTTTAGGCAGGGCTGCCATACTGGGTCCTTAAATTAAAAAAATGAACAAACCCTCTGTGTTTCAGCTTCTTTACACAGGTGGGTACCTGACACCCTTGAGACACAATGGCCCAAGATAGAGTTGGCTTCCCAGGCCCCTTCTTGGTTCATACATTTATTGGGGATTCTTGAACCACAACTTCCCACCCCCAAACCCAGCATACTCAGCTGGCAGTTACCAGTCACCAGGACAGTTTGGAGGCTGAGCTACCATTTTGGAAAAACGCAAAGCAGCTGGTCTGCTACCCTACCCATGATTCTTTGATTCCAACTGGTGGCCCCAGGCCCTTTGAACTTCTTTTTCTCCAGTGGTATTATCTACACAGCTTGTGGAGTTGGCCATAGTCGAATGTGGGGGCCAGAAAGAGAGACAGTGGAACATTAGTGTTCAATGTCCAGTCTTCCTGCTGTCTCCAGACCACTGAGATAGGTTGGAAAGGTGTTGTTGCAACAGGTGGGCCTGTCACTAGGTGAAGGTTTGTGGAGTTTCCCTCTAAATGTAGGGACTCTCTCCACTTAGGATCCTTCAGTCCCATTGGGGCAATTAGCCGAGGCGGGGGAGGGGAATGCGTTGAAAAGTGAGGTTCCTTATGTTCAAGATCTTCCATAGACGCTTGGGTTTTGTCGCTTCCATGAATGACACACTAAGAAACTGAGGCAGAGGAGGTCAGGGGTGAGCAGAGCCCAGCAGAACCTTTGGAGTCTCCCGGGTACCTAGCTCACTGGGGTTTCGGGCGAGCCAGTCGGGCTTGTAGTTCCTGCATCATGCCAGGATGAGCCATGCCAAATCTAGAGGTGGAAGAGAGATGGGTGACAATTGGTCCCTCCAGATCCCCCAGTCCCAGTGCAATAGCCCTGTGCTTACCCGTGTCCCATGGGCCTTCTCCTGGTTGGCACTGGGGTCCCTTCAGGTTTGGGGGGACTTGGCTCTGGGGCTTCCTCCGGAAGTGGAAGAGGTCTGTGTTCAGGATCTGATGGTTTCTCCTGGGGCTGGGGGCTGGAAATGGCTTCCTGCTGCTCAGAGACCAGGGACCGCCGGAAAGAGGGCCTGGAGCGTCGCTGTGATGAGCTTCTTGAGAGAAGCACACGACTCCGTGGGACAGAGACATCCAAGAGAGACCCAGGGAGCAGAGCCTGCGGAATGGGGGTGTGGGTGGGGGGACAACACAAGTGCATTGTGGGACTGGGGTTGGCTTTCGTTTCTTCTTGGTGCTTCTTGGAACAAGTCTACAGCCTTACCTCACTCCAGCTGTTGCCAGGATCGCCACTGGTACTTTCCGGAGCCTCTGTGGTCTCTGAGGACACAGACATGGCCTCTGCAGAGACCTGGGGTGGTGGCTGCCCCTGCTGCTTCTGGGTATCCTCTAGGGCTTCTGGCTCAGACGCCTGGACCTCCAGTGTCACAGGATCCTCCGCATCCAGCAGCTTTTGTGCTTCTCCTTCAGAGTGGTGGTCCCCACACTGTTCCTTGCTGCCTTCTCTTCGCTCTGTCACTTGACGTCCCCTAGCCTCTTCCAGAAGCCCCTCAGCCTGTGTCATGGCTTCAGTTCCCTCTGCTCTGGCTGCCTGGGCACCAGATCGAGTGCCATCCATCTCACCAGTCCCTTCGGCCACGGCTGATCCTCCCACTTCGTCCTGTTCTCTTTCTTCGGACTCATCAACCTCTGCTTGGCTACTCTGGCCAGTCGGCTGTTGTGCTGAGCCCACTGTGCCAATCTCCTGCCCATCTTGATTCTCTCCCTCTGTGACTTTCTCCTGCCCTTCGGACTCTGGGCCTTTCTCAAATGCCTCCTCCAAAAACACACCAGCCTCCTTTTCTGGTCCTTCTCCAGCTTCATCCTCAACAAGCTCGGCACCCCAAGAACCGGTCCCCAGGTGCTGGCTATCTTGAAGACTCAGAACTGCTTCCTCCAGCCTGCGGCCTCCACAGTCTGCCTCCCCTGGCACTGTGACCTCCGCCTCACCAGCCTTGATCTTTCTAGCCTCTAACTCTGCCAGAGACTGGCCTGGCTCTGCCTGAGGCCATTGGCTTTCTTCTAGTACCTGGTTTTCTGTGTCAGAGACCTGGCTTTCCTCTACTTCATGTGTCTGGATCTCTGGCAATTCAGATAATGGCTTTCCCTCTACCTTTTCCTCCAGTGATTGGCTTGCAGCCGCCTCCTCCTCCTCCTCCTCCTCCTCCTCTACCTCCTTTTCTTCCTGGCCATTTCTGCTCTCTGTGTCTTTCCTCCTCTCATTTTCCCAGGTTCCTGCTTCAGATTGTTCAGGATCTGCAGGCCCCAGCCTCCTTTCTGCCCACTCTTCACTGGGGAGTAGGTCTCTCCCAAGCTCGGCTGCACCCCTCTGTGCTTCCTCAGGTTGCCCAGCGGGAGTCTGGGTGCCTCCCATTGGCTCAGGCTCCTGGTTGTCAGTGACCTTCACGTCTAAAGCTTTTGGGCTCCTGTGAGCCTCCTCATCCCTCTCCTCTATGGACTCTTCCTCAGTCATGGCATCTGAGATCACCTCTACTTCTGCCTTATCCTCAGCTTCATCATCCAGGGCCAGTTTAGCTTCTGGGGCCTGATAATGCCCCTCAACCCTCTGAGTTTCTTCTACCTGTACCACCTCCTCCAGACTGGCCTCCTCAAGCCTGATTGCTAAATCCAGGCTCCTCTCAGTCTCTTTTCCACATGGAAAAGAGCCATCCCTTGCCTCCTCTGGCTTCTTTCTTTCTGTTGTCTGCCCATCAGCTGCTTTTTCTGTTTCTTCAGGTCCTAGGGCCTGGGTCTGTTTGAGGAGAAGCCTTCTTTCAACATCTCCCCTCTCATCTACGTCCTCCTCCTGATCTCTCCTGGGGGCCTCCTCTAGGACCCAGACTCTTCCAGTAGCTTCTGCAGTCCTGGTTCCAGAGAGGAGCCCATATTCTGTTGCCTTGTCTTCTGAGAAGTCAGTTTCCTCCCTGCCTGAGGCTAGCCCAACCTCCTCTTTCCCTGAGGCTAGCCAGTCTTCAGATTCAATCCCAGGGCCCTGTGTACTCTCTAATACCCTTGAGCTCTCCCCACCCCACCCCACCTTCACCTCCACTTCTCCCCCGGTAGTCTCTTCCACTCTGAGCCCTTTGGTTTCTGTAGCTGCTTCCTCATCTACCTGCTCTGTCTCCCTGATGCTGGCTGCTGCCTTTGGCTCATCAGTATCCACAGTCCTCTCAGGCTTCCCTTGCCTGGTCAACTGTGACTCCACCCCTCTGGCCATCCCTTGCTCTGTCACCTGGCCATCTTCCTCCTCCTCCTCCTCCTCCTGCTGTTCCCAGGCGCTCAGTGTCTCCACTCTGTCCACTTCCTGCTCACTGGCTTCCTTGCTGTTCTCCAGGGCTCCGCTGCTCCCGTCTTGCTGAGTCGTAGGCTCTGCCTCAGCCTCCTTCTGGGTCTCCAAAGGGTCATTTGGTTGCTGGCCCTTGACTGTCTCCCAGGTTCCAGAGTCCTGCCTCTCTGCGTGACAGCCATGGGAGGTGCCTGCTCCCCACCCCCAGGTCTGTTCAGCTGAGCTTCCCACCTGGCATTTACCTACCCTTCCAGACCCTCCCTGTCCTCCAATCCCCTCACATTGCCTACCTCTAAGGTCCTCCACTACCTCTCTGGCTTCCTCCTCTAGAGCTTTCTCTGGTTTTCCTGTAGCCCCCTCTTCCAGTTGTTGGGCAGCCTGTGCCTCTCTCTTTACAGTGGGGACCTCGTCTCCTATGAGGTAGGACACAAAGGTGCCAAGTGAGTCCTGGAAGACAAATGAGAGGAGGGTCTCCTCAGGGGCCCTGGACTAGAAGAGTCCAGGGTAAGGGAGAAGGGTTCTGGAATGGGAAAGGAGAGAGGGAGACCAGGATATACAGAAAGAATAAGAAAGAGTTGAGCTTCGAAGAAATTATGGAGGTGAGGGATTGAAATCCAGAAAAGACTGAGTGAGAAAGCTGTCTGGTCCTAAGAAAGGGACCTGAAGCCTGAGGACAAGCTCTAGGGAAGAGGAAAGGGAAGGCAGCAAGGAATGGGGGTGGGGAGGGAGTCTCTGGCATCTCTTTGCCACTCTCACCAGTGCCCCCCTCAAGGCCTGATGCAGCCCAGGTAGGTGCTGTCGGAGGAAGTCCATCCTGTCGTCTCTAACAGTCCAGAAAGCTGACACTGACCGTCCCCACCCACTAAACTCTTTCTGGCCAAGACCCAGACACTTCCTCTTCCCCTGTCTCTCCCTGACGCATTGCCACCCCTGGCCCTAAGCACCTCCCACCTTGCTCAAGGCAAACCTCTACTGCAGCCTGGGAGATAGGTATGCATGATTCTGGGGACTGTGGGTCACAGTTGGATCTAAGGGCAGAGGACAAAGCCACAGAGCAAAACCTGGAAGCAGAAAACCTCAGCATTGGTGGGGAAAGGGAGAAGGACATGTGGTAATTGCAGCCCAAGTGACTCAGGTCTTATATTCACACCTCCACCATTTCCGTGTCCTTTGAGCCACAGCCACGTGGTGAGAGGAAGCTGGGGTTTCTAGTTCCTGTTTTGCCTGGGGACTTGGGAGTAGAAGTGAGGAGGGGGGCTGATGAGAGTTCTGACTTCCTACTTGGACATCATCAATGCTTCCTTTGGAGAAAGAAGAGACTGGATTGGTAGCTCCACTGCCCATCCCCTCATTTATGGTTACCCTTGAAAAAGAGAACGTAATTAAAGTGTATTGTGGTTATTTTTTGTCTGTTTTTCACCCACAGCAAATGCCTTGAAGGCACAGGCCGTGTATGAAGGCTGCAGAATTTCACCTTGATAGCTACTCTAGGAATAACACTGTAAGGGGCATGTTTCAAATAGCAGTCTGCAAGCCTGGTAGTGGGCAAGATCTGGTAGTGGGCACAGGCTGCTGGAAGCTGTAGCAGTTTAACAGAAGGACTCAATGAAGAGGACTCTAGATGATTCTTTCTTACCTACAGAAAGGTAAGCAAATGGATCTTTACTGGAACTATGTGAAGTGATCTGACCTTTCTCTCCAGACTAAATTGGAGTCTATATTCAGAATTGTTTGGTCTAAATACCCTTTTGGGAGTGTTCCTTCAGCAACTTGCTCAGTGGCTTTTACTGCTCTAGTGTTTACTTTTTTATTTTATTTTAGTCCTAGAGCTTTAATCCAGGGTCTAGATACTGTCCTTGTGTTTCTTTGTGCTCAAGGCCAGTGCTCTACCCCTTGAACCACAGGCCACTTCTGACCTTTTCTGAGTAGTTTACTGAAGATCAGTGTTTCATTTTCCAGCCCAGGCTGGCTTTGAACTGGGATCCTCAGATCTCAGCCTTCTGAATAGCTAGGATTACAGGTGTGAGTCACCAGTGTCGGGCCACTCACTCTGTGTGTGTGTGTGTGTGTGTGTGTGTGTGTGTGTGGTCTCATCTGTTAAACCAAGAACTGGATTATTTTTTTTGCAACCGTTTTTGGTTTCAGGATAACTTGGAAAAGGGGTTTTAAGGCAAGCCTCTACCACTGGTTTATAATCACCCGTCTTTCTTCTTAGGTTTCAAAAACAGCCTGTCAGAGCAGCCCATGAGACTAAGAATGACCTGCGGCTGTTCATCTTCAATGCTGGTAAGAATCAGTTAGGGCTTGGGAAAGAAGGGTGGAGTGGGTGGTGGATATGTAGGATGGGAGGGAAGAAGGAAGGAAGGAGGGAAGGAAGGGTCGCCATATTTGTTTCTGGCAAGTAAGCGCGGCAGAGGGCCTGAAGCCGCTCGCGCCATGACTAGTGCTGGCACGAGTCTGCCTTCCGGCCCGGACACAGGGAATCACGGCTCTATTTGCTGCCCGCCTCGGTGGCAGGGCTTCGGGGTCTTCCCGACGGCTCACGTTCTCACCGCCCGCAGCTCCGGAGGCCAAACGCGGAGGTCGAGGACCCGGAAGTGGGGAACCGGCCCTCTGACCACGTGACGGGGGAAGCCGCGGTGACGTCACGCGGCCACACCCCCTGCCTCGCGCTGGAAGGTGCGGAACGCGGGGCAGCTCTTAAAGGTACAGGCCCGCTCTGCGGGGCGGGGGGGGGGGGGGCGAGGGGAGGAGGGGGGAGGAAGCTCTGTTTTCGAAGTAGGGGTGGGGGAGGGCGCGAGAAGGAGTTCCACACTCGGCCGATGGATCGCGGGGCGCGAGTGCGGTCGACCGCCGGAGTGGAGACGGACAATGGGGCGTTGGGCCTTCGTCCCTGTCGCCGCAGCTCCCCGTGCGCCCCGCGGGAGCCGGCGCTGGACCCCGCGGGGGATCGGAACTGAATGTCATGGGGGGCTCTGCGGGCTCGCGGCGCCGCCTTTCGGATTCCGACAGTGAGTGTGCGGGCTGGTTCTCCCCTGTGTTCCGCGATCCCCGGGGCGGGGGGGGGGGGGGAGGACACCCGTGGGGGTGGGGGTGGGGGGGACACCGTGGGGGGTGGGGTGGGGAGGACACCGTGGAGGGTGGGGGTGGGGAGGACACCCGTGGGGGTGGGGCGGGGTGGGGGGGACACCGTGGGGGGTGGGGGTGGGGAGGACACCGTGGGGGTGGGGGTGGGGAGGACACCCGTGGGGGTGGGGCGGGGTGGGGGGGACACCGTGGGGGGTGGGGGTGGGGAGGACACCGTGGGGGTGGGGGTGGGGGGACACCGTGGGGGGTGGGGGTGGGGGGACACCGTGGGGGTGGGGGGGCCCTGCGCCCCTGAGAGTCGGGGGGCGCCCCTCGCGTCTCTCCCTCGCAGGCGAGGAGGAAACCACCTCGGAGCCGCAGGCCCCTCTGTTGGGGAGGCAGGGCGCCCATTGGAAGAATGCGGTGGGATTCTGGTGAGTTCTGCCAAAAAATAGACAAGTGCCACAGCCCCTGCGGAGCAGAGGACAGAGCTGAGGAAGGAGCCAGTCCACAGGTTTACTCCTCTAACGGGCTGGCCTAGATCCCCCCCCCCCGGTTTTATGTATGTGCTTGCTTACCACCTCCTCCTACACCACCTATAGGATTGTTTATGTTGTGTGTGTGTGTGTGTGTGTGTGTGTGTGCGCGCGCGCGCGCGCGCGCCCGCACTGGGGCTTGAACTCAGGGCCTTGAACTCAGGGCCTTGAACTCACACTTGGCCTTTCTGTTCAATGCTGGAGCTCTACCGCTTGCCTCATGCCTGCTGCATTTCCAGCTTTTTTTGGTGGCTAATTGGAGATGAGAGTCTCATGGACTTTCCTGACCAATTAGCTTCAAACCATGCTCCTCAGATCTCCTCCTCCTGAATAGTTAGTATTATAGGTGTGAGTCGGGTGCCTGACTTAACACCTCTTTCCTTTTTTCTCCTTTGGTAGCTGTTACTTGGGCTTGAATTCTGGTTCTCATGCTCTGGCTTGGCTTTTTTTTTTTTTTTCTACTCAAGGCTGGCACTGTACCACTGGAGCCACAGCTCCAGCACTTTATGTATCTCTGTTTTATACATAGGTAGACATGAGGCCACGGAAGCAGGAAGCAATAGACTTGAAATGTGAACCAAATCCTTTAAATTTCAAGCCCTTGGAATGTTTTTATTGCATCTCATGCATCAAAGGCTGTGAAATAGTCCAGGAACTGAGTTGTAGTGGGAGATCAGAGGACAAAGTGGTTATAGAAAAAGGTCTTGGAGCTTGGCTATGAACCCTGGTCTGATTCCAAACCTGTCAGATTTCTAAGCCTGACGGTGAAAGAAGACTGACTCTGGCAGACATTGATGGCTTATGCCTGTAATCTTAGCTACTCAGGAGACTGAGGTCTGAGAATAAAGGAAATGTTTGCAGAAAAGTCCAGGAGACTCTTGATCTCCAAATAACCAAGGGGGGGGGGGGAACTAGTAGTGGTGTGGTTCGAGTGGTCAAATTCTTGCTTTAAGCAAAAAAAAAAAAAAAAAAAAAAGAAGCGGTAAGAGTAAGAGGCCTTGAGTTCAAGTCCTGGCAGTGGCATCAAAAAGAAAACAAATAAACAAACAAAAAACAAAAGTGAGCTGATTGAAGGGACAGGTAATCACCAGAAGGACTGCAGCTGGATGGGAGTCTGACAGGAAATGATCTGTACGGCTTCTTTGTAGGTTTCTGGGCCTTTGTAACAACTTCTCCTACGTGGTGATGCTCAGTGCTGCTCATGACATACTTAGCCATGAGAAGGAGGCTGGGAATCATAGCCATGTAAGTGAGTCTCTCTACCACGGATAGTCCCATAGCAAGCTGAGGGGCTTGTCCTGGGACAGGGGGCCCATGAAAGTCTCTGTTGGTAAGGCAGGATGACAGACTGATGTTCCTAGTCTCTTAGACCCTCAGGACAGCAATGGGGGATGGTCTTGCAAAGCTCAATAATATCAGACCAGCAATCTTAAAAGCAGCTGGGTCAGACTGAGGTCTAGGACAGGATTTGGGGCCTATTGACTACATTTAAGACCGGGTGATTCTTTGATTATAAAGCATCCTATATACTGTAGGGTGTTTAGCAGCATCCTCCTCTGTCCACAAGATTCCAGTAGCACCTCAGGATCAACAAAAGTGCCACCAAGAGCCTGGTACCAGTGACTCATGTCTGTAATTCTAGGTACTCAAGAGGCTGAGATCTGAAGATTGAATTTCGAAGTCACCCAGAGTAGGAACATCTGTGAGACTCTAATTTCCAATTAACCACCAAAAAAGCTGGAAGTAGAGTTATTACTCAAGTGGTAGAGCACCAGTCTTGAGTGAAAAAGCTCAGGGGCAGCACCTAATCCCTGAGTTCAAGCCCCAATATTCACACACACACACACACACACACACACACACACACACTAGAGCAGAGTGGGCCTTGGGATCTGTCTATCCTCCTGCCATCTAGAGGAAAGACTCTCTTTTTCTATCAGGTGGATCCAGGCCCGATACCCATCTTCCACAATGGCTCGTCTCGGTTTGATTGCAACTCTGTCTCCACAGCTGTGAGTACCTATGTGCCCGTATCTCCTCAACCCAGCTCCTTCTACCCTTCAGTGCCTCACTGAGACTGTGACTGAGATTGGGCATAGTCTCCAGGTCTTTCTGCAAGCAGCATGTATTAACTTCCATAATGCGCATGGCAGTCCTGGGAGCCAGATGCTGGAAGCATCTCTGTTTTTCCCAGATGAGGAATTCAAAATCCAGTGCATACAGATGCCCCTGACACACAGCCAGGGGACTTCAGAGCTAGGACTTGAGCCCAGCTCTGACTCTAGAGCTTGAATTTGCTATAGATCTTGCTGGTTGCCTCCTGCCTTTTCCTCTTCATGAGGTTTAGTCCCTGGAAGGCCTGCTTATCACTCTGTTCTCCTGTCCTAGGCGGTACTCCTGGCAGACATCCTTCCCACCCTCCTCATCAAATTTTTGGCTCCTCTGGGCCTTCACCTGCTGCCTTACAGGTCTGGAGCTCGGTGGTGGGAAAAAGGGTAGACAGACAAGAAAGTGGGGGAGACAGGAAGGCACAGGAGGCTGGAAAGCCCAGAATGGGACTGACTTTCCCTTCTTCTCTGACTTTCAGCCCTCGGGTCCTTGTCAGTGGGATTTGTTCTGCCGGCAGCTTTGTCCTGGTGGCCTTTTCTCATTCCGTGTGGATCAGCCTGTGTGGTAAATGTTCATTTCATGTCAGAGGGGGATCTAGAGGAATCAGCAGAGCATGGTCTCTGTGTGTGTGTGTGTATGTGCAGTTTCTTCAGCTTCCTCTAGGAAAAGGATTATTTTTGTTAGGGCTCCCTTGAGTGTGGAAGATTTGGTGGGAGGAAGTTGAGTGGATTGGAGGGTGGAGATTGAGTCGGGCAGATTCTGCAGGCCTCCACCAGGGGGCCCAGAAGGAGGAGTCCTTGGAGGGGATCATCCTTGCACAAGGACACATAGAGAGGATGGGGTAGGCTCTACTTCAGTTTAAGCCTAACCTTGCCAAAGGATCTTCTTTTTTGGGGGGGTAGGGGGGATTGTTGTTGCCAGTACTGAGGTTTGAACTCAGATCCTTGGCACTGTCCCTGGATCTGAGTTGAGCTTTGTTACTCAAAGCTGGCACTCTTGGGGCCGGGAGTGTTGCTTAGTGGTAGAGTGCTTGCCTAGTAGGCACAAAGCCCTGGGTTCAGTTCCTTGGTACCACATATACAGAAAAAACCAGAAGTGGTGCTGTGGCTCAAGTGGTAGAGCACTAGCCTTGAGAAATCCCAAAGACAGTGCCCAGTCCCTGAGTTCAAGCCCTAGGACTGGCAAAAATAAGTAAATTAATTAATTAAAAAAAAAAGCTAGCACTCTCATTATTTGAGCCATACCACTATTTCTGGCTTTTTGCTGCTTAGAGATGAGTCTGGTGGACTTCTTTCCCTGGGCTGGTTTTGAACTAGAATCCTCAGATCTAGGATTATAGATGTGAGCCACACTTCGTGTTTTGTCTTCCCAGGTGTAGTGTTAGCCAGCATCTCCTCAGGCCTGGGGGAGGTCACCTTCCTCTCTCTTACTGCCTTCTACTCCAGGTAAGCTACATGGGCAGGGAGGGAGGGAAGGGGTGACCACTGCTGGTCGAACCTGAGTGCTGTATGTTCTCCTCCAGGGCTGTGATCTCCTGGTGGTCCTCTGGCACTGGGGGTGCAGGCTTGCTGGGGGCACTGTCCTATCTGGGCCTCACCCAGGCTGGCCTTTCTCCTCAACACACCCTGCTTTCTATGTTGGGGATCCCTATTTTGCTGCTGGCCAGGTGAGTAGCTCTCCACCAAAAGGAAGAAGGGGGAGGAGAATAAACAGCATGAGCCCATCTTTAGATCCCTTTAGCCTTTCTGTGGAGGGAGCTGGCTTCTAGGCTCCGACAGCCTAAGGTTTGAGTCCCAGAGCTTCCATTTGTAGCTGTGTGGCATCGGATAAATTACTTCATCTCTCTGGCTTTCGATTTTCCTGAGTCTTAGGTAATGGTGGTTCACCATGCATTCCTATGAGGTGACAAGTGTGACATGCCCAGTACAGGGAGGTTTCTTAGAAGGTTTGAAGTGGGACTAGGGTCGATTTTCTGTCTTCTGAGGGTTTTGTTGTTGGCAGTGTGATGGTTTCAACTCAAGGCCTCTTCCTTGCTAGGCAGGCATTCTATCACTTGAGCCACACCCCAGCCCATTTTGCATTAGTTCTTTTTAAGGTAGAGGCTTAGGTTTTTGCCGTAGGCTGGCCTCAGAACATGGTCTGAGCTAAACTGTAATAACAACCATGAACCATCATACTGGTCCCAGGCTTGTTGATTGAGTTAGGATCTTGCTAACTTTCTGTCTGGCCTGATCTCAAAATGTAATCCTCCTGATCTTTGCCTCCCATCACACCCAGCTTCTCTGTGTTTTCATATGCATTCAAACACTATGACTAGTTAGTCATTTAAACCTGTGGCTTCACATATTAGGACGAGGGCAACAGAGAAATGGAATGAGGTGCTGTGTGCCAATGGCTCAGTTCTATAATCCTAGCTACATAGGGAGCTAAGATCTGGATGATTAGAGACTTATATCTCTAATGAATTAGCAAAAAACAGAGAGGGAGGTATGGCTCAAGTGGTGGAGCACCAGCTATAAGTGTAAAAAGCTGAGCAAGAACATGAGGCCCAAAGTAATAGCATACACAAAGAAAGAAAAAAACAAAGAAAGAAAGAATGGAGCTGGCCGCGGTGGCTCACCCTTGTAATCCTAGCTACTCAGGAGGCTAAGAGCTGAGGATCACGGTTCAAAGCCAGCCCAGGCACTAAAGTCTGTGAAATGCTTATCTCCAATTAACCACCAGGAAACCAGAAGTGATGCTGTGGGTCAAGGAGTAGGGCAATAGCCTTGAGCTGAAGAGCCCAGGGACAGCACCCAGGCCAAATTCAAGCCCTATGACCACCCCCCCCCCCCCCCCCCCCGCTCAAAAAAAAAAGATTATATGGACCAGGAGTGTGGCCTAGTAGTAATGTGCTTACCTAGCATGCATGAAGCCCCATGTTCCATTCCTCAGTATACAGTGAAGCTAGAACTGGTGCTGTGACTAAAGTGGTAGAATACCAGCCTTGAGAAATCCCAAGGACAGTGCCCAGATCCTGAGATCAAGTCCCAAGACGGGCAAAAAAAAAAAAAAAAGGAAAGAGAGAATAAAAAAATAATTATGCGCCCAGGAATAATATGGAAATCACATGAAAGCAGAGCATAAGTGACTTAAAATGAGGGGCAGTGGCCTAGCACAAAGTGAATGAGCCGTGAAAGGCTGGTGTAGAAGCACTATATAAATTTGAGGTTAGTCTGGGCTATATGATGAGTCCCAGTCTCAGAAACAAACAAAGAACCCCAAAGCCCTAAACTACGTAGTAAGTGATTACTAGAACAATCACTAGCCTACCAAGAGAAGGAAACAAAAGTGACCTGTTCACAGTAGTCAATCAAGGGTCCGATTAAGAACAAGGAGAGGAAGTTTAGCTCAACAGAAGGAAGCAGAGACTTGGGAACGTAGCTTGGTGATAGAGTGCTTGCCTAGCATGCATGAAGCCCTGGGTTCGATTCCTCAGTACCACATAAACAGGAAAAAGCCAGTAGTGCTATGGTTCAAGTGGTAGAGTTTTATCCTTGAGAGTATAAGAAGCTTCAGCTCCAGGCCCTTAGTTTAAGCACCAGGACAGACAGACAGACAGATAAATAGACAGACAGACACACACACACACACACAGAAGCAAGCAAGCGCTTGGTGTTGGCTCCTACCTGTGATTCTAGCTACTCAGGAGGCTGAGATCTGAGGATCATGGTTTCAAAGCGAGCAAGAAAGTTCATGAGACTCCTATCTCCAGTTAACCACTAGAAAACTGGAAGTAGAACTGGGGCTCATTGTGGGAATAGCACTAGCCTTGAGCAGAAAAGCTCAGCAATAACTCCCAGGACCTGAGTTCAAGCCTTATGACTGACCAAAACATAAAGGAAGAATCAGAGGTCCACAAGTAGGTCCTTTCCCACAGGTACATAGATGTGTGGGGTTCCTGAGGAGAATGGCCTCCAGGAGCTCTGGCAGCCCTTCCAGACCCAGAGGGATTCATTGACTATGTCCACTCTGTCTCCCCCTCTCCCCCCAGCTATTTCTTATTGCTCACGGCTCCTGAGCAGGATCCTAGAGGGGAAGAAGAGGCAGACATCGCAGCTCAGCAGCCCCTCATAGGTGTGGAGGCCCCAGCATGTAAAACAAGTAGGTGCTGTGGGCCCACTGAGGGTTCTTTTCTCTCATTTGATGTTAGCCTTTCTCTCCCTATTTAGACAAATCTAGGGATGGGGTAGATGTCCTGTCCACTGTGAAAGCATATGCATGGAGTAGAGACTCTGATATGCCTAGGCACAACAGTGGTACCCAAGATGAAAACAAAACAAAACCAAAACAGGCTCCTGAACAAGGCAGTGAGTCAGGTATAAACTACCTTCACCTTTTTCAGCTACTGGGGCTTGAACTCAGGGCCTGGGTGTGCTGTCCATTGCCTTTTTTAAAAACTCAAGGCTCGGGCTGGGAGTTTGGCCTGGTGGTAGAGTGCTTGTCTAGATGCATGAAGGTTTGGCCTGGTGGTAGAGTGCTTGTCTAGATGCATGAAGACCTGGATTGGATTCCTTGATACCACATACATAGAGCTGGAAGTGGTGCTGTAGCTCAAGTGGTAGAGCCCTAGCCTTGAAAAAATCCAAGGACAGTACTCTGGCCCAGCATTCAAGCCCCAGGACTAGAAAAATAACAACAACAACAATAACAAAATCCAGGCCAGGAGTTTGGCCTAGTGGTAGAGTGCTTGCCAAGCATGCTTGATTCCTTGTAGCACATACCTAGAAAAGCCAGAAATGGTGCTGTGGCTCAAGTGGTAGAGTGCTAGCCTTGAGAAAGCTCAGTGCTCAGGTTCTGAGTTCAAGCCCTGGACCAGTAAATAAAATAAAATAAATAAAATAATTATAATAAAAAAATTCAAAAACCTAAAACACCTCAAGGCTGGCACTCTGACCACCTGAGCCATAGCTCCACATCTGGCTTTTTGGCTAGTTGGTTAAAAATGAAAGAGGCAAGGATTTTCCTGCCTGACCTGGCTTCTAATCAAGATACTCAGATGTCAGCTTCCTGAGTAACTGGGATTTTAGGTGTGTGCCACCATCACTCAGCTCCCACCTTCACTTACTGATGAAACCATCAGTTCTGTGGATGGGATATGAGCAGCTTCCAAGCAGAGGGGAACACCTGTGCCTAGGGCCTGCGGTGGGAAAGTTTAGATGTCTTAGAAACAAAAAGACAATGAGAAATCAGTGGTGGTCCTTACTACTCAGGAGGTTAGGAGCAGTGCATCATGTTTCAAAGCCAGGCTTTGAAGGTTCAAAGGTCAGGCTGATGCCTGAGATCTGAGAATTGTGGTTCAAAGGTAGCGCAGGAAGGAAAGACCATGAAACTCTTCCTTCCAATTAACTACCAAAAAGTTGGAAGTAGAGCTGTGGTAAAATGCTAGGCTTGCGCAAAAAACAAAACAACAACAACAAAAAGCTTAAGGACAACACCTAGGCCTGGAGTTCAAGCCGGTGAGGCTGGGTGCCATGGAGTAATGGGCACTGCTAAGCAGCACAAAAACTCTGAAAAGCTTTCTTCTGGTAAGCTTTTTATTTTTGTTTTGGTAGAGCTGGGGATTGAACTCCGGGGCCTTGTACCTGCAAGACAAAACGCTCTACTACTGCTCATTCTCTGCCCACATTTTAAATTGCATTGAGTGTATTCATTGTCATGGCTGATTATTTCTTTTTTTATTTTTATTTATTTTATTTTATTTATTTATTTTTTTTTGCCAGTCCTGGGCTTGAGCTCAGGGCCTGAGCACTGTCCTTGGACTTTCTCAAGGCTAGTACTCTACCACTTGAGCCTCAGCACCACTTCCGGCTTTTTGCTATGTATGTGGTACCAAGGAATCGAACCCGGGTCTTCATGCACGCTAGACAAGCACTTTAACCACTAGGCCAAACTCCCGGTCCCCGGCTGATTATTTCTTGCATGTGGGGGTCCTGGCTCAGTCACCAACTCCATTCCTTTTTCTCTCCCCGCCCCTCCCCCCCCCACCTTGTAGATTTTGGCTGGAACATCTCTCTCCAAGAAAGGTGGACAGTGTTCAAGGTTTGGATGGCGCTGTGGGCGGTGCTGTGTGGGTGGTGCCTGCGTCAGGCTTTCCACTTACTCCTTCCCTGCTCTCCCAGGGACTGCTCTCCTACATCATCCCTTTGGTGCTGGTCTATTTTGCTGAGTACTTCATCAACCAGGGACTTGTGAGTGAGGATTGCTGGGAGGGGTGGAAAGAGTTATCGGGCCGGAGACTCACATGTCCCCAATCTGTGTCCCTGTCTGTTCTTTGCTGCAGTTTGAGCTCCTGTTTTTCCAGAACACATCCTTGAGTCACCCTCAGCAGTACCGCTGGTGAGAGAGCACTGGGGCTGTGAGCACCCTTTGATGCTGGGCACCTGGGTGATAAAAGTAGGTGCCTGTCTGGAGCCACCTCTGCCTAGTCCCTGCCCCTCCCCCAGGTACCAGATGCTGTACCAGGCTGGCGTCTTTGCCTCCCGTTCTTCTCTCCGCTGCTGTCACATCCGTTTGACCTGGATCCTGGCCTTGCTGCAGGTACGGGGTCCTTAACCCCCCCACTCCTCACTCCTTTGCATTGTAGGGTGTCCTTTGCATTGTAGGGTGCTTAGCAGCATGTCTGGCCTCTCCCCACTAGACACCAGTGGCATATCCCCAGTTGTGACAACCTAGTAGACCTCCAGATGTTTCCAAACGTTTCCCAGGCCACTAGTCTGAGTCTGTCATAATGGGAGGGGATGCTCCTAGAGAGAAGGAAATGAATGGGAGGCCCTCTGATCCACACTGAGGGCCCTTCTAAGTAAGGGGAGGTAGGAGTGGATTCCAGGCCTACACATGATGGGATGAGCCAAGGTGTATGTGTTGGGGGTTGGGGGGCTCCATGGGGATGGCAGCTGTGAATGGGGTATAAGAAGACCTCTTATAGGCTCGGTAGGTCCCACTGAAGGGGGCAGGGGACCTTCTCCAGGCCTGCCAGCTCCTTTGTCAGTGTCTCCTAGGCCAGTGGGTAAGACTTCAGCTTGTCTTTCTGGTCCCTATAATCTCCTCTCCCTGTCCCCACAGTGCCTCAATCTGGCCTTCCTGCTGGCAGATATATTTCTGAGGTTCCTGCCCAGTATCTACATCGTCTTCCTGATTGTTGTGTATGAGGGGTTTCTGGGGGGCGCAGCCTACGTGAACACCTTCCACAACATTGCTGTAGAGGTAAGCGCACGCGCTGGCCCAAGGTTAGGGGTAGCCTATTTGGGGGTGACCAGGGAAGAGATCTCCTCATTCCTTCTCCTTGCTTTCCCTTCTCAGACGAGTGACAAGCACCGGGAATTTGCCATGGCCGCCGCCTGTATCTCTGACACCTTGGGCATCTCCCTATCAGGGGCCCTGGCCTTGCCTGTGCATAATTTCCTCTGCCGTCTTCCATGACACTCAAGCTGCTGGCACAAGACACAGTGACCTGTGGACAGATTGGAATATCATCATCAAATCCAGGCCTACCCTAGAACTCTGGGCCTTCCCTGCAGACTAGGAGTGGGTCAGGGAATACCTTCTTGGGTCCTTTGAATAAATGACTATTTTATCAGCTAATTTCTTGTGTACTTTTTCTCTGGGGGAAAAAAAATTACTAGGAATGTTGTATAAGCCCGCATGCATGTGTAGACATGTACCTATATAGACATACATGTATTTATGAGTATAAAGAAAGCAGTTCAGGGCCCGGATCATTGCCTAGTGGTAGAGTGCTTGCTTAGCATGCATGAACCTTCAGGTTCAATTCCTGGATACCACATACACAGAAAAAGCCAGAAGTGGGGCTGTGGCTCAAGTGGTACAGGGCTAGCCATGAGAAAGCCTAAGGACAGTGCTCAGACCCTGAGTTCAAGCCCCAGGCCTGGCAAAAAAAAAAAAAGTTCAGCAGATGTCCAGTCCTTTTTTTTTTTTTTGGTCAGTTGTGGGGCTTGAACTCTGGGCTGGAGCACTGTCCCTGTGTTCTTCAGCTCAAGGCTATTGCTCTATCCCTTGAGCCACAGCACCACTCTGGGTTTTTTTCCTGGTGGTTGATTGGAAATAAGAGTCTCACTGACTTTAGTGCCCTGGCTAGCTTTCAACCACGATCCTCAGATCTCAGCCTAATAAGCTAGGATTATAGGCATGAGCAACTGGGCCAGGCTGGACACCTAGTCTTTTGAGGGGGTGATTTTGTTTCACTGAGACAGAGTCTCATTTTGTAGCCCAGGCTGATACACTGTGATTACAAGCATGTACCACCAGATCCAGCTCTTCTACCCAGTTTTTTGCATCCATTTACTTATTCATTCATGTATTGTATTCGACACTCTAAACATTTTTTCCCAACATGATCATGTCAAAGACACACAGAAGCTGGACTGATGGTGGCTTCGAGTGTGGCCTAGTGATAGCATGCTTACCTAGCAGGTATGAAGCCCTGGGTTCCATTCCCTGGAATCACATACCCAGTAAAAGAAGTGGCCCTGTGGCTCAAGGGGCAGAATACTAGCCTTTAGCAAAAAGTATCCAAGCACAGTGCTCTAGCCCTGAGTTTAAGCCCCACGACTGGCAAAAAAAAAAAAAAAAAAGCTTTTTTTTTTTTTTTTTTGCACAAGGCTCTCGACCATCACTTCCAGCTTTTTGTGTGTATGAGGTATTGAGGAATGGAACCCAGGGCTTTGTGTATTCTAGGCAAGCACTCTACCACTAGGCCATACTCCCAGCTCTCCCTTGGCTTTTTTTTTTTTTTTTTTTGGCCATTTTTTTTGGCCAGTCCTGGGCCTTGAGCTTAGGGCCTGAGCACTGGCCTCCAGTGCTCTACCACTTGAGCCACAGCACCATTTCTGGCTTTTTTCCGTGTGTGGTATTGAGGAATCGACCCAGGTTTTGTGCATGCTAGGTAAGCACTCTACCACTTGGCTAAATTTCTGCCCCTTCCCTTAGTTTTTTTGCTCAAGGCTGGTGCTCTACTATCTTTGCTCCAGCTGGCTTTGAATCGTGATCCTCAGATCCTCAGATCTCAGCCTCCTGAATAGCTAGGATTTCAGGCGTGAGCCAAGCATAGATTTTTAAAAAATTTTTTTAAAATTAATTTATTTATTTTGCCAGTCCTGGGCTTCAGTTCAGGGCCTAAGCACTGTCCTTGCGAATTTTCTCAAGGCAAGAATCCTACCAAATTGAGACCCAGGAATCGAACCTGGGTCTTCTTGTAAGCAAGGCAAGCACTCAACCCCTAGGCCAAGCTCCCAGCCCCTGGGCTGGCTTTGAACCATGATCCTCAGATCTCAGCCTCCTGAGTAGCTAGGATTACAAGCCTGAGCTTCTTTTGTTTTATATAAAGTTTTACTATATATACTAGGGACTGATCTCCAACTATCAACCCTGCAGCTGCAGCCTTCCGGATACAGGGATTACAGATGTGCAAATTCCTTGGGTACCAGGCTTTAGAAAGTAGCTCTCCAAGGAGCTTCCGGATTAGCTTGTTCCCACCCCCGTGCGGCGGCGCGAAGGCCTCTGGGAATTGTAGTTATCCAACGTAGTTCACTAGCACTTCCCGGAAGTGACGTAAGGCCGCCTCTTTCCGTCTCTCGGCGTTTCCGTTTGGCGGTGTGACTCGAGCACAGCTGGTAGGTATTTTGGGGTCCTCGTGCTTGGAGGAGGGGGGCCCGGGCTGGAAGACAGTTAAGGACAACGAGGAGTTCGGGAGGTTGCGACCTGGGCCCCTTCTGGCGGCCGGTGACGTTCGACATCTTCCTCAGGTTTAGGTCGAGCCGTGTGGGCCGTACGTAGCCCCTTAGCGCCGTCGCCATGTCGCGGTTTTTCACCACGGGTTCGGACAGCGAGTCCGAGTCGTCCCTGTCAGGAGAGGAGCTGGTCACCAAGCCCGTCGGGGGTAACTACGGCAAACAGTGAGTTGGGGGTTGCGCCTCGGGGCTCAGGCAGGAGCGGGGCGGCGTGGGGAGCGGGAGGGGGGGGACGGTGTCAAAAGAACATCGCTCCCAGCCGATCGTGGGTGCCCGTCGAGACTGTCGCATCAGCTTCAGACTGGGCTGCAGTCTGTGAGCCTCCCCATCGTCTCCCTTTCCTCGATGCCTAGTGACCCCCTCAAACCATAGCTCTAATCGCCAAGAGGCTCCAGATGTGGCTCCCAAATCCTGCCTCCTAGTTCAGTCCTTATTACACTCCTGTTGTTTACCTCCCTGAAATACCCTTCTCTGTTTTTTTTTTTCCCCTTTGCCATTCCTGGGGTTTGAACTCAGGGGCCTGGGCACTGCCCTTGAGCTTTCTCAAATCCAGCACTCTACCACTTGAGCCATAGCATCACTTCTGAGTTTTTCCTATGTATGTAGTATCGAGGAATCGATCCCTGGTCTTCATGCATGCTGGGCAAGCACTAGGCCAAACTCCTGATCCCAGTTTGTAGATTTTCTGATCATAGCTTCCTGAGTAGCTAGGATACAGGGGTGTGCCACAAGCATCCACCATTGAGACTTTTATTATTACTAGCCTCTCATACTTAGGAAATGTTTCTTCGTGGGATTTAGGGTAAGTATCAGCTCCGGAATCCTCTCCCATTGGCTATAAGTTGCCCTTTTATCTTTTGTTTTTCTGTCAGTATATAGTGAGCCTTTATATAGTTCATTTTCTCACATAGTAAATAAGCATCCTCATCATGGGCTACAAATGTTTGGCAGTAGGTCATTCCTGGAGTAAACTGTGTAAATGGAGTTAATTATGAGGTTGAGGGGCACAGATTCAGAGGGAAATGGGTGCACCGTAGGTGATGTGAATGCCTCAGTTCCAAGAAGAGAAATAGTGATACTAGGGGGTAGAGGTTGATGCTCTTTGTTCCCTCCAAACAGGCCATTGTTACTGAGCGAGGATGAGGAAGATACCAAGAGAGTTGTCCGAAGTGCTAAGGATAAGAGGTAAGGCTAGGGATGCTGCATGGTAGTAAGTCTCTGGAATCAGCGGTGAGTTCTCTGTCTGGCGGAGTTGTCCAATGTGCTCTTGGGCTTCCAACCCAGGTTTGAGGAACTGACTAACCTCATCCGGACCATTCGCAATGCCATGAAGATTCGAGATGTCACCAAGTGCCTGGAAGAATTTGAGCTCCTGGGGAAAGCGTACGGGAAGGCCAAAAGTATTGTGGACAAGGAAGGTGTCCCTCGGTTCTATATCCGTATCTTGGCTGACCTTGAGGACTATCTTAATGAGGTATGATGCCTGTGAGAATCCATAGGGGGTGTGGGCATGACTGAGGTACTAACCTACTGCCATGGGTCATGTCTTCCATGAGTTCTTTACTAATTTATTTAGTGTTCCCTAGAATACAAGAAGTGGGAAGTAAAGCAAGGAAGGGAACCATTTACTTATTTTTGTGCTAATATTGGGGCTTGAAATCTGGGCCTTGTCCACACACTGGCTTTTTTCCTCTCAAGACTGGCACTCTACCACGTGAACTAAACCTCTACTTCTGGCTTTTTGCTGGTTAATTGGAGATTATAGTGTCTCAGATTTGTCTGCCTGAGCTGATTTCACACCTCCATCCTCAGATCTCAGCCTCCTGGGTAGCTAGGATTACAACTACCTACACCTTGCTGGGAAACTTTTTTTTTTTTTTTTTAATAAAAATCAAAAAACACTAAGAACCTATTTGTATTTATTTTAATTAGTATCCCTTATTCATAGCTTACACTATTAGTAGTGATATTTCTTTATTTTGTGCTAGTCTTGGGGCTTGAACTCAGACCTGAGTGATGTCCCTAAGCTTGTGTTGCTCAAGGTTAGGGTTCTACCACCTGAGCTACATTTTCACTTCAGCTTTTTTTGTGTTGTTGTTGTTTTGTTAGTTTATTGGAAATGAGAGTCTCACAGAATTTCCTGCCTATGCTGGTATTGAACCTTGATACTCAGATCTCAGCCTCCTGAGTAGCTAAGATAATTGGCACCCAGCTAGTAATAGATTAAAAGATTTTCTAATAGCAAGTAAGGTCTTTGGTTGTGGCTTAGTATGCATGAGGCTTTGGAATCCATCCCTGAAACCACAAAAAGGAAAAAAAATACTGGCTCTAATTAGTAAGCATAGATATCAAGACTCATAAAAATGTTATGGTGAAGCCTCAAGTTGAGTTTCTTCCTCTTTAGCTTTGGGAAGATAAAGAAGGGAAGAAGAAGATGAACAAGAATAATGCCAAGGCTCTGAGCACTCTGCGCCAGAAGATAAGAAAATACAACCGAGATTTTGAGTCTCATATCACAAACTACAAGCAGGTAAGGCTGGTGGAAGCAGACTTGACTGTGGACAGCACAGAAGAACATTTGCAGATGGACATGTGACTGGAGAAGGAATCACAAGCAATACTGGGATAGAGGGGTAGATGGATCAGGATTAGCAACCTTAGTTCTCTCATTTGCCTCTTTCCAGAATCCTGAGCAGTCTGCAGATGAAGATGCAGAGAAGAATGAGGAGGATTCAGAAGGTGAGAGAGACTTACTGTAGGGAATTAGGAAGTCCAAAATTAGGGGTTCCCTTGGTTTCTGGGTTGTCATCCATTCTTACCAATTAGTATTTGCCTCCCTCTTTCCCCTTCTTCTCTTCCTTCCTTCCTTTCCTCTCCCCCCTCCCACCTATCTCTTGCTATATAGATCAGGCTGGCCTCAAACCTGTGACTCTCCCATCTCAACTTCCTGAGTGTTAAGGTTACAGGCAAGTAAAACCATACCCAGCTTAAAGTTTTCTCACTGTATTTCCTACCAGGCTCTTCAGATGAGGATGAGGATGAAGATGGAGTCAGTGCTGCAGCTTTCTTGAAGAAAAAATCTGAAGCTCCTTCTGGGGATAGTCGCAAGTTCCTCAAAAAGATGGAGGTAAGAGCCAGGATTATTCTGGAGGCTGACAGGCCTGCCAGAGACCAGTTGTATCCTAAGAAGAAGAGACTGATAAAGGATCTCCTCTTTAAAGTGGAGTTAATAAGACTAGGCATGAAGATTCACACGTGTAATCCTTTCTATTTGGGAGGTTTATGCTTCAAGGCCAGCATAGACTAAAAGTTCTTGAGATACCCCTCCCTGCCATCTTTACCAGTAAAGCTGGGTATATTGGTATATGCCTGAGATATCAGCAACATGGAAAATGTGAATAGAAGGCTCATGGTTCAATAGAAGGCTCACCGGTATGGTGGCTCATGCCTGTAATCCTAACTACTCAGGAGGTTAAGAGCTGAGGATCGAGGTTCAAAGCTAGTCTGAGGGGCCGGGAGTTTGGCCTAGTGGTTAAAGTGCTTGCCTAGCATGCATGAAGACCCTGGTTCGATTCCTCGGTACCACATACATAGAAAAAAGCCAGAAGTGGTGCTGAGGCTCAAGTGGTAGAGCTGTAGCCTTGAGAAAGTCCAAGGACAGTGCTCAGGCCCTGAGCTCAAGCCCAGGACTGGCAAAAAAAAAAAAAAAAGCTAGTCTGAGCACTAAAGTCTGTGCCTGTGAGATTCTTATCTCCAATTAACCACTAGAAAATGGGAAGTGGGGCTGTGGCTGCAGGGATTGGGCAGTAGCCTTGAGCTGAAGAGCTTAGGGGCAGCACCCAGGCCAGAATTCAAGCCACATGACAGACAATTTAAAAAGAAAAAAAAAAAAAGTCATGGTTCAGATTGGCCCAGGCATAAATATCAACCCTGTTCAAAAAAATAACTAAAAGCTGGGACACAGGGGTCCATGCTTGTAATCCTAGGTACTAAGGAGGCCAAGATCTGAGGATTGCAATTCATTTACTGTCTTTTTATTTATTATTATTTTTTTTATGCCAGTGCTGGGCTTGAGCTCAGGGCCTGAGAGCACTGTCCTTGGACTTTCTCAAGGCTAGAACTCTACCACTTGAGCCTCAACATCACTTTCGGCTTTTTTTCTATGTATGTGGTACCAAGGAATCGAACCCTGGTCTTCGTGCATGCTAGGCAAGCACTCTACCACTAGATCAAACTCCCAGCCCAGGGTTGCAATTCAAAGCCAGCCTAGGCAGGGAAGTTCATGAGACTCTTATCCTCAATTAACTACAAAAAAGCCAGTAGTGAAACTGTGGCTCAATCGGTAAAATGCTAGCCTTGAACAAAAAATCTCAGGAACAGGGCTGGGAGTTTGGCCTAGTGGTGGAGTGCTTGCCTAGCATGCATGAAGACCCGTGTTCCATTCCTCAGTACCACATACATAGAAAAAAAGCCGGAAGTGGTGCTGAGGCTCAAGTGGTAGAGCTCTAGCCTTGAGAAAGACCAAGGACAGTGCTCAGGCCCTGAGCTCAACCCCAGGACTGGCAGGGAAAAAAAACAAGTCTCAGGAACATTGCCCATGATCTGAGTTCAAACTCTGTACACACACACACACACACAGAAGAGCTTGGAGAGGGTATTTATGGTTGAAGTAGCAGAGTCTCTTTGTAAACAAATGAGCAGTCCTGAGCTCAAACACCAATACCAAGGACTAATAGAACCCTGTGCTCAGAGAGGGCAGGATTTATAGGAGTCTGGTTTGAAGAATGGGCCTTTTGGATCGAACACTGAGTGAACTGGAATCTTAGGTGCTGGACCCACTCTGCCTCTGGAAAGCAGCTTTGGGGCATGTTGTAAGCTTTTTGTTTTTCTGGTGGGGGGGGGCTATGGGGCTTGAACTCGGCCTGGGCGCACTAGCACTATCCCTGAGCTCTTCAGCTCAAGGCTATCCACCCTACCCTTGAGCCAAGCCCACTTCCCCTTTTCGTGAGGTTAATTGGAGATAGAGTCTCAGGTCCTTTTGTGCCCTTGTGGCTTTGAATCTTTTTTTTTTTTTTTTTTTTTTTTTTGCCAGTCCTGGGCTTGGACTCAGGGCCTGAGCACTGTCCTTGGACTTTCTCAAGGCTAGAGCTCTACCACTTGAGCCTCAGCACCACTTCCAGCTTTTTTCTATGTATGTGGTACCGAGGAATTGAACCCAGGTCTTCGTGCATGCTAGGCAAGCACTTTAACCACTAAGCCAAACTCCTGGCCCCATGGCTTTGAATCTTGATCCTCAGATCTCAGCCTCCTAAGTAGCTAGATTTACAGCGTGAGCCTCTGCCCCCACCACCCAGCCACATGTTTTAACTTCTTTGGATCTGTCAGTCCATTCCTGCTCTTCATACAATAACTACTCTTGAGCTGGGCATGGTGGCTCATGCCTGTAATCCTAGCTACTCTGGAGGCTGAGATCTGAGGATCATCTTTCAAAGCCAGCCCAGGCACTAAAGACTCTTATCTCCAGTTAACCACTAGAAAACAGGAAGTGGGGCTGTGCCTCAAGGGATAGGGAGGTAGCCTTGAGCTGAAGAGCTCAGGAACAGCGCCTAGGCCCAGAGTTCAAGCCCATGACCTACAGTCAGTGGGAAATGTCAGCAGGGAAAGCAGAACCACTGGTCTCATGGCCCTCTTGCTGATTTTCTTTTATCTCTACAGGATGAAGATGAGGACTCAGAAGATTCTGAAGATGATGAAGAGTGGGACACAGGTTCCACATCTTCTGATTCCGACTCAGAAGAGGAAGAAGGGAAGCAAACTGTTTTGGCTTCAAAATTCCTTAAAAAGTAAGAAAAGTAGTGGGAGGGGTAGAAAACTTTTAATCATCTTGATGTTTTTCCTTCCATGGAGTTCTTCCTTGTGTTGGTAGAGGCCAATAGCTCTCCCTTTAGAGCAGGATCTTGAGTCAAGTGGGTGCAGTCACAAAGCAAATGCTGTGATCTGAATATGGGATTTGAAGACTCCATAGTGCAGATGCTTAACCACATTACTGTTTATTGCTTTTGGGCAGAGTGAGAAATCTCACTGGTAGTTGTAGGATAATACAATAGTCCCTTAGCCTTTCTTATCTTCAGTTCTCTTGTATAAAATGGGAGTCCTCTCCCAGGAGATTGTCCAAGTATAGACAGGCACTGTAGGGAAGACCGTAGCCTAGGATGGCATGTGGTGTGCAGTTCTTGGTAGCTACTACTGTTGGCACCTTTCTTTCATCCTGTACCACATTTCCTCACAGAGCACCCACCACAGAAGAGGACAAAAAGGCAGCTGAGAAGAAACGAGAGGACAAAGCCAAGAAGAAGCATGATAGGAAATCTAAACGTCTGGATGAGGAGGAGGAAGACAATGAAGGCGGGGAATGGGAAAGGGTCCGAGGTGGAGTGCCACTTGTTAAGGTGAGGATTGTAGAGTAAAAATGAACTGGAGAACTGGGCGCCAGTGGCTCAGCCTGTAACTCTAGCTACTCAGGATGTTAAAATCAGAGGATCATGGTTCAAAACCAACCCTGGGCACAAAAGTCCGTGAGACTTTTTATCTCCAATTAGCCACCTGGAAAACTGGAAGCAGCACTGTGGCTCAAAGTGGTAGAGCACTAGCCTTGAGCTGAAGAGCTTGGGGATGGGGCCCAGATCCAGAGTTCAAGCCCCATGACCAAAAATAAAAAAAACTGGAGAAAGCCAGACGCCAATGGAATTACACCTGTAATTCTAGATATTCAGGCGATCCAGATCTGAGGTTTGTGATTTGAGACCAGTCTGGGCAGGAAAGTCCAAGAGATGCTTATCTCCAATTACCAGCAAAATGGAATTGTCGTTCAAGTGGTAGAACACTCAACCTAAGTGAAAAGGCTGAGGGACAGTGCCCAGACCTTGAGTTCAAGCCCCAATACTGGCACAAAAAGTAAAAAAGTGGGGAAGAATTGGGGGCACATGCAAGTGCTCAGCTGGTCAGAGTGGGAAGAAGCTTAAGGGAAGAATGGGTTCCTGTTGGTCTGTACATAACAGGATGTGTTTTGGCCTAGGAGAAGCCAAAAATGTTTGCCAAGGGAACTGAGATAACACACGCTGTAGTCATTAAGAAACTGAATGAGATTCTGCAGGCACGTGGCAAAAAGGGAACCGATCGGTAAGAATCCTGAGCCCTGGCTCTGGAGTTATAGGGTGGGCTTCTGAACAACATGGGTTAGAGATGGATGGAAAAGAGCTGTTTAGCAGTAAAATCCTGTGGTTATAGCAGAGGAGGAGGAACATACTTGTTCACTTTGCTATTTGTATGTGAAGTTGAACCACTCATTTAATCTGTTGAGATTGTTTGGTGTCTTGAAAATAGGAATAGTGTTCACTTTTAGTTTCAAGATGACAAAAGAACCTGGTGTGTTTGAACATATTTTATATCATTTGGGCGTTGTTGGCATTGGTGTATGTGGTGGGAATTTAAGAGAGAACAAGTACACTGATGGTGAGATTGGTGGTATCTGAAGAAGCTTCAAACCCTCACCTAGACATTTCTTTATCCTTCCAGTGCAACTCAGATTGAGCTGCTACAACTTCTGGTTCAGATTGCTGCTGAAAACAACCTAGGAGAGGGCGTCATCGTCAAGATCAAGTTCAATATCATTGCTTCTCTCTATGATTACAACCCCAACCTGGCCACATACATGAAGGTAAGGTCAACAAAGAGGTCTCGGATGGCAGGCCAGGAGAAGGGGCCTGATGTCTTACCTCTCAGAGGCTGTGGACAGTCTAGGTGGTTGAAGGCCCTTTCGATTCTTTGTGAAGAGATTTTTGGGATGTCCACTTATTCCCTGCTCACACATCTGACCCTGCCATTTGATGTCTTGGCAGCCAGAGATGTGGCAGAAATGCCTGGACTGCATCAATGAATTGATGGACATCTTGTTTGCAAACCCCAATATCTTTGTTGGAGAGAACATTCTGGAAGAGAGCGAGAATCTACACAATTTTGACCAGGTAAAGAGAGATATTTGGAAAATACCGAAGTATATGTTGTTTGGGGAAGGCACAATTAAAGTTTAGGACAAAAATCTAGGCTAATTGATTACTCTTGTGCTTTCTCTTCAGCCACTGCGTGTCCGTGGCTGTATCCTAACTCTGGTGGAACGGATGGATGAAGAATTTACCAAAATAATGCAGAATACTGACCCTCACTCTCAAGGTGAGCCTTAGCAAGTGAGAACCTGGACTTAGGAGAATTACATCAGAGTAAAAAGACAGCATTGTTTCTGATACAGTAGCAGTAGTTGAAGAGGGCTGGGAGTATGGCTTACTGGTAGAGTGCTTGCTTAGCATGCATGAAGCCCTGAGTTCGATTCCTCGGTACCACATACATAGAAAAAGCTGGAGTAGTACTGTGGCTCAAGTGGTAACATGTTAGCCTTGAGTAAAAAGTTCAAGGACAGTGCCCAGGCACTGGGTTCAAGCCCCCAGGACTGTAGTAATAATAATAATAATAATAATAATAATAATAATAATAATAATAGACTTGTATTTCTAATATGCTTCTGAGTATTACTAGTCCATGTACTGCCTTGAGAGCCATATGGGTTAAGACATTTGTGCACATAGCTTGTTTAATGTGGCTCAGAGACATTAGGCTGGGGAAAAGGAAGATGGTTAACTCAGTACAAATGTGCCAGTGAGTCAAGGATGTAGATGAACCAGGCAGCCAAACATCTCTATGACGTGTCCTTTTGACACTAGAGAGTCAGCTTAACAAATAGCAAGGCTATACGACAATTTCAGGTGATGTGAAGTGTGAATTAGTCATTAAAATGGACAGTGATGGGAGAGGTGGCTGCTCAGATGTGGGTGAAGAAGGCATCTGAGGGACCATTTGAGATGAGAGCTGGGAAGAAAAGGGCACCTGGCAGAATAACAGAAATGAGCGTGTCACATTTTAGGAAGGAAAAATAGCTTGAGCACAGTGAGGTCAGGAAGAGTCATGACAAGGTAAGCATCAGAGCTTGCAGGTTCTTTCTGGACAAGCTTGCTGATGGGGTATGTTTTTTCCCTAAGCTATGAAGTGGCAAGGTTATAATAGGTCCTGGGAGATAGTGGCGTTTTCATGGCCCAGTGGGTACTTGTCTGACCAGTGCAGAGAATAAACCAAGCTAACTGGATTGGCTGGGGACCAGTGGTTGGGCAAGCCTGGGTGCCCCGCTGAGATGAGGGTGTGTGCTCTCCCTGCCAGAGTATGTGGAGCATCTGAAGGATGAGGCTCAGGTGTGTGCCATCATTGAGCGTGTGCAGCGTTATCTAGAGGAGAAGGGCACCACCGAGGAGATCTGCCGAATCTATTTGAAGCGCATTCTGCACACCTACTACAAGTTTGACTACAAGGCCCACCAGCGGCAGCTCACCCCTCCCGAAGGCTCATCAAAGGTGAGAGTTGTGAGTCTGTGGAGCTTGCTTTAGGCAACTTGTGAGGTGGAGCAGGGAGGGAACCCCAGGGATTCAAATGCAGCTTCTTTCATATTGGTTCCTAGGGCCTGAGCCCTTTAGAGCTGTTCTCTTCTTTTCCCTTGCAGTCTGAACAAGACCAGGCTGAAAATGAAGGCGAGGACTCGGCTGTGCTCATGGAGAGGCTATGCAAGTACATCTATGCCAAGGACCGCACAGACCGGATCCGTACTTGTGCCATCCTCTGCCACATCTACCATCATGCTCTGCACTCCCGCTGGTATCAGGCCAGAGATCTCATGCTCATGAGCCATCTCCAAGACAACATCCAGCATGCTGACCCACCAGTGCAGGTAGGCTGAGGACGCCTCAGGCAAACTGGCTTAACCAGAATGGCCACCCTTGTGTGGTGAGTGCAGATCTAAGGCAGCACTCGGTCTTCTCCATGTGCCAGCATCCCTCAGCCCTCTCCTATGTTGACTTATACTTTGTGGTATCCCCATAGCAAGCTTTGAGTTGACCCAACATGAGCAAATCATCTTGCACAGAAAGATAAACAGCACCCTTGAAGTTGTTGAGGAGGAAAGATAGGGCCCAAATGCAGAATGGCACTGGTACAGCTTTTGGGTGGTGGTATTTTGAAGGTTGTTTTTTTGTTTTGTTTTATTTTGTGGATCATGAGGCTTGAACTCATGGTTGGGAGTTTGGTCTAGTGGTAGAATGCTTGCCTAACATGCACAGAGACCCGGGTTCAATTCCTCAGTACCATATACATAGAAAAAAAACAGAAGTGGTACTGAGGTTCAAGTGGTAAAGCTCTTGCCTTGAGAAAGTCCAAGGACAGTGCTCAGGCCTTGAGCTCAAGCCCAGGACTGACAAAAAATAATAATAAAAATAAAAACATATATGTATATATAGAGGGGGGGAGAGAACAAACACAAACCTAGGTCCTGGGTCTTTGTGCATGCTAGGCAAGCACTCTACCACTAGCCCAAATTTCAGCCCTTCTTTATGTAATTTAAAAAAACATTTTTTTTGGTACTGGTACTCAGGAATTAATGTTCTTGCTTGGCCTTTTCACCCAAGGCTGGTGCTCTACCATTTGAACCACACATCCAGTTCTGGCTTTTCATTGGTTAATTGGAGATAGAGTCTTAGGGATTTTTCTGCCCAGGCTTGGCTGTAAACTGGTATCTTCAGATCTCAGACTTTTGAGTAGCTAGGACTATAGGCATGAGCTACCAGCACCTGGCTAGATGTCTTATTTCTACTTATTTTTCTATTTAAACATTCATGGCATCTACTTACTAGGTTCAGTTTCATTATTATAGATGGTCCCTGGCTTATCGTCTTGTTTCATTTGTGATTTTTCATTTTGTCTGTGTTGGTGTTTAAATTGTGCCTCATGCTTGCTGAGCATGGCATTTACTTTTCCTCTTTCTAGCATATGATCTTCAATCCCTAGATATCTGTGTGACTTGTTCTCTTTATAATTTTATTCAAATATTCCTTTGAAAGTGAGGCCTTTCTTAGTTGTATCAGCTTGCCAGCCACACAAACTTCCTTCCTATGCCTTTCCCTCTTATCACCAGTCATCCTTACTGTGTATTTGCCCTACCTCTTACCACAGGTATTCCATGTCTCTTTGTTCTCTATCCTTGACCACAGTCTAGTTTTTAGAACCTAAGTAGGTGTGTGTGTGTGCACACGTGTGTGCGTGTGTATTGAATAGTCAGCCTGCCCTGTGATTTCCCCTTATGATGTATACTACCTTTGCCTCTAGATCCTGTATAACCGTACCATGGTGCAGCTGGGCATCTGTGCCTTCCGCCAAGGCCTGACCAAAGATGCCCACAATGCCCTGTTGGACATCCAGTCCAGTGGCCGGGCCAAGGAGCTTTTGGGCCAGGGTCTGCTGCTGCGTAGCCTGCAGGAGCGCAACCAGGAGCAGGAGAAAGTGGAGAGGCGGCGCCAGGTGCCTTTCCACCTGCACATCAACCTGGAACTGCTGGAGTGTGTCTATTTGGTGTCTGCCATGCTCCTAGAGATCCCCTACATGGCTGCCCATGAGAGCGATGCCCGCCGACGCATGATCAGCAAGCAGTTCCATCACCAGCTACGGGTTGGGGAGCGACAGCCCTTGCTGGGTGAGTGTGGGAGTCAGTGGTTTAGCACCTTCCTGTGATCTTTGTAGTGAAGTTAGCAGGAATAATTTCACTAAGTAATTTATTGGTGGCACTTCCTCTGCCTGGCATTGTTCAATGATTTTAGAAATCATAATTTATTTAATCTGTGGTAGTATAATAACCTTGTGATGTAAATACTTTGGTTAACTTCTTGTTCTGGATGAAAAAACATTGAGGCATGGAGAATTTAATGTGTCTGAGTTTAATGGAGTTAGCATGGGCTTCCAGATTTCCTTTCCTTCCCCTTCATGCACATTGTCTTCTAGGCAAACCAACTAGGATAGTTTTATCATTCAAGACTGCCTGTTCTTACCCCTCAATTTTTTCTTTTGTGGTGGTAGGGATGGATATAAGGCCTCACACATGCTAGGCCAGGTGCTCTACCCCTAAGCTATGCTCTCATCCCCACTTTACTTTTGGAAGATGTGATCATGCAGGACTGATTGTGAGTCATTAGGAAAGGAAGTAATGGTCCCTCCAGTGCAGGTGTGCATGGAGGGCTTGAGTGAGCCACGCTTGTCATGTAGCCACCATCCCTTTACATCTTCATCCTACCAGTCACGTGAATAGTCCTGCATGAGTGCAGATGCTCTTTGGGCTGATTTGTTTTGTTTACCTACTGGTGTTTTGTTTTATGAAAAAGCATCCAATGGAAAATTGAACTTCTGAATATCTCACAATTATGGGCCTGGCATCTTTAGGCCTGCCTTCCCCTGTAGCTGAAAGCAGCTATGTGTCTGGACACTCTGGTTCATCAGTTTCTACTATTCTTTAATTCATATTGGGTCAGAAGTCAATTTCTCAACCACATGTAATAGTACTCTATAATCTGAGCACTCAGGAGACTGAGTCACACAAGTTCAAGGCAACTTGGGCCATAGTAATAGACTGTCTCAAGAAAAGAAAAAGGCTAGCTTCTTTTTGGCCATGTGTATTGTTTGATTTATAGAAGTGTTCTTTGATTCTGTCCTTAGTTCATAAACAAAGAAGTTAAAATGGAAGGTTGCCTATTCTTTTTCTTCAGCTTAGCCTCACTATCACATCTTTGTGCCTAACTCAGGCATGTATTTGCACTCACTGTACCTGTTGTAGGGTCTGCCATGTGTTCCAGGGTTTGCCATGCTCATGAATGCCACATTAGAGTTGTACCTTAATCAGTTTATCAGACTTGTTTCACAGGCTAATTTAGACAAAGGCTAATCCCCCCCCCCCCGCCCCCCAGTCCTGGGCTTGAGCTCAGGGCCTGAGCATTGTCCTTGGACTTTATTAAGGCTAGAGCTCTACCACTTGAGCCTCTGCACCACTTCCGGGCTTTTTTCTATGTATGTGGTACCCAGGAATGGAATCCAGGTCTTCGTGCATGCTAGGCAAGCACTCTACCACTAGGCCAGACTCTTGGCCCAAAGGCTAAAATTTTTGAGGAAAACAAATGAGCCCCTTTCATGAATAAGCTGATAACAGTGTATGTCTGTGGCAGAAATCACAGTCAATAGAAGCATAAAGTTTGGTAAATACTCAATTGAGATGTTAGGCCTTAGGAATATGCACAATACACACACGACCACGTGTCAACATTTTCAGAGGGTTCAGCAAATGCCCTGAAGGACATCTAGGTCCAAAAGTAAGTATATTCAGACTTACACAAACCTATTGCTTTTCTTGGAGAGCTGGGAGAATCTGGTCTAGTTTGGTCTAGTTATTTGTTTTACAGTGGTCATGGGGGAGCAACCTGGCTGCATGTTTCTCTAGACCCCGTTCCCTTTACAACCTTTCAGGGCCCCCCGAGTCTATGAGGGAGCATGTGGTTGCTGCCTCCAAGGCCATGAAGATGGGTGACTGGAAGACCTGCCACAGCTTCATCATTAATGAGAAGATGAATGGGAAAGTGTGGGACCTTTTCCCTGAGGCTGACAAAGTCCGAACCATGTTGGTTAGGTGAGCAAAAGGAGGCCATGATGGGTAGGGAAGAAAAGATGGTTTGGTCACTTTTCTTAAGGACCTTCCCCTGTTTTCCCTCTCCCCATAGGAAGATCCAGGAAGAGTCACTGAGGACCTACCTCTTCACCTACAGCAGTGTCTATGACTCCATCAGGTAGGATGGCCCCCGTCAATGCAGAGGGGCCCCAGCTTAGTGGGCAGTAGTCCTAACCATGCCTCTCTTCCCTCTAGCATGGAGACACTGTCAGATATGTTTGAACTGGATCTGCCCACCGTGCATTCCATCATCAGCAAGATGATCATTAATGAGGAGTTAATGGTGAGAACCACTGGTGGAGCTTGGGCAAGTGGAGACTTGGGGGAGGGTCTGGTATGTGTTACATTCCCTCCTCTGCCTCCTGTCAGGCCTCTCTGGATCAGCCCACACAGACAGTAGTGATGCATCGCACTGAGCCCACTGCCCAGCAGAACCTGGCTCTACAGCTGGCTGAGAAGCTGGGCAGCCTGGTGGAGAATAATGAGAGGGTGTTTGACCACAAGCAGGGTACCTATGGCGGCTACTTCCGAGGTGAGTACACCCATCACTCTACTCCCACAGGCTCTTTGACCAATACTACCTCTTCTCCTGGGTACTCATGCCCTCTCTCCCGCCTTCCCTCTCTTCCTTTTGTAGACCAGAAGGATGGCTACCGCAAAAACGAAGGCTACATGCGTCGGGGTGGCTACCGCCAGCAGCAGTCCCAGACAGCCTACTGAGCGCTCCACTTCTGTCCTTGCGGCCTAGACCATTGAACCTTTCCATTCTAAAACTAGTCATTAAAGGTCTGTTGAAACTTGCTGCTGTTCCTCATCGTATGCACACCACAGAAGTGTGTTGGATTCATTTGCTGTTACCTTTGTGAGCTTCTACCACAAGGCTCAGGATATGTGATGAATGTATACACATACCAGACTATTTAGCATTTAGCAGAAAAATGTCATGATGTGACAAACTAGAACAAGACATGTTGAGAGGATGTGAACAAGGGGCCTTGTATCAGGGAAGATATGATAGGGGAGGGGGAATGGTGTGTGGATCTCGGTGGCAGTGGGTTGGTGATAATTCCCAGGCAACACACCAGTGTGCAGCCACTATTAGCTGTCTCAGACAGTACCAAAAACACAAGAAAGCTTGGAAAAACTTGGCAGCTGCTGTGACATCTAAGGGATTGTTTTTCTAATAATTTGTGTAATTGCTGTTCATTTTATAAAAGCTTTGGGTCCTGTAGGATGTAGACTTTTTTTGGGGGGGGGGGATGCCAGTTCTGGGGCTTGAACTCAGGGCCGCCTGGGCACGGTCCTTGAGCACTTTTGCTCAAGGCTGGCCCTCTGTCACTTGAGCCATGGTCTCACTTGCAGTTTTTTCTGTGTATGTGGTACCAAGGAGTCAAAGCCAGGGCTTCATGCATGCTAGGCAAGCACTCTACCACTAGGTCACACTCCCAGCCCTACAACCTTTTTTTTTTTTTTTAACATTTCTATTAATAGCTGTACAAAGAGGTTACCATTCCATAAGTCAAATTACGAGGGGTAGACACCAGTGCCTCATGCCTATAATCCTAGTTACTCAGGAGGTTGAGATATGATATGTATGGGTCATGGTTCCAAGCCAGCCCAGGCAGAAAAGACCATGAGACACATCTCCAATTAAACACCAGAAAACCTGAAGTGGAACAAAAAGAGAGAACACCTGAAAAGAAACCAAAAAGAAATTCAGGAGGTGAAATTTGCAATGACAGCACTCAGACCCAAGATGACTTGCTGGATAATTAGGTCAAGAGAGAAAGTGTTTCAGCAAGGAAAATGACTTTATTCAAAAAATCAGTGCTGGTTGAATGAGATGATAGAAACCTCCAAAGTCCACTGTGCTGGGAAGGTGAAATGGAAGCAGCTTAATTAGAGGATAGACTGGTGTGTTCCCATAGCTGCTGGGCCTGCTCGTGCATGCCTGGTCCTGATTCGGTATTCACAAGGGGCTTTTCAGTCTTGGAGCCATTCTCACTGGTTTGACCACATGCAGATCTTGACATTTTGTATCATAGACTTCAGGGGTAACTACCTGACCTTTTTAAAACTGACTTCCAAAGTTATAGTCCTTAAAAGAAATCAGATGAGCCAGGTGGAAGGGCTCATGCCTGTAATCCTAGCTACTCAGGAGGCTGAGATCTGAGGATTGCGAGTCAAGGCCAGCCCAGGCAGTCCATGAGACTCATCTCCAATTAACCACTAGAAAACCAGAAGTGGCGCGGTGGCTCAAGGAGTTAGGGCGGTAGCCTTGAGCTGAAGAGCTCTAGGACAATGCCTGGGCCCAGAGCTCAAGCCCCATGACCCACACATGAAAAAAAACATCAGCTTCAACTGAAATGAAAATTTTCCTGGGGGAATTCAAAGGCAAATTTGACCATAAGTCATTTGAAATTATTGAGTCTGGGGAATACAGGAATGGTTTAATTTTAAAAAATAAAAATAAACTGAGCATACTGACACCTGAAGTCTCAGCATTCAGAAGACAGAGGCAGAAAGATTGAGAGTTGGAGGCCAGCGTGAGCAAGATCCTATCTCAAAAAGAAAGGGAGAGGGCCTACCTGTGGTTCAGGTGATAGAGTACTAGCCTTGAGAAAGCCCAAGAAAAGTGCCCAGACCCTAAGTTCAAGCCCCATGACTGGCAATAAACAATAAAAAGGGAGCCCAAGCCAGTGGCTCACGCCTGTAATCCTAACTACTTAGAAGGCTGAGATCTGAGGATTGAGTTTGAGGCCAGCCTGGGCAAGGAAGTCTCTCTGAGACTCATCTCCAGACAGCAACTTGAAAATTAGAAGTAGCACTAAGGCTCAAGTGCTAGGGTGTTAGCCTTGAGCACAAAGAGGGTGAGGGACAGTGCCCAAGCCCTGAATTCTAGCCCCATGACTAACAAAAATAAGAGGGGAAAGAGAGGCTGGATGTCAGTGGCTCACACCACTGGGCTGGAACAGCATGGCTCAAGTAATGGAGTGCCAGTTGTGAATACAAAAAGTGAATGGAGAGTTTGAGCCCCTGAGTTTAAAACACACACCAGTACTCAGTACACACACACACACACGTTATCCCCAGGGTAAACCAAAAAATAGAATATACACAAAAGGAAATGACAAATGAAAATACCTCTCTTACCTCAATCCCCATTAACTATAAACAAGACAAATGCATCAAACTCTAAAACAAATAGCAAAACGAAATAAATGCTCTTTATCATCAGTTACACAAAATGTTAGTGGGTTAAACTCATTAATCCAATCACAGTGAGTATTTAGGTATGGTAATGCGGAATTTGGTAACCCTAGCACTCGGAGACTGAAACAGATCAAGAGTTCCAGGTCAGGGATTTGTCCCACTCTTGTACCTCAAGGGGATGGTGCTTTTCTTTCTTTTCCATTTTGTCCTATTATATCCTATTACGTTAAAAAAAAAAAATCCTTAGCCTGAGCCACATAGGGGAGCCCACTACTATAGTGATGGGTAGAATGGATTTTTGTGGGTGTGTGTGCCTTTTGATAGAATGGAAAAAAAATACAAAACATGTTTCAATCATAATTGTCTATAAGAGACAGATTCAAACACATAGGCTGAAAGTAAAGATGTAGTGAAATACATTCTGGGCAAATGGCATAAATAAAATCAGCAGAGCCAGGCACTGGTGGCTCACATCTATAGTGTCAGCTAATCGGGAGACAGGATGAAAGCTCTAAACCTGCCTGGGAAAACAAATCTAAACTTTTATCTCCTCAAACCACCAAAAAGCTAAAAGTGCAGAAGTGGCACAAGTGGTAGAATACCAGAAAAATGCTTGGAAGAACCCAAGGCCCTGAGTGTAAAGTCCATTACTAGCTTGTGTTATCCAAAGTTTTAGCCCATAAACAAGATATAACAAGACATTTACGTACGTATAGAACATAAAAATAGAAAATTTGGCTGAATACATATTCATAACCAACTTTATCTGACATATAGAACTTTCTACTGAGGGGGCCGGGAGTTTGGCCTAGTGGTTAAAGTGCTTGCCTAGCATGCGCGAAGACCCGGGTTCGATTCCTCGGTACCACATACATACAAAAAAAAAAAAAAAAGCTGGAAGTGGTGCTGAGGCTCAAGTGGAAGACTGCTAGCCTTGAGAAAGTCCAAGGACAGTGCTCAGGCCCTGAGCTCAAGCCCAGGACTGGCAAAAAAAAAAAAAAAAAGAACTTTCTACTGAGTTACAATGGAATATACATTCTTCTCAATTACAAATATGTTGTCCAGGACAGACTATTCGATAAAGGACTTTGAACTTCAGTCCTCCAGGTTTTAGCTTCACACTCATAGGTGTGAGCCACACATGCTCAGTGAGGATTATGCTTTTTCGGTCATGGGGCTGGAACTCAAGGCCTGGACTCTACCAAAGCTCTTTTTGCTCAAGTCTAGCATATTACCACTTTGAATCACAGTGCTACTATTTCAGGATCCAAGTCCAGCCACTTGAGTCACAACTCTACTTAACTTTTTGGAGGTGAATTGGAGGGGGAAAAAAATTAAGAGACTTTCCTGCTGGGGCTGCCTTCAAGTAATGATTCTCAGAGCACAGCCTCCTAATACTAGGATAATAGGATAAGCCACTAGTGAGAAAGAAGGGTGTTCTGGGCTTGAACTGAGGGTGCTGTCCCTGAGCTGCTTTTGCTCAAGGCTATACTTGAGCCATAGCGCCACTACCGGCTTTTTGGTGATTAATTGAAGATAAGTCTCACAAACTTTCCTTCCTTGGGGTGGCTTTGAACTGTAGTCCTCAGAGCTCAGCCTCCTGAGTAGCTAGAATTACATATGTGAGCCACCAGCACCCAGTTGAGATATCCTTTTTCTTATTATTTTCAGAAATCTATCTTGGCACTCAGACGTTTAATATAGTCAATATCTACATTAATTTCTTGTTTCATGCTTTGTAACCCTACAGAGTTGTCATGGAAACATGTTTTGAATCGTGTCTACTGTACGGATGTCTACATCACCTTTTATGTTGGTTCCTGCACACACATGACCAAAGGAACAAATTAAATGCCATAAAAGATCCGGAGAGGGCTGGGAATGTGGCTTAGTGGTAGAGTGCTTGCCTAACATGCATGAAGCCCTGGGTTCCATTCCTCAGTACTGCATAAACAGTAAAGGATTGAAGTAGCTCTAGGGACCAATACTAGTGGCACAGAAGGGAGTCAGGAAAAGTGATGGTTGAGATATTTATTTAAAATCACATCCTGGGCCGGGAGTTTGGCCTAGTGGGAGAGTGCTTCCCCTAGCATGCACAATGTCTCAGGTTTCATTCCTTGGTACAACATGCATAGAAAAGCCAGAAGTGGTGCTGTGGCTCAAGTGGTAGAGCATTAACCTTGAGGAAAGCCCAAGGACAGTGTTCAGGCCCTGAGTTCAAGCCCCAGGACTGGCAAAAATAAATAAAAAATATGAAATCACATCCTTGGGCTGGGAGCATGGCTCAGGTAACAGAGTGCCTGCAAGGCACTGAATTCAAACCCTAGTACTGACACAAATGAAAAATTCTATCTTGACTGCCTAATGTTAAGGGGATGGCTTAGGACTTGCAGTCCCCTACAATTGTGTAATACGAAGTCCTGCTCTCACCATCAAAGGCCCCAAACTCCTCACCTGATGCATGGGAGGAGCTATGACCTCTAACCTAGATTCCAGGAGTTAATGACACAACCAGATGCTAGCCCCTTGCAACAGCAGCCACTCATTCTTATTTTTGTTTTTCTTTTTTGCCAGTCCTGGGGCTTGAACTCAGGGCCTGAGCACTGTCCTTGGGCTTACCTCAAGGGTAGTGCTCTACCACTTGAGCCATAGCACCACCTCCAGCCTTTTCTGTATATTTGCTAACAGGGAATCTAAGCCAGGGCTTCATGCTTGCTAGGCAAGCACTCTACCATTAGACCACTCTCCCAGCTCACTCATTCCTTTTTTTTTTTTTGGCCTGAGTACTGTGGCTTGAACTTGTGCTCTCAATCTGCCTTTTTTTTCACTCATAGGTAGCGTTCTGCCACGTGGGCAGTGCCCCCAGCCCTTCTTTTTGTTGGTTAATTGGAGATAAGAGCTTTGCAGACTTTTCTAATAGGGTTGGCTTCAAATGTAATACTCAGATTTCAGCTTCCTGGATGACAGGTGTGAGCCACTGGCACTCAGCTCCACTCAATCTTGAGGCTGCCTGCTGTCAAGTGCACATGTACTTAGCACTAATAAATTCTGCTCCAGCTAGGTCTCTCATGTCCAAATATCCAATTGAATTTTTTTTTCTTTTTTTGTGGGTCATGGGGCTTGAACTCATGTGGGATGCTGTCCTTGAGCTCAAAGCTACCGCCCTACCCTTGAGCCAAGTCCCACTTCCCCTTTTCTAGAGGTTAACTGGAGACAACCTCAGATCCTTTTGTGCCCCGGGCTGGCTTTGAGCCTTGATCCTCGGATCTCAGCCTCCTGAGGAGCTAGGATTACAGGCATGAGCCACCATGCCTGGCTGTACTGGTAGCCAAGTAGTTTGTGATATAAGCTACTTTCTCAGCCGTGTATGTGTGTGTGCCTGTATTGGAGCTTGAAGTCAAGGCTTGGGCCCTGTCCTTTTGTCATGGGGCTTGAACTCAGGGTCTGAGCACTGTCGGTGAGCTCTTTGCTCAAGGCTACCCTCTACCACTTTGTGCCAAAGATCTGCTTCCAGTTTTATGGTGGGGCTCTGGAGGTAAGTCCCATGGATATTATTGCCTGAGCTGGCTTCAAATCCTGATCCTCAGATCTCAGCCTCCAGAGTAGCTAAGCGTATAGGTATAGCACCTGATCTGCTGCTACCCTTTTTCCTTTTTTTTTTTTTTTTCAGGTCCTCGGGCTTGAACTCTGGGCTTGGGTGGTGTCCCTGAGTGTCTTTGTGCTCAAGGTTAGTGAGCACACCACCACTTGAGAAACACCACCACTTCCAGCTTTGCGATCCTCAAATTTCAGCCACCTGAGTAGCTAGATTACTGAGCCACTGGCTCCCGACAATGCTGCTACCTGCTTAAGGGCTCATTTTAACGCGTGGTCAGGTAACAATTCAGATGTCTAAAGCCACTGACATTGAAAATAATCCAGAAATGCTGCAGATTTTGGTACGGAAGGATGAGCACGTTCAAATGAACCACTTTCGTGCCCATCCATCTTTTATAGACGGCAGACAAAGTCAAAGAACTTCCCTGAGGCCTACTACCTGGCTAAGTGAGCCGCGGTGGGGTGGGGGGTCTTTTTTTTCTCGGCGGAAGAACCTTACGCCACGGCGGAACCCCTCCCACCGCGGCGGAAGGATCCCGACGTGACGCCGGGCGCGGGGGCGTGGCCTGCCGGATCTTCCTCTCCGCTGCTGCGGCTCCTCCCCTAGCGTTTCACACACGCTCATTGTGAAGCGCCGGCCACCGCCCGCCCGCCTCTAAGGCAGCTTGAGACCTACAGACTCTTAAAACTTGGCGCGCGTTCAGCGCCCGCGCTACTCCTTACCTATCTGAGGGGCCGCGGGGCCGAGGGGAGGGCGCGAGGTTCACCGACTTCCTCCTCACCACCCCCCCCCTCCTCCCCTCGACGGCCGGAGCCCAACCGCCCGGTCGCCTCACGCCGCCGCGCTTCCCTCCTCGCGCCCCTCCCTCTGCGGAGCGCCCGCCCGCTCCTCCCTCCCCGCCCTCCTCCCGGCGACGCGCACGCGCGCCAGGCCGCCTCGCGCCCTCTCGCTTTCCTCCGGCCGGAGAGACCCCCCCTCCCCTTCCGCCTCGCGGCGCTCCCTCGCGCCGCGGTCTTCTCTACCTACCCCCGGCTCCGCGGGGCTCCCCCCCCGCCCGCCCGCCAACGGCGGGTCCCCGGCTTCCCGATCCCCTCCGCTTCCCGCGCTCCCCGGCGGGGCTCCAACCCCGGCCCCCTCTCTCCCTCCCTCCCCTCTTAATTCCCTTTCCGGACGCTGCCATCATGTTGAAGCCTCAGCCGCCACAACAGACCTCCCAGCCCCCGCAGCCGCCCCCCACGCAACAGGCCGTAGCCCGCCGGCCTCCCGGCGGCACCAGCCCTCCCAACGGCGGCCTCCAGGGGCCCCTGGCCGTCGCCGCGGCTCCGTCGGGGCCTCCCGGCGCCGCCTCCCCCTGCCTGGGGCCCGGGAGCGGGATTCGCCGGGGAGCCGACGGCATCCTAGCGCCGCCGCCGCCGCCGCCGCATCAGGAGAGGCCCGGGGCCGCCGCCATCGGCAGCGCCAGGTGAGGAGGGCGGGCTTCCGGGTGGGGGAGCCGGCTCGGCTCCGGCGGGGCGCGCCCCCAGCCCGGCCCTCGGCCGAGGAGGGGGGAGGGGTCCCCCTCCGGTCCTGACAGGTTGGAGAGAAAGGGTCGTGGGCCGCCTCCGGGAGCTCGGGGTCGCGCTCGGCTCCTGCGGGCCTAGTCCGGGCCGCGGCCCCGTGGGGAGGCGGGGCGCGTCCTGCCAGCACCGCGGGCACGGGGAGCTTGGGGCGGGGGGGGGGGGGGCGAGGAGGGTGATCGGGGCCCGCGGCTCCATTACCACCGAGGGTCTCGCGGTCCCCGGCTGCAGCCAATGAGGCCCCAGCTGCGGGAAGGGGTCCCCGGCTCTGGCCAATGGAGGGGGGGCGCGCGGCCCACAGTTTGGCCAATGGGAAGGGAGGGACTTGGAGCGGGTTGCTACCTCCCCCTTCCTGGTCTGGCCAGTAAGAGGGGAGCCGGGTGGGCGGGGGCGCGGAAAGAGGGACGGCTGGGAGGACTGCGGGGCCGGGAACCTCCAGCGCGCGCGCGCCCTCCGCCTACGTGCGCGCGGATGCTCTGTCTTGTGACCCGGGCATATTCGCGTCCCGGTAGCGCGTAGGGCTGGGGCCGGTAGTGTGCATGGAAAGGTGCGTCCGGTGTTGGCGGAGGGAGCGCACGGTTCTTTTGGGTTGGATGTCAATGCGATCGAGAGCGGCGGCACACGCAGGCGCGGTGGGGTCGTGTTCGCGGGAGGACGGTCGGGGGGGGGCTTTGAAAGGCCCGTGGGCTTTAGTGCGCAGGCGCAGGCCGGGCGAGGCCTCCCGGTGGATGGCTTTTGCGGCTGCGCTGTCCCCCGGCCCCGCCAACGGCCCCCTCACCGCCCTCCTCAACCGCCGGTTACATCAGCCATCGAGGAGCAGTGTTACCTGGCGATTGGTGAACCCTGCAGTGTGGGTAACAGGCTGAATGAGTAATGACGGTCAAAGGGTGGAGTGAGGAGGAAATACCCCTCCTCCCGGGGTTTGGGACCCAAGGTTGCCGAAAATGGTTTGTTCCATTTGGGAGGTAATGTACCTGGCTGGGCTAAGTAGCTGTGCATCTGCACTTCTGAGCTCTTCACCTTCCGGGTCCGGAGGGGGTTACTGCTTATTAGAACTCTGTGGCTGGCACTGGTCCGTGGAAACATTCAACCCTGGTCCCTTGAAGAAAGTGTATTAGCTTCTACAGCAATTGATAGCCATTGTTGATTGAGGTCTTTTTTTTTTTTTAACTGACATTTGGAGGAAATGTGTTTATTTTCATTTAATGCCCACTCTTTAACATGAGAGTTGGAAACCTTGTTGACTAAGTAACTTCGCATGTATGGCATTGGATTTATCAATAACCTTTTTCTTTTCTTACAGGGGACAGAGCACAGGAAAGGGACCCCCACAGTCACCTGTGAGTGCCTTTTCACCCCCCCTTATATAAAATACTAAGAATTAAATAACCATATGGGAATATAAAGTGTGCTAGATGCGCAGCTAGACAAATGGACTAAGAAGAAATGTGGTTCAGCCCAAAAAGGGAGCTATGAGTGGTCATTTAGAAAGAAAAGCGGTGTTTGCTGGCTTTTTTATTTCCTTTCTTTCTGATGTTACTGACAGGTGTTTGAAGGTGTCTATAATAATTCCAGAATGCTGCACTTCCTGACAGCTGTGGTGGTAAGTGAGGCCTTTAATCCCTAGGGTGTTTGAGGAATGAGATCCATCAGATTTTTGGCGACTTCTTACCCTTTCGACCCTCGCAGGGCTCCACTTGTGATGTGAAGGTGAAGAATGGCACTACTTATGAAGGCATTTTCAAGACTCTGAGCTCAAAGGTCAGTTTACTCAAATTGCTTATTTTTGGAATTGCATGGAAGAGGAGAGTGAAATCCAGGACATTTTAAAGATTGTCCGTTTACCATTCTTGTAGACCTTGAGTTAAATTTTAAGTTAAGAGATTTTTTTTTTTTCTCCTCTAAGCCCTGTGGTTTTCCAGACCACACAGGGTACATAAGAATGTAGTATTGGGAAAGATTTTAAAAGGGCAAGAGGGAAATGGTGGCAGGGTTTTGCATTTATATTTCTTAATTTTGACCTATGCTTGTGGGCAATGTTGCTTTTTTGTAGTTTGAGCTGGCAGTAGACGCTGTGCACCGGAAAGCATCTGAGCCAGCGGGTGGCCCTCGTCGAGAAGACATTGTAGACACGATGGTGTTTAAGCCAAGTGATGTCATGCTTGTCCACTTCCGAAATGTTGACTTCAATTATGCTACTAAAGGTACTGTGTTAAGCTGTGTGTCAGATCTACTCCATGTTTCAGTGTGGGTAGAAAGAAGTCTGCTGGCAGCTACAACATGTTGATTTCATCTCCCACCCCCACCCGCTTTTTTTTTCCCCCTGAAAAGGATAGATGAATTTTCTTTTAAATGAGTTTTGTTGTCTGGTATGTAAAGAAATGCAGTCAGGCCTTTGTTGTGGTTCTTCATGGTTTTTCCTTGTTGTTGCTTTGAACCGTTAAAATCAGTGTCTTATTTTTCCTCCCCCCAACATAACAGTATATGTATTCTGAATCTTTTCTTTTTTCTGTTTGTTCTTGGGCTTGAACTCAGGGCATGGGCCATTGTTTCTGAGCTTTTTTCCTCCTAATACTCTTACTACTTGGAGCCGGAGCCAACTTCCACTTCGGGTTTTCTGGTAGTTAATTAGAGATAGAGTCTTATGGACTTTCCTGCCTGGGCAGGCTTTGAACTGTAATCCTTAGATCTCAGCCTCCTGAGTAGCTAGGATTACAAGGGTGAGCCACAATTGCCTGGCTGAATCTTTTCTTTTTTTTTTTTCTTTTTTTTTTTTTTAAGTTCGGCTTTGTTTCTGAACTCTTTGAGGGGGTGTGGGAGTGAGCCTGCGAGGCAAGAAAGCTGTCATGCACCACCTGACTTGTGATTATCTACTCTGCCCCACAGACAAGTTCACTGACTCAGCTATTGCCATGAACTCCAAGGTGAACGGCGAGCACAAAGAAAAGGTTCTTCAGCGCTGGGAGGGTGGTGACAGCAACAGCGATGACTATGATCTGGAGTCTGACATGGTATAGTTTCCCTCCCTGAGCAATGGGACAGTCAGAATGGTGGTTGCTAGCAGTGAGATTTGTTCTTTGAACCTGATGTTGATTGTTATAATCAATACAACAAAAGGTTTAAAAAACACTGCTGTACAGGCTCATTTCCTTTAAAAGCAGCTACTTTGACATCTAAAAAAATTTTTTGCCAGTTTTGGTGCTTGAACTCAGGGCCTGGACACTGTCCTTGAGCTTTCTCAAAGCTCACACTCTACCAATTGAGCCACAGCACCACTTCAGGCTTTTCCTGTGTATGTGGTACCCAGGACCAGGAATTGAACCCAGAGCTTCGTGCATGCTAGGCAAGAACTCTACTCCTAGGCCATGCTCCTGGCCCCCTTTGGCTTTTTTTTTTTTTTTTTTGGTAGCGGTTTGCAGAATAATTTGTTTTTCTTGCCTTGTTGAACTTTTCGTGTTATACATGGATTAGTTTGTTTCGTTTAATTATGAATACAGACCAAATTGTTGTCTTTTTTATGTGTTCTGTTACCATTGTTTTGGTATTCAAAGCCGAACAAGCCATGTGTAGTGATAAACATTTGTGGGATTTTGGTGGTTTTTGTTTTTGTGATGATCCTGTGACTTGAACTCAGGGCCTGGACTCGCTCTGTCCCTGAGCTTTTTTGTGCTCAAGACTTAGTGCTTTCCCACTTGAGCCCTAATGTCATTTCCAGCTTTTTTTCTGAGTAGTTTATTGGAGAGTAGCTAGGGTTGCAGGAGTGAGTCACTAGCACCTGGCTTGGTGTTGCACATTTGTAATTTCAGTTCCTAGAAGGCAAAGGCAGTTGGGTTACATAGACTTCCAGCCTGGTTTAAGTTAAATTGTACAACAGCAAAACCCTAAGTCAAAAGCGAAATCCATAAATAATAAAACTTAACAGGTAGTGCTGTATTGGTTTTAGAACTGTGTGTGCTTATGCAAATGTGTTAAGGTTTCTTGGGGGCTTAAACCTAGAAATGGGTTTGTTGGGTCTTAGGCCTTCAAAGTTTGAAGTTTGTGCTACTCATTGGCAGTTCAGCTTCATACTGCTCTGGGTTTGGTTCACATTGAAAGTTGTTAATGTGCTGAAAGAAAATGGCTTGTCAATTCCTTTCCTTGCTGGATTTTAAACCTTCTCCATTTCCCCCTCCTTAGTCCAATGGATGGGACCCCAACGAGATGTTCAAATTCAATGAGGAGAACTATGGCGTGAAGACCACCTATGACAGCAGTCTCTCCTCTTATACGTGAGTGTCTTGACACTCCTCGGTGGGGCCGTGAAGTGATAGCTCACCAACAGATTGCTATGTAGATCATAGGGGAGGTTTTTGGTTTTGTTTTCTTTTGTTTTTGCCTGTCCTGGGGCTTGAACTCAGGGCACTGCCCTGAGCTGCTTTTGCTCATGGCTAGCACTCTACAACTTGAGCCACAGTGCTACTTCTGGCTTTTTCTATTTATGTGGTACTGAGGAAATGAACCCAGGGCTTCATGCATGCTAGCCAGCACTTTACCAATGAGCCACATTCCCAGCCCTAGAATATAGTTTTTGTGCATGCAAGGCTCTCCCCTTATTCATGGCCTGCTTTGTGACCTTCTTCCCTTTTTTTTTTTTAGTCCAGATGAGGCGATACTGATCGAGATACATTGGGTTCATAAACTAATGTTTAATTTTACAACTACTTAAAGGTTATCTTTTTTTTTTTCTTTTTGCAAATGCTGCAGCTTGAACTCCAGGCCTACACACTGTCCTTGGGCTTTTGCTTCAAGGCTAGAGTTCTACCACTTGAGTCACAGCAGCATGTATGTGGTACTGAGGAATCGAACCTCGGTCTTCATGCATGCTAGGCAAGCACTCCCACTAAGCCAAACTCCCAGCCCCCTTGAAGATAATTTTAACTTTCTTTTTTGAAAGAATATAAAAAAGGTTTTTCTGACTGGGCCGCACTGTGGATAGAGTGACTTGTTTTCCAACTGTTCACCTGTAGTTTTTCTTTAATAGTTAAGCCTTATAAACTTTACATTCAGATATATCTAGGTGGTTTACCCTGGGACCTAGTAGCTGACTGTTGAGTATATGTTCACTGGGCTGGGGGTATGGCTCAAGTTAGAGCATTAAGACTCTTGAGTTTGTACCCATGAAGATCACTGTATGAATGAATATATGAATATGCTAACTGGGCTAGGGCAGAGTACTTGCCTAACGTGTGAGGCTCTGAGTTTGATCCCTAGTACTAGAAAAAAAGTGACCAAAGACATTAAACACTGATAATACCTGGAGGTTTGATATTGGAATGTTGGTCTATGGGTGTTCTTTCAGGGTGCCCTTAGAAAAAGACAACTCAGAAGAGTTCCGGCAGCGGGAGCTGCGTGCAGCCCAGCTAGCTCGAGAAATTGAGTCGAGTCCCCAGTACCGCTTACGGATTGCCATGGAGAATGAGGACGGGCGCACGGAGGAGGAGAAGCATAGTGCAGTCCAGCGGCAGGGTTCAGGACGGGAGAGCCCCAGCTTGGCATCCAGGTAATGCATCCTGAATCTAAAAAAATTTTTTGAGGCTCCAGGAGTTTGGCCTAGTGGTAGAGTGCTTGCTACCATGCACAAAGACCTGGATTTGTATCCTCAGTACCACATATATAGCAAAAGCTGGAAGTGATGCTGTGGCTCAAGTGTTAGGGCTAAGCCTTGAGAAAGCCAAAGGACAGTACTCAGGGTCTGAGCAACTGTTCCTGAGCTCTTGTGCTCAAGGCTAGTGCTTTACTGGTTGAACCACAGTTCCACTTCTGGCTTTTTGGTGGTTAATTAAAAATAAGAGTCTTATAAAGTTGTGGGTTGTTTTGTTTTGTTTTGCCAGTTCTGGGCTTGAGCTCAGGGCCTGAGCCCTGTCCTTGGACTTTCTCAAGGCTAGAGCTCTACCACTTGAGCCTCCACACCACTTCTGGCTTTTTTCTATGTACCGAGGAATTGAACCCAGGTCTTCGTGCATGCTAGGCAAGCACTCTACCGCTAGGTCAAACTCCCAGCTCATAAAGTTTTTTTTAAGGAATTTGGTTATAGTCTTTATATTCATCTGTATTTGTACTATGTCTTTAAGTGAAATCTAAATGATGAGTGTCTTGTAAACAACTTTCTTTCCTTTTTTTGGCTAATCCTGGGGCTTGAATTTGGGGCCTGGGCACTGTCTTTGAGCTTTCTCAAGGCTAGAACTCTACCACTTGAGCCACAACACCACTTCAGGCTTTTTCTGTGTGTGTAGTACCCAAGAATCAAACCCAAGTCATGCTAGACAGGCATTCTACCACTAGGCCACACTCCCTGTCCCAGAGTTTTTCAAAAAGTTCAAGGCTAAGGTTTGAGCAAAGCTTCACTTTTGGTTTTCTGGTGGTTAATTGGAGATAAGAATATCATGAAGCCTGGCATGGTATCTCATGCCTGTAATCCTAGCTATTCAGGAAGCTGAGTTCAAAGCCAGCCCAGGCACTAAAGTCCGTAACTCTTCAATTGACCACCAGAAAACCAGAAGTGGCACTGTGACTCAAGGAGTAGGGTGGTAGCCTTGAGCTGAAGAGCTCAAGAACAACGCCCAGGCCCAAGTTCAGTTCCCATGACCGACCAAAAAAAAGTGTCATGTCCTTTCCTTCCTGGGTTGGCCTTGAATTGTTCTTCAGATTTTAGCTCCTGAGTAGCTAGGATTACAGTCATGAACCATCAGTGCCTGGCTTAGCACTTAACTATAGTCTGATCCTGCTTTTCTCGGTAGGTTTGGTAATATTGGGGAGCATTGGCCAGGTTGATTGTGTCTGAGTTGATACAATGTAAGATCCCACGCCTAAAACCACAGTACATTTAACTGGGACAGATCTTCAGGTGGGATAGTGAAAGAAGCTAGAGTGTGTGTGTGTGGGGGGGGGGGAGATGACTTCGGAAAGGACTCTGTGTTGCCAGAAATGTGCATTTTGTAGCCACTTTGTCCTTACTTGAATTTTTGTTCAGGGAGGGGAAGTATATCCCTTTGCCTCAGCGAGTTCGGGAAGGCCCCCGGGGAGGAGTTCGATGCAGCAGTTCTCGAGGCGGCCGGCCTGGCCTTAGCTCGTTGCCACCTCGTGGTCCTCACCACCTCGACAACAGCAGCCCTGGCCCAGGGTCTGAGACCCGTGGTATCAATGGAGGTAAGTTATGAACCATGCTTGGGAAAAAAAGCGGGGCACAAGCAAGACTGTGGGAAGTATAAGTAGTAGGTGAGTTAGGAGGAGATTGGATGCATCAGTTCTCTTTGTCTTTATTTTTCTTTTGTTTTTTTGAAGGCCCTTCACGCATGTCTCCCAAGGCACAGCGGCCTCTGAGAGGTGCTAAGACTCTGTCTTCACCTAACAGTAGGCCTTCGGGAGAAGCTTCTGTTCCACCTCCTGCTGCAGGTAAACGTTTCATCATGCTGGGTGAAGAAATGAGTGGAAATGGACCGGGAGTTTGGCCTAGTGGTAGAGTGCTTGCCTAGCATGCACTAAGACCCGGGTTCGATTCCTCGGTACCACATACTTAGAAAAAAGCCAGAAGCGGTGCTGTGGCTCAAGTGGTAGAGTGCTAGCCTTGAGAAAGTCCAAGGACAGTGCTCAGGCCCTGAGCTCAAGCCCAGGACTGGCCAAAAAAAAAAAAAAGAAATGAGTGGAAATGTATATAAAGAAGTCAGGTGGAGGGCTTGGAGTTTGGCCTAGTGGTACAGTGCTTGCCTAGCATACACGAAGACCCAGGTTCGATTCCTTGGTACCACATACATAGGAAAAAAAGTCAGAAGTGGTGCTGAGGCTCAAGTGGTAGAAAGTAGCCTTGAGAAAGTCCAAGGACAGTGCTCAGGCCCTGAGCTCAAGCTCAGGACTGGCCAAAAAAAAAACAAAAACAAAGAAGTCAGTTGGAATGATAGAATGGGCCACAGGTTGAAGATAGATGCTAGAGTGGGCAGAGATTGAAATTTTTTTTGTTTCCCTGGTATAGAAATTCCAACCTGGCAATGGATTATATCTGGCTGGCAGATGTGCCTTTTGTTTAGTGTTTAGGTTTTGTTGCCAGCTTATTAATATAGGAGTCCAGAAAATTTCCAATTTCTTAAGTTCAAAAAGTTCTGCCAACATTGGTCCTGCATTATTGCGTAGGACCAAACCACGACTGTCTCTTTATGCATTCTGGGCTTTTTGGTGCACATTGAAACCTTTTACCTTTTTGTTATCTGACTTGGCCTTGTAGACTTTGAGCTTGTCACCCTGGGTATGAAAACTGTGAGCTGAGCTAGGCCGGGAAGTTGGCCTAGTGGTAGAGTGCTTGCCTAGCATGCACAAAGACCCCGGTTTGATTCCTCAGTACCACATATATAGAAAAAGCCAGAAGTGGTGCTGTGGCTCAAGCCTTGAGAAAAAAAAATCCAAGGCCTTGAGTTCAAGCCCCAGGACTGGCCAAAAAAAAAAGGCTTTTAGGAGGTGACCTATATTCACTACTTATTGACCAGCAGTAACCGTCGAACAGCTCTCCCTTTTCTTCCAGTGGGACGGATGTACCCCCCACGCTCTCCCAAGTCTGCTGTCCCTGCCCCAATCTCAGCTCCTTGTCCTGAGCCTCCCATTGGCTCAGCAGTAGCAACTTCTACAGCCTCCATCCCTGTCACATCAGTTGTGGATCCTGGAGCAGGCTCTATTACCCCCGCATCTCCAAAGATCTCACTGGCCCCCACAGATGGTAAGAGCCAAATGGTTGAGGGCTGTGGACTATTTGCAGTGTGGTTCTGAACAGAAGAACCTTAAGGCATATGTCTCTTCCCCAGTAAAAGAACTCCCAGCCAAGGAGCCTGGAAGGACCCTGGAGCCCCAGGACCTGGCTCGGATAGCTGGGAAAGGTGAGAATGGTTTACTCTTCTGGGGTCTAATGCATCATTTCAGTTAGAAGTTCGTTGTGAATTGGAAGCAGTCAGTTTCTGTCAACCCTAATTCTTGTGGGATTTTCAAGAGCTCTTAGGTTTTTTCTTGGTTTCGTGTCCTCTAGATGTTACTAGTTCTGTATCTTTGTTTTTAAGAGGGTTTATCTTTTGCTTTTTGTTGTTGTTGTTCATGGGGCTTGAACTTGTGGCCTGGACACTGTCCCTGGGCTTTTCTGCCAAAAGTTAGCAGCACTCGACCATAGCTCCACTTCTGGGGTTTTTTGGTCATTAATTGGATAAAAGTTTCGCAGACTTTCTTACTCAGGCTGATTTTGAGCCATGATTCTCCAATCTTAGCCTTCTGAGTAGCTAGGAGTTGTGATTGTTTTTTTTCTCCTAGTCTCTGGCCTTCAAAATGAACAGAAACGGTTTCAACTGGAAGAACTAAGGAAGTTTGGGGCCCAGTTCAAGGTGGGTATGGTGTGGAAAGGAGCTGGATTTGGCAGCATGCAGTGATGTGGGGAGAACTGCAACAGAGGGAAAGTTCCCAGGGGGTGGAAAAGAAGAGCTCAAGCTAGGAGGACGTGGAGGGCCTGGGGTCAGCTGAAGAGTACTTGATGTGCATGTGTTTTCCTTCTTCCAGCTTCAGCCCCCCAGCTCCCCTGAGACCAGCCTGGATCCTTTTTCTCCCCGGATCTTAAAGGAGGAGGCCAAAGGGAAGGAGAAGGAGGTTGATGGTCTATTAACTTCAGAAACCATGGGATCTCCAGTCTCCTCAAAGACAGAGTCCGTATCAGAGAAAGAAGACAAAGCACCTCTGGCATCAGCAGGAGGCGCTGAGGGTTCAGAGCAGCCTCCACCACCTTGCCCGAGCCAGACCGGCAGTCCCCCAGTGGGCCTTATCAAGGGAGATGACAAAGATGAGGGCCCTGTCGCTGAGTGAGTGCAGTCGGGCTGGTTAGTGGACCCTGGGTAGTGAAGGGCAGGCCACGAAACTGATTGTTTTCTCTCATAGGCAAGTGAAGAAATCAACGTTGAACCCTAATGCCAAGGAGTTTAATCCCACAAAGCCTCTACTATCTGTGGTGAGATAGGAGACATGAGAGAGGTGGGGCGGGAGGGCAGCAGACAGGGAGCACACCTCCATTGTGCTAGGCTTGTCGGGTCTTGCAAGAGCCCCCGTGAGAGTTTGTAGGAAGAGAGGTAGCGGCAGTTGAACTGTTTGGGAAGAGACACCAATTGCCGGGCTCGTCAGTCAGCGGTCCTGATGAGTCTGGCAGCATTGGTGGGTCTCTGGTTCCTGGTATTGCATCGAGATTCTTAGGAGCAGCACCTTTACTCGAGTCAGCTGACATGCCTACATGACAAGCCACACAGTCTCTGTTTCCTCGGGGTCTAATGTGAGGCGTAATTAAGAATGTGCAGAACACATGTGGCACACAGCACGCTGTGACATAGGTAGGGCTGACCTAGGCATGTGGAAGTAAAATATTCTACCTTGTCTCTTCTAGAACAAATCTACCAGTACTCCAACTTCTCCAGGGCCCCGCACTCACTCAACTCCCTCCATCCCGGTGCTGACAGCAGGCCAGAGTGGGCTGTACAGCCCGCAGTACATCTCCTACATACCTCAGATCCATATGGGACCAGCTGTGCAGGTAGGAGAGGTGACGTGGACCCAGGGGAGTGGTTTCTGAGAGCCGTCTCGGGCCTGTGATGGCTGTGTGTGAGCACACCGTTCAGCCTCATCTGCTTTTTCCTAGGCACCTCAGATGTATCCATATCCTGTATCCAATTCAGTGCCTGGGCAGCAGGGCAAGTACCGGGGTGCAAAAGGTGAGCAGGGTGAGGAGGGCCCGCCAGTGGGACAGCCTCGTGTCTTCTGGCAGGTGGAGCTTGAGCTCTGCCCTATTTGCTTCCCCCCTGCAGGCTCTCTCCCCCCTCAGCGCTCTGACCAACACCAGCCAGCCTCAGCCCCTCCCATGATGCAGGCGGCCGCCGCGGCTGGCCCACCCTTGGTGGCCGCCACACCTTATTCTTCCTACATCCCCTACAATCCGCAGCAGTTCCCAGGCCAGCCTGCAATGATGCAGCCGATGGCCCACTACCCTTCACAGGTGACTGAGACGCAGGAGAGAGGGCGAGGGCGGGAGAGGAGGCAGTGAGCTCTGGTGGTAGTGGCTACGCGCTGCGCACTTGGTTCTGGTGGGGTTCTGTGCTTTATTATAAAGCATTTTTGTCATCCTGCATCTGAAGTGTAAAGTAGCAACTGCATGGTAACTACTGAGCCTCACATGATGCTGGGTGCATGGTCACTGAACAAGTGCTAAACACTCTTGTTCTTCATCCTGCCAGCCCGTGTTTGCCCCCATGCTTCAAAGCAACCAACGCATGCTGACGTCGGGTAGCCATCCCCCGGCCATTGTGTCATCCTCCACTCCTCAGTACCCTTCTGCAGAGCAGCCCACCCCCCAAGCCCTCTATGGTAAGTACACCCCTGGCCCTGCCCCTGCCCCGGCTGTGTTCCTCACCCCTCTGTGCTCAGCACTCAGTCTCCCTCCTTTCCACTGCAGCCACTGTTCACCAGTCCTATCCACACCATGCCACGCAGCTCCATGCTCACCAGCCGCAGCCGGCCACCACGCCTACTGGGAGCCAGCCGCAGTCCCAGCATGCGGCCCCCAGTCCCGTCCAGGTGCCTGCCTGCCGTCGGGGGCTTGAGTAGTTGGACAGGAATGGGTGGCTGGAAGAGAGTAGAGCAGGGTAGTCCCCCGGGAGATGGGGCCAGCCAAGTCAGTTTGTGGTACTCATGTTTCTTACCATGTCTTGACAGCATCAGGCGGGCCAGGCCCCACACCTGGGCAGTGGGCAGCCACAGCAGAATCTATACCACCCGGGGGCCCTGACAGGCACACCACCGTCTCTGCCACCGGGACCATCTGCCCAGTCCCCTCAGAGCAGCTTCCCCCAGCCAGCCGCTGTCTATGCCATCCATCCCCACCAGCAGCTGCCCCACGGCTTCACCAACATGGCCCATGTTACCCAGGTAAGAGCCAGAGCACTGGTTCTTCTGGGTCTTTGTCAGAGTACCCTCATGCCCTTGCAGGAGTGCTCCCCACAAGGCTTCCTGGTGCTCCCAGCTGCTCTCTCTCCTCTGCAGGCCCATGTCCAAACTGGAGTCACAGCAGCCCCGCCCCCGCACCCTGGGGCTCCCCACCCGCCCCAGGTGATGCTGCTGCACCCCACCCAGGGCCATGGGGGGCCCCCCCAAGGCGCGGTACCCCCGAGTGGGGTACCTGCACTCTCAGCTTCCACACCCTCACCCTACCCCTACATCGGACACCCCCAAGGTGAGCAGCCTGGCCAGGCGCCTGGATTTCCAGGAGGAGCCGATGACAGGATTCGTGAGTTCTCGTTAGCTGGGGGAATTTGGCATGGAAGAGCTGAGGGGCTGCAGGTGGGGCAGGATGCACGGGTTCTGGGTGGGGAGTGAGGGGTCTTGGAGGCAGGGCTGTCCCACAGGGCGCCCGCCGACCTGCACCTGTCTGTGAAGTATGTAGGGTGGGCAGAAGCCACAGTCGCCGCCGCCAGGGGCTTGCTCCTGGCTCTGTCCTTTGCTTCCCTCCGTCCTCGCTCAGTTGTGATCCAGCAGCCCCCCTCCCCACTGCCTCCCCAGCTCTCAGTGACCCCGACTGTCTCCTGACTTAGCCGAGGTAAGGTCAGCGCAGCAGACAGGGCCAGACTGGGGTGTGGGGGGCTGAGCTGGGCACATGAGTAAGGGCTCTGGCTTTTACTGGGCAACAGCGATTGACCTGTGCTTCTGACCAGCCCCATGAGAGACCTTAAGGAGGCCGCTCCTCCACACACCTCCCCAGCCCCCTCCCCCCACCCCTCGGACGCATTAATGGAGGGACAGCCGCTCGGGTTCTAATGCTCCTGCTCTCTTCTCTTTCCCCTCCAACCAGTTCAATCTCATCCCTCCCAGCAGCTCCCCTTCCACCCCCCGGGGAACTGAAGATTGTCCTGGCCGCGACCTGAGACCTCCATGAATGGAGGGAAGAGTGATCTATGTCTCTTCCCCCAGCAGCTCGGACCAGTCCCAGCCCCCCACCCCACCCCCCAAATTCCCCTTTCCCCAGGGGAGCTGGGGAATTTATGCCAAGCACCTTGAATGGGAGAGACCTTGAAGTGGGCAAGGCCAGGGTCCTGCGGGGGTGGGGGAGGTTCCTGCTCTACCCCTGCCCGTTCCTACCTAATCTTGCCCTCCCATCTTCTCATCTATTCCCCCGCTGGAGACGGAAGATCTTTTATTTTCTATTATTTATAACTTCAAACTTGGGCCCCCTGTTCTTTTCTTTCCCATTAACTTGAGACCTGCGTGAGAGACAGACAGATGCCCCACAAGGATGGTTGGACAAGGACTTTTACTTTTTATTACATAAAAATATTAAAAAAAAATAAAAAAAATAAAATTTTAAACTAACTTAACCTGCCTGTGGTTGCTGTTTGCAGACTATATGGTGTGACTGTGATGTCACCTCTGAATTTCAGGATTACATTTATCTTTACTTGTTCCTCCCTTCCCTGTACAGCTGTGTCTCTAGATGCAGGGTGAGGGAAGCAGAGGAACCGCGATCGGCACCAGTGATGGTGACTGAGCGCCAGCCCTCTGGGAGGCTGATGGAAGCACTGTGGAGTTGGGGTGGCCTCTGCCATTTCTGACTTTGGAAGCAGCCCTTCCTGTAGCTTAAGGGATCATGAGTGTGGGGGCAGCGTGGGGAGGGAACGCTGCTCGTGGGGTGAGTGGAGGTAAATTGGACCTGCAGTGTTGAAGCAAACGTTTCTAAGGATTCCCCTCCTGCGTGCTGCACAGGAGTTCAAGGGACAGTATGGAATGTGCTGGGCTTTTTCGGCCAGTAAAATGGGGCCACCAGGTTATTTCTAGATGGTATCCTGGCAGTGGGAAGAAGGGTTCTTTAATTGGGAAAGAATTCCCAGGCCGTGAAGCTCTGACACTTGGCAGGAATATGGTCAGTTTATTAAGTGAACGGGCTTTTGGGTATGGTTAGAGTAAGGACATGCTAGTGGGACGAGAGGTAGGAGGCTAGAGAGCTGCAGATGAAGATACAGTGCTGCAGTACTGTGGAGGTGCTGGCAGATGCTGCTCAGTAGTTTATCACTTTAGGGCAGAATTTCAAGTTGGAAGGAAATTTAGCCTTTACCAAATCAGGATCTTCCCCATGAAACTCCATCTGTGCTTTGACCGCTTGGAAAGGTAAGTGAATCCACCCTGCCGGTTGGCACTTTCTTCAGGTACTTGGCCTCCTTTTCTGGTTTCCCTCCATTGCTGCACAAGGTTTTTGAGTTTCTCAAAGCAGCTCTCAGGTGGGCAGTTGTGGGTATGCCAGGACCAAGTCTCTACACCCACTAATTCTCACTGAGTTGCCTTTTTTATGTACAGGTTCTTATTCTCAGTATTCCCTACAAAACTGATCAATGGTTCTTTCCCCTCAATCTCATCTCAGTAACTGCTGAGAAAATGAACATTTTTTTCTCCTATGCTGATCAAACACAAGACCTCATCTTAGGCACACTGGGCCATGATACACAACCCTGTCTGGAAACCAGGCCTCCTCACTCCTGTGCATGGAAGCGTGGCAGTGACGTAGGTCCACATGACGACAATCAGTTGGCTGAGGGTATGTTTGCAAGCACCAATTGGGTACTGAGAAATGAGTAGGAGCTAGAACTTCTATATAAGAGGACAAATGAGTAGTTTATAGCTGCTGTAACATCTTGTGAGGCAACCACACAAAGCCTGGACTAGGCTTCTTCAAGCTGTCCCAGCAGTGAGGACAGCAAGAGAACTTGTTCAGCCTGTACCAAAAATTGACACCACAAAAATTCAGTTACCATGGTTTGAGGTTCTCACCAGCCTCTGTTCTGCCGGACTTACCGAAGGACAGAAGACAACCAGCTTAATATTCACAGAACAATTTATTGGCCTACCTCCGTGGCAGGCCACCCCTCCTTACCAGGGGAAGTGTCCATCTAGCTGCACTTGAGTTGCAGCCCATGCCACATGGGCACCAGAAGAGGAAGAAACTGGCCAGGGTCACCTAAGCTCAAGCAGCCTGAGCACAAGTCCAGACTCAACTCCATTTGATGCTCTTGTCTTCCTCAGTCATGGCTACTGTTTCAGTGACAAGGCCAGTGCCAATCGTCTTGTTGCCATCCCGCAGGGTGAAACGCTGGCCTTTCTCTAGGATCATGGGCTGACGCAAGATCAGGGTAAGCTTCAGATCCTCCCCAGGCATGGCAAGCTCCTGGAGGGGAGAGAAGGCCAGGCACAACCATTAGGTGCCAGCATTCTGCCCAGATGCCAAGGCCATGGGAAAAGGAATCCAGCAGGGCAATGAGTGTCTGGGGACACCATCAGCCACCCACCAGAACATGCAGACAGCACATTCAAAGAATGGGAACCCTGGGCTGGGGTATAGCATACAGGCAAAAAGATCCCCAGTATCAAAAAACGGTGATTAGTATTACTAAGGTACATTCTTGTGGAAAGCTTGGCAAACTTTAGGTCAACTCTGAACCTTGGTGTTCAATGAAACTCAACAGGACACTCATCCTTTTTTTTTTTTGCCAGTCCTGGGCTTGAGCTCAGGGCCTGAGCACTGTCCTTGAACTTTCTCAAGGCTAGAGCTCTACCCCTTGAGCCTCAGCACCACTTCCGGCTTTTTTTCTATGTATGTGGTACCAAGGAATTGAACCCGGGTCTTTGTGCATGCTAGGCAAGCACTCTACCACTAGGCCAAACTCCTGGCCTGACACTCAGCATTTCTGTATCCAAACTTTCCTAGGGAATACTTCTATAGAGAAAAATGCTGATAAAGCTAAACCTCGCCACCCTCCCCACTCCCCCACTTTTCTGCCCAGTGCATGGTGGGTGAAGAGCCAGTCTCCCAACCCTACTGGTCAAGAGCCTGCCCTCTACCAATTCTACCTTCCACTGGCAGTAGCCAGCCTCTCCTCGCCCAATCACATCAGGTGTGTGGGTCGAGCATTTTGAAAGAACGCACACCACTGCCCCTGATCCCACCGTACCTTCCCAGCAGGCAAGATGACACGACAGGCCATGTCCCAGGTCAGGGAAAACATGACAGGCATGAAGTGGGACACAAAGGGCTTGTGGCGGCCACCCTCCTCCTTGCTGAGGATGTAAACCTGGAGGAGAGGAGCAGTGAGGGTGGAGTAGAGCATGGCTGGAGACCCTCCCTGAGGGCAGCGAGGCCAGCTCGGCTCGGCCCTGCCCATCAGCCTTTGGAGCCCTCACCTGTGCCTCCACCTTCTGGTGGGGCTGGATGGAACCTGGCTTGACCATTACCAGGCCACGCCTCAGGTCCTCTCTCTTCAACCCTCGGACCAGGGCCCCCAGGTTATCCCCTGCCTCTGCCCTCTCCAGGCTCTTGTGGAACATCTCAATGCCTGTGACGGGAGAGAATGGGGGTGGGTGGGGGGGAGACGGACATGAAGGTGAGGCGCAAGGATCAACACGGTAAAGGTCAACCTTGCAGCCAGCCCCTGCGTCTCAAGGCTTCCTATACCTGTCACCACAGTGCGAATGCTCTTGCTGTGTCCCAGGAGCTCACACTCATCTCCCTTCTTCAAAATGCCACGCTCCAATGTGCCTGTCACCACTGTGCCCCGGCCTGGAAGGAAGGAGGCAGGACAGGACACTAGGAACCCTGCCTAAACTCTGCAGTGGGGAGGGATGGGAAGGAGCAGGTCTCACCAGGGATCGAGTAAACAGATTCCACAGGCAGCAGGAAAGGTTTCTCTAGGTCGCGGGTGGGCACTGGGATGTAAGTGTCCACAGCCTCCAGCAGCTTCTGCACTGACTTCACTCCTAGCTCAGGGTCACGTTGCTGTGGGAGGAAAGGTGAGGATTCTGAAATCCCCATTCTGCTCCTCTCATTGCAAGCTAGTCTGTACGCATGAAGCAAAGCGGTGGGTGCCCATCTGCCCTCCCACTGTCCACAGCAGTCCTGTCAACTTTGCTGTCACCTCAAGGGCACAGAGAGCAGAGCCTACGATGACTGGGGTCTCCTCCCCTTTGTAGCCAAACTCAGTGAGCAGTTCCCGGATCTCCAGCTCCACGAGCTCCACCATCTCAGAGTCCTGCACTGCATCTGCCTTGTTCACGTACACCACGATATGCTCCACCCCGATCTAAGGAAGGGAAAGAGGCAGAGACGATGTCTAGAGTCATGTAGCTCTCCACCCTTCCTTCCCATCCCCACCAAGGCTCTCATACCTGTCTAGCCAGTAGTAAGTGCTCTCGAGTCTGGGGCATGGGGCCATCATTGGCTGCCACTACCAAGATGCAACCATCCAAGGGTGCAGTGCCAGTAATCATATTCTGAGAAGGGGAGGAAAGAGAACCTCATTCCATAACCTCTTCTACTCCATTTGGTTAACCAGAGAACAGTTAAACACACTGAGGCTATCGTTGCCACAGCTATGAATCTTGATCTCCTATCGAGCCATTTCATCATCACACCTCCCCCTTAGAATATTCCTTGACCCGTGGCAGGTTCCATACCTGTTCTGAACAACCCTCACCTTAACATAATCTGCATGGCCTGGGCAGTCTGTGTGGGCATAGTGACGGGTAGCAGTGCTATACTCCACATGGGCAGCGTTGATGGTGATGCCCCGAGCTCGCTCCTCTGGCGCATTGTCAATCTCCTCATACTTCTTGAACTTAGCCCCACCTCCCTCTGCTAGGACTAAGGGAGGGAAGAGAATACACCTCTCAGCCCCTGACCATAGATAAAGGCAGGGTTCAGGCCACACCCCCAGCTCCCACTAGTGAGGTAAAAAGAAAAAAGGTTCTAACATCTCTTAACTTGCAAGAAATAGTTTAGGGTCAGAAAAAAAAAAAAAAAAACACGCTCAGAGGGCTGGGAGTGTGGACTAGTGATAGAGTGCTTGCCTAGCATGCATGAAGCCCTGGGTTCGATTCCTCAGTACCACATACACAGAAAAAGCCAATGGTGCTGTGGCTCAAGTGTTAGGGCGCTAGCCTTGAGAAAGTTCAAGGATAGTGCCCAGGTCCTGAGTTCAAGCCACAGGACTGACCAAAAAAAAAAAGAAGAACTGTCAGAAAACTGGAGGTGTGGGCTCAAATGGCAAAGTGCCAGCCTCGAGTATAATAGACAAGCAAGAGCACAAGTCCTTGAGTTCAAACCTAGTTCTGGCCCTGGCACATGCGCATACCTGCATGCACATGCGCATACCTGCATGCACATGCATGCATGCATGCATGCACACACACACACAATTATCAGGGTTGAAGACACACAACACACAAAATGATCAGGACTGGAGCTAGAAATGTGACCCAAGCAATAAAGCACCTGCCTAGCAAGTGCAAGGTTCTGATTTCAAATCCCAGCACCAAAGCTGGAAGAGTGGTACACTCCCAGGGGTAAAATGCCAACCTAAGAAGTTCTGGTTTCCTTAAGCTGAAGGCTTGCTGCTGCCTCCTCCTCCTCCTCCTCCTCCTCGCCCCCTCCAAATGAAGACCCAGGAAGGGGTGGGGCGGGATTCCAAGGGTCTGAAGGGCCTGCCCGGAAGGCCTTTGGCCAGGAAGTCATCCAGAGTCCTCCAGCCCCTCCAGGGCCACCCCTCCCCAGCGCCCCCCGGCCCCGGGCTCCCGCCGCACACTGGGGCGTTGCCGGCTGCCCCACCGCACCCTGGCTCACTTTTGGTGATGGCGGCGGTCAGTGTGGTCTTGCCATGGTCCACGTGACCGATGGTCCCCACGTTCACATGAGGTTTGTCGCGCACGTAGACCTTCCTGGCCTCCACAGCCAGGCCCCGACACGCCAGGGGCAAAGCCGGGGTCCTCAGCGGCCGCAACAGACCATGCAGCAATGGGGTCGGACTGGCGCAGAGACCTGCCAGGACAGAGGCTTGGCGTCAGATCTCAGCGGTCCACGATGGCCCTCCAAGGCCACCATCGCCCTCCCCGTCTCCCTCACCGCGAAGACGGGGCGTCGCGCGCAGCAGAGCGGCGGCCGCCATCGTGGCCATTCTCGGCCACGGGAACCGAGTCTCGGATACCGGGAGCCCGCGCGTGCGACAAAGGAAGGGCACTTGGAGGCTGGCGGTAACTTCCGGCGGAAGTCGTGCTGGAGGGAGGGGGAGGCGGGACCGGCGGGCCACTCTAGCCTTGAGTTTCTATGGTCGTTTCTACCGACTTCCGGGGATGGGGAGTGGGCGGGGCCAGAGGCCCAGCGTTTCCGCCGTGGCCTGGGCCTCGGGCGCGCGAGCGGTCGTCCGCCCGGTGGTCCGCCGTCTGGCTCGGCGAGGCGCCGGGGGTCTTCCCCTCCACGGGGTATCACGGGCACGGAGGGGCGGTCCTGGCGTCCGGGACGGCGCGCGCGGGCTGTTTAAGCTCGTCCGGATCTGGCCGGGGAGGCCTCGGGCCGCCTCTAAGCCGCAGCCCGAGGTAGGAGCAGGGCCTTGGGTGCCTTTCATCGTGGGACCCCAGTGTGCGGTCCGTCTCTGCGCTAAGACTGCGCCTGGGGAGTGCAGTCACTCACAAGGAGACCCGACGTCTCCGAGGGGAGCGGGAGCGGGGATCCGGGACTTCCCCCCACCCCGCTGCGGAGACCCTCAGCTGCCCCCAGGCCAGCGCTGGGCCCTCCTCGCACCCCCTCCGCCGCCCAAGGAGCAGTTGGTGGTGGATCTCTAGCCCATGTCATTATGCAGATGATTATTCCATCCTCCAGCAGGCTGCGTCTCTCAGTCCTACTGTAGCCCCAGCACCTATCAGGGTTGGGATTGCAGTGAGTGCCAATAAATGTCTTTGGGCCGAATGAATGACCTTTAACTTTGACCCATCTCTTGTTCTAGTTTCCTGATAGGATTACAGCACCTGCTCGATTCTGGTATGTTTCTGAAACTTGACTTCCTCAGACTCACTTGACTGTTGGAGCAGGAGCTGGATACCAGTGCCTGTAATTCTAGCTACTCAGGAGACTGAGATGTGAGGCTCAACATTCAAAGGCAACCTGAGCAGAAATGTCTGTGAGACTCTTACCTTCACGTAGTCAACAAAAAGTTGGTAGTGGGACATGGGTCCCTTAGAGTGAAAAATCTAAAGGACAGGCAGTTTCCCAGTTCCTGAGTTCAAGTCCCAGGACCAATAAAAGACTGGAAAGGAAGAGCTGGTAGTGGTGGCTCACGCCTGTAATCCTAGCCACTCAGGAGGCTGAGATCTGAGGATCAAGGCTCAAAGCCAGCCTGGGCACAAAAGGACCTGAGACTCTTATCTCCAGTTAACCTCTAGAAAATGGGAAGTGGGCCTTGGCTGAAGGGTAGGGTGGTAGCCTTGAGCTTGAGCTGAAGAGCTCAGGGACAGCACCCAGGCCTAGTTCAAGCCCCATAACCAACAAAAAGAAAAAGGAAAAGAAGTGGTGCTGTGGAGCAAGTAAGAGTGCTAGTCTTGAGCTAAAGAGCTAGGGACAGGGCCCAGATCCAGAGTTCAAGCCCCACAACCTACAAAAAGAAAAAAAAAAAAAAAGGCCAGGAGTTTAGTCTAGTGGTAGAGTGCTTGCCTAGCATGCACAAAGACCCGGGTTCGATTCCTCACTACCACATACATAGAAAAAAGCTGGAAGTGGTGCTGAGGCTCAAGTGGTAGAGCCCTAGCCTTGAGAAAGTCCAAGCACAGTGCTCAGGCCCTGAGCCCAAGCCCAGCACTGGAAAAAAAAAAAAAGCTAATAAAATTTTTGCCAGGCACAATGGCTCATACCTGTAATCCTAGCTACTCTGTGGCTGAGATCTGAGGATCTCAGTTTAAAGCCAACCTGGGCACTAAAGTCCATGAGACTTACCTCCAGTTTACCACTAGAAAAGGGAAAGTGAGGCTATGGCTCAAGGGTAGGGCTGTAGCCTCAAGCTGATGAGCTCAGAGACAGTGCCCAGGTCCAGAGTTCAAGCCCCATGACCCACAAAAAAAAAAAAAAGGGAAAAGAAAGACACCAGGCTGGGAGTGTGGCCTAGTAGTAGAGTGCTCACTTAGCATACATGAAGCCCTGGGTTCTGGGTTTGATTCCTCTGTACCACATACACAGAAAAAGCTGCAACCATGGTGCTGTGGCTCTAAGGGTAGAGCTCTAGCCTTGAAAAAGCCCAAAGACAGTGCCCAAGCACTGAATTCAAGCCCGAGGACTGGCAAAAAAAAAAAAAAGGAAAGAAGGTTAGGGTTTGTCTCTCCTACTGTAGGTTCCTGTTTCCTTCCTAGGGATTATGGCTTAGTGAGTTAGGCATACCACGGGAACTATATATAATACATTATTCTAAGACTCAGAGGAAGCTGGTATGATAGTATGATGGTATAAACAATGAAATTCAGGCATTTAAGAGGATGGCCAACATTAGGCCACATAGGCAAGGCCATGTGTCAAGACCCCCAAATCTAAACATTCCCAAGATGTTGTGAAGGCATTGGTTGTAAGGTGAGTATTCTCTGTGTTCCCCTATGGGAGGATCTATTATTTTCCTCATTTTGCAGTTAAGAAAAATTGAGGTCAGGGTGGTTAAGCCCCTAAAGTGTGCATCTCAGCCCTGCACTATAATTTTTGCATGTGTGTGGTGCTAAAGATTGAACCTCACACATGCTAAGAGTGCATTCTTCCAGGGAGCCACAGCTTGTGCTATAATTTAACAATCATAGTATTGTGCAGATATAGTAGAAGGCTTGCCAAGACTCCTTCAGCCTGTCAGTTCTGTTAAGAAGGGCTGATAAAGTAGAAAAACTTTCTCTTTGCTTCCTACCTTGGACCTTTGTTACTCCAGTCCTGGTAATGTGATGTTCACCTGCAATTCTAGTACTGAGGAGTTGAAAGTAGAAAGTCTGTGAGTTCAGGGGCCCAGAGTTTGGCCTAGTGGTAGAGTGCTTGCCTAGCATGCACAAAGACCCGGGTTGGATTCCTTGGTATCACATACATAGAAAAAAGACAGAAGTGGTACTGTGGCTCAAGTGGTAGATCTCTAGCCTTGAGAAAAGACCAAGGACAGTGCCCAGTCCATGAGTTTAGGCATAAATAAATAATAAATAAATAGGAAAGACTATGAGTTCAGTTCTACATAACGAGATCCGCATCTCTAAAAGAGAAAAAAAAAAAAAAGATGGGAGTTTTCCAGGATGGTATTTGAACTAATGGTATCTGTGTTAGTGATAATGTGTTTATTTTTGTATGTATCAATTCGGAGGGAAACAAACTTAGTAAGCAAAAGCAGTTTTAAAAAATGAATAAGCCTCTTCCTGTAAGCGGCCTGAGGTGACCTGTGAAAATGGTTCGCTACTCTCTAGACCCAGAAAACCCCACAAAATCATGCAAGCCAAGAAGCTCAAAATCTTCAAGTTCACTTTAAGAACACCAGAGAAACAGCCCAGGCCATCAAGGGTATGCATATCCGCAAAGCTACGAAGTACCTGAAAGATGTAACGTTAAAGAAGCAAGGTGTGCCATTTAGGGTTGCAATGGTGAAATTGGCAGGTGGGTGGGGTTGAACACAGGGTTGGTGGCCCAAGAAAAGAGTGCTGAGTTTCTGCTGCACGTGCTTAAGAATGCAGACAGTAATGCTGACCTGAAGGGTTTAGATGTAGACTCCGTGGTCATTGAACACATCCAGATGAACAAAGCACCCAAGATGCGCCGCCAAACTTACAGAGCCCGTGGTAGGATTAACCCATACCTGAGATCCCAGTGCCGCATAGATGGTCCTTACTGAAAAGGAGCAAATGGTTCCTAAACCAGAAGAGGAAGTTGCACAGAAGAAAAAGGTATCCCAAAAGAAACTGAAGAAACCAAAACTTACGGCACAAGAATAAAGTTAGCATAAAATGCATGCAAATAAATGAAACAAAAAAATGAATAAGCTTTCCAGTGTTGGTAGGACGTACTTTGTAATCTTGGCTACTACTGGAGTTATAGTTGGAGGCCAGCCCTAGCAGAGAAGTCATGGAGGTGCCATCTCAAAGGAAGGACACTAGGTGGTAGCAGACATTTATTGTCTTAAGTCTAAATAGATCAGATATGTGTCCAGGCAAGAAGTGAGACCATACATAAAAAAGAATTAGCACCAAAAAAATGCCTGGATGTCTCAAGAGATAGAGTTCCTGTAGCAAGTGCGAGGCCCTGAGTTCAAATCCCAGAAAAGGGAAAAAGATTGATTTTGGTCATTCTTTTTCTAAAGATGACTCCCTTTCAGTGTATGGACAGTGTATTAATTTCCTAATAAATTTTCCTATCACTTAAAAAAAATAAAATTGGGCACCAGTGGCTCATAAGTTACTCAACAGGGTGAGGCCTGAAGATCACAAGTTCAAACCAGCTCAGGCACAAATCGAAGGGACTCATCTACAGTTAGCTAGCAAAAAAATTGGAACTGGAGGCTGGGAAAGCAGCTTAGTGGTAGAGTGCTTGCCTAGCATTCATGAAACCTGGGTTTATTTTCTCAGTATCACATATATAGAAAAAGCGGGAAGTGGTATTGTTCATCAAGTGGTAGAGTACTAGCCTTAAGTAAGAGAAGCTCAAGAACAGTGCTGAGGCCCTGAGTTCAAGCCCCAGAGCTGGCAAAAAAAAAAAAAAAGACACCACCCAGAAAGTGGCAGAGTCCTAGCCTTGAGCAGAAAAGCTGACCCAGAGCACAAGGCTTTAAAATCAAGCCGTGATACTGGCACACACACACATACATACACATAAGTAATAAAACAATATGGCAGGATTTAGACTCATAAAACAGCTACTGCTAATGGCACTAAAACCACTTTGTTTTGTTTTATCCCAGTCCTGGACTTGAGCTCAGGGCCTGAGCACTGTCCTTGGGTTTTCTCAAGGCTCTACCACTTGAGCCACAGCACCACTTCTGGCTTTTTCTATGTATGTGGTACTGAGGAATTGAACCCGGGTCTTCGTGCATGCTAGACAAGCACTCTACCACTAGGCCAAACTCCCAGCCCTAAAGCTACTTCTGTATCAAGGCAGTAGCCTCCACTTCCCCTAACCTCAATGCCTCAACATGGTATGTCTCATGAGAGGACCTTGGTTCACATGGCAGTATTCTGAGAAAGAGGAGGCGGAGAGACATAAGTGTAACTTTGACAGCAGAGGCTTGCCTCATATGTAGAAAGTCTCTTCCAAAAATGTCTAGATACCCGGTGGCTCACCCCTGTAATTCTTGCTACTCTGGAGGCTGAGATCTAAGGATTGTGGTTCAAAGCCAGCCTGGGTAGAAAAGTCCATGAGACTCTTATCACTAGTAAACTACTCAGCTATAGAAGCACTATCTGGGACAGTGCCCAGGCCCTGAGTTCAAGCCCGAGGACTAACAAAAAGAAAAAGAAAATGTCTGGCCATAATTGTGGCAGTGCTACAAGCATAGGATGTGCTGATAAGTTTCTGACTTGGTATAGCCATGGGTGAAGTTTAATTGGATCTAGGCACTTGTAAAACCATTGGTGAGCTAAGGGTGCTAGAGAAAAACATCTGTGTAGAAGGTAAGGGTGAAAGGGTGGTCACAACGGGAGCTGAAAGTAATTGTGACTGTGTATGAAGTGTTGCATCTTTGTGATCCTAGCCCTTGGTAAGCTGAGGCAAGAGGAGTTCCAGACTAGCCTGGGCTATCTAGTGAGACCCTGTCTCTAAAAAATAAAATGGAAAAACAAATGTGACTTTAGGAGGCTGAATTTGCTTGGAAGAAGTATTTTTTCTCTCTCTCAAACATCTCTCATCTTCTTAGGTTGTGTGTGTGTGTGTGTGTGTGTGTGTGTGTGTGTGTCTTTCTGTCTGTCTGTCTGTCCTGGGGCTTGAAATCAGCCTGGGGACTGTCCCTGAGCTTTTGTGTTCAAGGCTAGCACTCTACTCCATTTTAGATTTTCTGGTGATTAATTGGAGTCTCGGGAACTTTCCTGGCTGGGCTGGCTTTGAACTGCAATTCTTACATTTTAGCCTCCAATAATAAATAATAGTCTTGGTCTTAGTTTTTGGAGATAGGTCTACCAGGCTCTGTGGGGCTTCTCCCTCAGCCTCCAAACACTGCAATTACAGGTTTGCACCACCACACTCAGCTTTCCAATGCTGATTTTATTTAATTACAGTGAAAGAAAAGTCCTTTGTGCAGACGCTTTAACTCCTTTTGAAATATGTTCTCGAAGTCAAATGGTTGCCTGCATGCCGGCCGTCTGTTTCTCCTTCAGTGTGGCAGAAGCTTAGCTCTCTTACTCAACAGCAGCATTCCCATCTCTGCAGGCAGGGTCCTGATTTTGTTTGGGGTGGATTATGTCTACTCTAGTCCTGGTAATCTGGTTCTCCTTGCCAAGGGTTTGTTCAGTGATGGGTGTGCATTTAGGGGATCAGTGATTGGGAAGAGATCTGCCTGAGGACGCTGCCAGGAAAAGATTGCTCAAGGAAACCCTGAGGAAATGGAGCTCTTTCTGATTTGGGATTAGAAGGTGCAAAGGGCCACTTCCTCCCTGAAGACAAAAGCCATGTCCCAGAAGAGCCTTTCCTGATATGGGATGCCAGTAGCTCTCACCTGTAGGAAGTCGGGTTTGGAAGACTCTCACCTCAACTGAAAAAAGGTGGGTGGTGGCTTGCATCCGCCATGGCAATGGAAGGAAGCATAAATAGGAGGATCATAGTCTAAGCCAACTTGGGCACAAAGCAGGACTCTATCTCAGAAGTTACTAGAGAAGAGAGAGCTGTAGGTATGACTGAATCAGTAAAGCACTGCAAAGCCCTATACACATAATACACACATATGTACATATATAAGTATATGTATACATGTGTGTATATGCACACATATAAAAATAGATGCAGGTGTATGTGCATGTACTTATATGAATGTATACAAGCATATTATGTATATACATATACTGTGGAATGAAAACAGATAATCCCTCAAAGATGTGGTTGATTTTTTTTTTCCCCTTTGGTCAGTCATGGGGCTTGAACTCAGGGCCTGGGAGCTCTCTCTGAGCTCTTTTGCTCAATACTAGCACTATATCACCTTGAGCCACAATTCCACTTCAGGTTTTCTGGTGGTTAATTGGAAATAAGAGTGTCAGGACTAGGGCTGGGAGTTTGGCCTAGTGGTAAGAGTGCTTGCCTAGCTTGCATGAAGACCTGGGTTTGATTCCTAGGTACCACACACATAGAAAAAGCCTGGAAGTGGTGCTGTGGCTCAAGTGGTAGAACCTCTAGCCTTGAGAAAGCCCAAAGACAGTGCTCAGGCCCAGGACTGGCAAAAAAACAAAACAAATAACACCAACAACAAAACACATGATCTGTAAGCTTTTTTGGGGGGGGTAAGAATTCTTATACCCCTCAAAGTTAAAAAAAGAGTGCGTGTAGTGGTTGGAGAGCTGTAGTAGTAGTTTTCCATAGCATCATTTATTGTTTTTGTCTGTCCTGGGCCTTGAACTCAGAGCCTGGGTGCTGTCCTTGAACTCTTTTGCTTAAGGCTAGCGCTCTACCACTTTCAGCCTTAGCCCCACTTCTGGTTTCTGGTAGTTAATTGAATATAAGACTCTCATGAGCTTTTGTGCTTGGGCTGGCTTTGAACTGCAATCCTCAGATCCTAAGATCTCAGCTTCCTGATTGGCTAGGATTACAGGTGTGAGCCACCAGCACCTGGCTGATATCATTTTCTATAGGTGACACTGGCAGTACACAGCTGGTTCCTGTGGATTCTTGTATACACAAGTGTATGTTGCCCATTTCCCCTCTCTCTCACACACACACACACACACACACACACACACATACAAGTCCTTTATTCTCACATGTCCCAGTCTGGTATGTAGTTTCCAAGAGTTAGGATTTCTAGTTTTTATTTTATGTGAGTTGTCTTTTTTTCGGGGAATATAGTCATGCTACTGCAGAACTTTGTCTTGATGGAAGAGCTTGGAATAGCTCTTGGCCAATGTATGGAAGGCCTAGCTCCCTTGTTTCTGGACAAATTGGGAGGCATAACTTACTTCCAGGGCTCCCTTGTGGAATACAACTGAACTACTTATCTACTGATAGCACCTGGTATCTTGGCTTCCCCCCTTCTGCCCCCCACCTATTTCCCAATGTTGGAGAATGTGCCTAGGGCCTCCCATATGATAGGCAAACACCACTGCCAAGACTTAGCCCTTTAGTAAGTCAATTATCTCAGGGTGATTTGTGGGAAACATGATCCAAGACACGCATCTCAGCACTTTCTACCACTTCCTCTGCCTGTTGAATATGGATTATTTTTTCCCCAGAACTAGGCCTTAGCCTTGTCTTCCTCCCACATTTATATCCATGGCTTCAACTACTATTCATGTCTGATCACCAAATTGTCTGGTGCAACTGACACTGCTAGGCCCACTACAGCTGGACAGCTCCATCTAGTTGTACAAGGACACCACCTACATTGACATCTTAGCTACATTCCAAGTACTTAATTGCTACATGCAGCTAAATTCTTTTTTTTTTTTTTTTGCCAAGTCCTGGGCTTGAGCTCAGAGCCTGAGCACTGTCCTTGGACTTTCTCAAGGCTAGAGCTCTACCACTTGAGCCTCAGCACCACTTCCAGCTTTTTTCTATGTATGTGGTACAGAGGAATCGAACCTGGGTCTTCATACATGCTAGGCAAGCACTTTAAGCACTAGGCCAAACTCCCAGCCCCATGCAGCTAAATTATCTACACTATTGGTTAGTGCTAACAGAAGACTAGTTCGGTCATCTTAGAACACGTTATCTGGTGCTGTGGAGGTAGCTCAGTGGCATACACTTGTGTGAGACCTTAAGTTTGAACTCAGGACTCAGTTTGGCTTATTTGGTTGTTATGACTTGAGCCACTCCTCCAGCCCAGGTTTGTATGTGTGTGTAGGGGGGTGGGGATTATGGGGCTAGAATTCGGCCTGGGTGCTGTCACTGAGCTCTTCAGCTTAAGGCTACCACCCTACCCCTGGGCCCGACATTGTCCCTGAGCTCTTCAGCTTGAGGCTACCGCCTTACCCTTGAGCTAAGTCCCACTTCTCGTTTTCTAGAGGTTAATTGGACATAAGAGTCTCAGGTCCTTTTGTGCCTGGGCTGGATTTGAACCTTGATCCTCAGATCTCAGCCTCCTGAGCAGCTAGGATTACAGGTGTGAGCCATCGTGCCTGGCTCAGCCCAGGGTTTTGCTGGTTATTTCTGTGAGTCTTGCTCCTGACCAGCTAGGATTTGTTGCCTGCTAGACACAGTACATTCACACCTAACTCATCAATCAACGGCCCTGTGTATTCCTCCTAGATAAAGAGTATGTAACTTAGGGGAGGGGTATAAACTCCAGAAGTAATCCCTGTAAACATGGTTCTCTGAAGTGGGATGAAGCTAGAAATGGGGCCTTAACAATCCGTACGCTGATGTGTGGTGAAAGTTGAGGAGACTGGGCCTGAGTTGCTCTTCTTCCCTAAGGTTTTTCCCACTCTGATCTGGCCCATGCATCCTTGCAAGTTTTTCTGTGCATGGTGGGGGGGGGTTGCATCCATCTCTTGTCTCACTTGCCTCTGTCCCAGGTTCAGCTGGTCAGTTCTGGACCCTCGGAAAGGTTCCTTCTACCAAGTCCCCGGGGGACTGGACCTCCCTCCACTCTGGAGATCCTGCCTGAGCTGCAAGCCGGACACAGAGGGCAGCAGAGGCGGAGGGGGACGGATGGGGACCCCCCGACCCCCCGCTGCTTCCCCAGCCACTGCCCATCCCGCTCGGCAGAGCAGCCGAGGTCGTCGGCTCCATCCTCCCGCCGGGCCTCCCCAGGTCAGCGGCGCCCCCTCCGCCGGGTCCCCCGGGCTCCCGCAGGCTGGGCGCGGCCTGGGCGGGGCGGAGGGGGGGCGCCGGGCGTCCGGAGGAGCCCTTCTCTCCCTCACCCGTCTTCTCTATGGTCGCTTCCTCCGGCGACGGGAGGCGGGGGGGGGGGGGGGGGGGGTCCCCGGCGCGCATGCGCAGAGCCGGGCTGGGCGCTCGTCGCCGAGGGGCGGGGGGCGCAGGGAGCCGCCGCCGCCACCGCCGGAGCTCACCGCGGGGACCGAGATGCAGGTGGGACCGGAAGCGGAACCCCCCCTCCCAGTGCCTCTTCCTCCCCGCCACCCGACCCCTGGCGCCGGAGAGGAGCCCCGGGAGGAGTGGGCGTGCGGAGGAGGGGGAGGAGGGAGGGCGTGCGGCCCGCGCGGGGCCCCCCGGGGAGGGGCGTGGGGGGCGGAGGGGGGGCGGCCCGCCAGCGCGGCCGGGTCCGAGTGCACCGCCCCGCGAAGGCCGGGAGCCGAGCCTGCAGCCCTCCACCACCACCACCCGCCCTTCGGGAAGTGTCATAACTGAGCCCAGAGGCAGGTGCATGGCGGGGGGGGGGGGCGGGGGGGCGGGGGGAAACTGAGTCACCGGCTTCGGAAAGCCGCGGGGTCAGCGGGTCGGGAAGGGGACGTGGGGTCTGGCTGGGTGACGCACAGGAGGCCGAGGTGGCCTCTTGGCTGGGGACCTCTCAGCAGTGTGTCTGCACCTCTTGGCTCCGCTCCCCCGCTCTTCCATGACTCCCGCACCCTCCTGGCCGCTGCTGGCTCGTTGGTTTGGAGTTGTCCTTAAGGGTTGGGGCCATCTGAGCGTTTCTGGACAAGGAGGAGGGGAGGGGAGGCAGAGGTGATGGTTGTTGATGGTATGTGGGGGGGGGGACACCTGAGAGTCCCCCAGGGCTGTCACACCTTCCAGGGTGGCCTGGAGGAAGCCACGGGTGGTGAATTCTACATCCAGCCCCGCCACTTGCTAGTTGTTGTGACATTTTTTTTGGGGGGGGGGTGGGGGAAGCGCCCTTCTTTTTCTCTTTTAGAAAGTTAGCACTCTATAAAGAGAGGAACCATGGCATTTCTCCTGCTTTGCTTTGTGTCAGGCACTGATGTTCCATTTCCGTTCATGTCTCCCCGACGTATAGACCGTAGGGATTATTAACTCTCGTTTCAAGAGACAGGAGAGCTGGGGCTGAGAGAAGAGGTGTGATTTGTTCCCCATCATACAGCTAACAGGTGGCTGAGCTGGGGTTCAGCCCAAATCTTCCCTCCAAAACCCATGGCCTTGGGCCACCACCAGGTTAACCAACCCTTTAGGGACTTTCCTTGAAATTAGAAAAGTATCAACAGTCCTAGGACCCCAGCCCCCACCCTATGATGACTGAATTTATGCTGTGGTCAGCAGACTTGCCTTGACCTAACACCCTGTCCCCCACCCCCGGTCTCTCTCGGTGCTGCTCCCACTAGGCCCCAGACTAAAACCTTCCCCTTACCCATCTATACCCACTTCAGATCTTCACTCGAGTGCTTGGGTGATGGGTTCAGTTTCCATAATGACAGCTGCTTTGATCCACCCATCTGTGTCTCTTTCTTACCTCAGCGTTGGACTTAGGGTACCTGAAGCAGAGTGTATTCAGGTTCAGAGGTCCTAATATCCCACCAGCCCCCTAGTAAGCTGGTGAAGTAAGGAATTTGGGGTTTCTCAAGCTCTAGGGACAGAGACTGGGTACCAGAGAGCATAGCAGACTGGACCCTGGTATTGGGCACTGTATCTGAGCTTTGTTTTTCTCCTATTGGAGGTTATGACATCTTCTCCCAGGGAAAGGTAAGATGATTCTGTGGAAGCCTCTGAAATGGCACGTAGAAAGCATGTGACAGGTGGTAAAGGATCTGTTTTAGAGAAGGGCAGTGGTGACCTGAAATGCTTTGTGAACTTGCCCCTTGAATCGCTTGTCTGGGAGAGTGGTCACAAAGGTTGCAGGTTGAGATCCTTTGGGGACAGTCTTGGGTGTGTGGATCTGGAAGAGGGAGAGGCATTTGGGTTTTCCCGACACCCCTGATGTCCTCTGAGGAGTATGAACCACATTAGGGGTCTCTGGCATGGGGTGGGACACCCCATCCCACCTCTGCAGTGACTCTGTGTCCATGCCTCTCTCTTCCTCCTGCAGCTGCTGCCGCTCTCCCTGTATCTCCTGGCCACTTCCCTCTTTGCTGCCCTTCCCCACTGGATCTCCCTCTCGTCCTCCTGGGGCCCATCATGAATGGTGCCCCTTCCCCTGAGGATGGGGCCTCCCCCTTCCCACCCCCTCTACCTCCACCTCCTCCTCCAAGTTGGCGAGAGTTCTGTGAGTCCCATGCTCGGACTGCTGCCCTGGATTTTGCCCACCGTTTCCGCCTCTACCTGGCCTCCCATCCACAGTATGCGGGGCCTGGCGCCGAGGCTGCCTTCTCCCGCCGGTTCGCTGAGCTCTTCCTGCAGCACTTTGAAGCAGAGGTGGCCCGGGCTTCTGGCTCCCTCTCACCACCCGTCCTGGCCCCCCTGAGCCCTGGCCTGGAAAGCCCACCACCCAACGACCTGTCCCTTGAGAGCTGCAGGGTGGGTGGACCCCTGGCTTTGCTGGGCCCTTCTCGATCATCTGAGGACCTGGCCGGCCCCCTCCCTTCATCGGTCTCTTCCTCCTCTTCAACCTCCTCAAAACCGAAGCTTAAGAAACGCTTCTCCCTCCGATCTGTGGGTCGGTCAGTTCGAGGCTCAGTCCGGGGCATCTTACAGTGGCGAGGGACTGTTGAGCCTCCCTCCCCAGCTGGGCCCCTGGAGACGTCTTCCGGCACCCCAGTCCTAGGTGGAAACAGTAACTCCAACTCATCTGGCGGGGCCGGGAACGTTGGTAGGGGACTGGTTAGTGATGGCCCGTCCCCTGGGGACAGATGGACTCATCGTTTTGAGAGGCTGAGACTCAGTCGGGGAGGGGCTGCCTTGAAGGATGGGGCAGGGATGGTGCAGAGGGAAGAGCTCCTGAGTTTCATGGGGGCTGAAGAGGCAGCGCCTGACCCTGCGGCAGTGGGGAGGGGGGGAGGGGCATCTGGGCCTGCCTCAGGAGGAGGAGGGCAGCCTCAGTGGCAGAAGTGTCGCTTACTGCTTCGGAGTGAAGGAGAAGGAGGAGGAGGAAGTCGCCTGGAGTTCTTTGTACCACCCAAGGTGAGCCCAGGGTAGAGTGCGTGCGTGGGTGCGTGCGTGCGTGACTGAGCAAGTGACACGAACAACCAGCGTGGTGGTGCAACCCCGTAGGTAACATGAGAGTTCATTAGCTTTGCTAACTCTCTGGGCCAGCCACTGCTCTATGGGGCAGTGTCAGACAGGACGGCAGTCTCCAACTCCCCTGAGACCTAGAAGGGACAAGGAATGTGTGGAGGGAAGGGAGGGCTGATCCCAGCACCCCAGCAAACTGGCTCTTGTTTCTTCTCCCACCTAGGCGTCTCGGCCCCGACTCAGCATCCCCTGCTCTGCCATCACAGATGTCCGGACCACCACAGCCCTGGAGATGCCTGACCGGGAGAATACATTTGTGGTGAAGGTAGGAACACGGAGCCCCTGTTCCCCAGGGAGTGCTCGTGCCAGGAAGGAAGTATGGGACACATGATAAACCCCCATCCGTGGCTTGGGGTTTTCTGGAAGGGGGCTACAGGAAGGAGATGGTGGCCTTTTCCTTAGGGGTAGATGTGGTCTGTGGGACTCCTGCCTGCCCCCCGCCCCCCGCTGAGGCCCTCCCTCCTCCACGTCCTGCAGGTGGAAGGCCCCTCGGAGTACATCCTGGAGACGACTGATGCTCTGCATGTGAAGGCCTGGGTGTCTGACATCCAGGAGTGCCTGAGCCCAGGGTGAGAGAGCCTGCCTTGGTTATGGATGGGCCTGGACAGGCGTGGGGAGCATTCTGCACCTCTCCCTTGGTGATCCTCTCCAGCACCATTATCCTTCTGTCTCTACAGACCCTGCCCGGCCACAAGTCCACGTCCCATGACCCTCCCTCTAGCCCCGGGGGCCTCCTTCCTCCCAAGGGAGAACACAGAGAGCCTGGAACTGCCCTGTCTGAATCACTCAGAGAGTCTGCCTAGCCAGGACCTACTGCTGGGACCCAGTGAAAGCAACGAGCGCTTGTCACAGGGTAAGGTAGCACCTTGAAGACCTGAAGGTCTCGGAGCCTGTTGGGCAAGGCTCTTGTTCATGGCTTCTCTCTTCTGAGCACATCATTCCTGTGTCCTAACTGCTCTGCCTTCCTCTTACCTTTTGTCCTCAAATACACCAAGCACTTTTGGGCCCCAGGCCCCAGGCAAACTCCTATGCAACCTTCTGTGCCCAGTCTTGCACTTTTTCCCTAAGTCTCCTACAGGCTACCAAACTGGCTGTAGGTAATGGTTTCTCTTCTCCAAGCTTTTCATACACTGTTGTTTTTACACTGTTTTCATTTGCCTCTATTCTGCTTGGCTTGACCAAAGACTCACACATAAAGAAACAATTCGTGTATCTACCACTTAAGCCACACCCTTAGCTTATTTCACCTTTCTTGATTTGGCTTCTACTCCACACTTTCCCTTTCTCCTGACCCTCATTTTCAAGTTCAGCTTCCCAGTGCCTCAACCGATGACTGACCTAAGCAAAGGAACAAAGAAATCATAGACTCTCAGAGCTAGAGTGGAACTTCCAGATGATTAGATCCAGGAGTCTTGACTACCTGAAGGGGGAAGAAGCTTTTCTGAAGTCACGTGAGATTCAGTGGCAGAGATGGATTACACCAACCTGGTTCCTGAGCCCTTCCACACATGCTTGTCTCTTGGCATGGTGATGGGCACTTTGGTAGGCCCGGGCCTGCTTCTCAGCAGACATTCCGGTAGTCCTTGTACATGGCAGGTCCTACGCTGGCCTCCCTCCCTCCCCTGCACACTCCAGGAGAGTCAGATGTCTGAGATGAGCTCCTTGTCCTTTGTGGGCCTGGTCTAGCTAGGTTAGTAAGACATTGCTCCTAAGACAAACTGTGTTGTACTCTCCCAAGCATGCACATTGGGACTCCTGGAGGAAGAGAATGGGGAAGGTGGAATAGTGAGAGAGACTGCTTCCCGAACACGGCTTGAAGGAGGTGAAGGCTGACACAGAGACTTGGCAGGGGGAGAGAGCCAGGATGCTTGGAAAGCTGGTGTAATAGATGAACTAGGCTAAAGGACACATCGGGACTGGTGGCCCGCGCCTGTAATCCTAGCCACACAGAAGGCCAAGCAGGAAAGACCTCAATCTCCTATTAACCACCAAAAAGCAGATGTGAAGCTGTGGCTCACGTGGTAGAGTGCTACCCTTGAGGAAAAGTGCTCAGGGAGCCGGCCGTGGTAGTGTATACCAGTAATCAACAAGGAGGATGAGGCAGGGAGATCATGAGTTCGAGACCAACCTGGGCTACACCTTGGGCCTGGAGTGTGGCCTGGTGGTAGAGTGCTTGCCTAGCATGCATAAAGCCCTGGGTTCACTTCCTCAGTACCACACAGCCACACAAGCCAGGAGTGGTGCTGTGGCTCAAGTGATAGAGCGCTAGCCTTGAGAAAGCTCAAGTACAGTGCCCAGGCCCTGAGTTCAAGCCCCAGGGCCAGCCAAAGAATAAATAACTAAAGCTCAGGGATGACATCTAAGCCAGGCCCTGAGTTAAAGCCCCGCAACCAGCACACACACACACAGACACACAGAACACATGGTTCAATAAAGGTAAAGATCAAGGTCAAATTTGTTTTACTTGGAGTGGATACACAGTACTGCAGTTTGCACTCAGGGCCTGGCACTTGCTAAGTAGGTGCTCTACTACTTGAGCTATTTTCCCACAGCAATTTTTTTTTGGGGGGGGGGATAGGGTGCCTGTCCTGGGGCTTGACCTCATGGTCTGGAAATTTTCGCTTGAGGTTTGTGCTCTACCACTTGAGTCACAGCTCCACATCAGTTAATTGGAGATAGTCTTAGGGAATTTCCTGCCCAGCCTGGCTTTGAACCACAATTCTCTGACCTCAGCATCCTGAATAGCTAGGTTTACAGACATGAGCCTCTGGTGCTTGGCCTCCCAACTTTTTTTTTTTTTTTTTTGCCAGTCCTGGGCTTGAGCTCAGGGCCAGAGCACTGTCCTTGAGCATTCTCAAGGCTACAGCTCTACCACTTAGCCATAGTACGACTTCCAGCTTTTTCTATGTGGTACTGAGGAATCGAACCCGGGTCTTCATGCATGCTAGGCAAACACTCTACTAGTAGGCTAAACTTCTGGATCCTTTAGTTTATTGTTCAGATAGAAACTTTAAACTTCCCTGAGTTGGCCTTAGACCATGATCCTCTGCTTACTCTAGAGTAGTTTCTAGAGAAAGTAGTAGTCTCCTCTTCTTTGTCTCTAGAGTAGTGAGGATTACATATATATTTTTTTCCAGTCCAGGCTTGAAATCAGTCCCTGAGCTTTTTTTTTGCTCAAGGTTAGCACCCTACCACTTGAACCACAGCACCATTTCTGACTTTTTCTGTGTATATGGTACTGAGGAATCGAACTCAGGGCTTCATGCTTGCGAGGCAAGCACTACCACTAAGCCACCTTCCCAGCCCCCTCTTTGGGTTTTGGAAGAGGTTCTTGCTGACTTCCCTTGTTTGGCCTTGGAACTCATTCTTCCACCTCTGCATCTCAAGTAGCTTAGGAATACAGTTGTGAGCCATGCAGAGGCTCCCCCCCCATAAGTCCATGTCTCCCTCTGTAGTTTAGACTGCCTTTGAACTTGCTGTCTTCCTGCTTTAGTCTCTTGAGTTCTGGGATTACAGGTGTGTGTCACCTTGGCAGTTGTACATTTTTGGGGCCCGTTAGTGTTAGGAGCTTTGTCCTGGAAGTCAAATAGAGGACTGTTTGTAATTGTTGTTTGGTGGTACTGGGATTTGAACTCGGGGCCTCACGCTCCATAGGAAGGCACTTTACTTCTTGAGCCATACCTGCAGTCCCAAAGGTTTCTCCTCTAACGTGAAAACATTTGAACCTTCTCTAACAGTCTTTCAGCTGATAATTCAGATAAGACAAAGGGATATTTGGATCCCAGGACTTCCTTGCGATGGCCGCAGTCCTTCAGGAGGGCACTGTCACTTCCAGGCCACTGGTCCAAACTGAGGGGTCACTACCTATGGAGGTGTCTGGTGGATGGACAGCCACATGGACGGCCAGTGGGGAAACAGACCAGGACCAGGCCTCCGGAAGTGGACCTGGTGGAGCTCTCAACTTTGCCCTTCTCCCTTTCTTTCTAGGGGCGTACGGGGGCCTCTCAGACCGGCCCTCTGCATCCATCTCCCCCAGTTCTGCCTCCATTGCCGCCTCCCATTTTGACTCAATGGAACTGCTTCCCCCAGAGTTGCCCCCTCGCGTGCCCATTGAAGAGGGGCCCCCGGCAGGGACAGCTCATCCTCTCTCAGCCCCATACCCTCCCCTGGACACTCCAGAAACAGCCACAGGTACCAGAGGGTGATGTGTGCTGGCCAGGCATGCGGCCTGCCTTCCTGAGGCTCCGTTCAGGGGAGTTGGACGGACCTGAGCTGGGAGGAAGGGGGGCAGAGGGGCCTGCGGGACCAAGGAAGAGCAGGGTCTCCCTGACACCCCGATGTTTTCCTCCCTCTCTCCCTCCTGAAGGGTCATTCCTGTTCCAGGGGGAGTCAGAGGGAGGTGAGGGGGACCAGCCTCTCTCAGGGTACCCTTGGTTCCACGGGATGCTCTCTCGGCTCAAGGCTGCCCAGTTAGTGCTGGAAGGCGGTGCCAGCGCCCATGGTGTCTTCTTGGTACGTCAGAGCGAGACAAGACGGGGCGAGTACGTCCTCACTTTCAACTTCCAGGGCAAGGCCAAGGTGAGTGGCCACGGGGCCAGAGCCGTGGAGTGCGCTGTTGGTGGGGCAGAGGGTTTGTAGCCGGAGCTGGCCAGGACGTTGGCCTCTCCTCACTCGCTCCTCCTGCCCTCAGCACTTGCGCCTGTCACTCAACGAGGAGGGCCAGTGTCGGGTCCAGCATCTGTGGTTCCAGTCCATTTTCGATATGCTCGAGCACTTCCGAGTGCACCCCATCCCTCTTGAGTCCGGAGGCTCCAGTGATGTGGTCCTCGTCAGCTATGTGCCCTCCCAGCGGCAGCAGGGTGAGCAGAGCAGGTCTGCCGGGGAGGAGGTGCCCGCGCACCCAGCAAGTGAGGTGTGTGTGCCAGGAAGGCGGGCGGGGATGGAGGCCAGGCTGTCAGGGAGCGGGGCAGTGGAGACCCTAGGCCGGGGGCCTGTGCAGGCAGGCCAGCAGGGATGGAGGAAGGCTAGCAGATGCAGGCAGGCAGAGGCTCCTCCAGAGCCAGGAGCAGTGCAGAGCGGGCGGTGCATTCCCATTCCATCAGCTCCTCCGTGCATCATCGTCTGTCTCCTGGATTCATCCTCCCAGCCCTGTCTTTGCCCTGTCACTGTGACCTCGCTTTGGGCCTGCCCTTGTGGGGGATGCTTGGTGATCCCCCCCTCCCTCCTCCCTTGATGTCTGATGTCCCTGTCTGATCTCTCCCTCTCCCCGACCCCCGTGTCCCATCTGTCCCCACGTTACCCCCCCCCCCCAGGCCGGGAGCAGGCCGGGAGCCATGCAGGGGTGTGCGAGGGAGATCGATGCTACCCCGAGGCCTCCTCCACCCTCCTGCCCTGCGGAGCGAGTGACTGTGTGTAAGTGTGGTGCTCCTCTCACCGCCGCCCATGATCCATCTCTCATGGAGGGGGGTGCTCAGGAGATGGGCTGTGGGGGAGATAGCTCCTGGGGCATGAGCGAAGGGGAGGCTGCCGCCAGCGCTCGCCTGCCTCCACAATCGGCATCTTCCCACCGTTCCTATCCAGAACCGAGCACCTCCCGTGACCCACCCCAGGCCCCTGAACCCCCTCCATGGACAGATCCCCCACATCCTGGGGCAGAAGAGGCGGCGGGGGCGCCCGAAGTGGCGGCAGCAGCAGCCACAGCAGCCAAAGAGAAGCAAGAGAAAGAGAAAGCGGGCAGTGGAGGGGGCCAGGAAGAGCTGGTCCCCCTGGCTGAGCTGGTCCCCATGGTGGAATTGGAAGAGGCCATAGCAGCTGGAGCCGAGGCCCAGGGTGGTGCTGGCTCTGGTGGGGACATGGCCGTGACCCTGATCGTGCAGCTCCAGCAGTTACCACTAGGGGGCAACAGAGAAGAAGGGGGCCATCCCAGAGCCATTAATAACCAGTACTCCTTTGTGTGAGCCACCCACCCGCCCTCCACTCTCCTTGCTCCCCAGCCTTCGGTGGAGAGACTAGGCTGGGTAGGGACATAGAGGAGAGTGGGACTCCCCTCCCCACATGCTTACTGACCCTTGTCAGCCAAGGGCATATATGTTGGTACGAGCAGCCATTCAAGAGCCCTGCTAATTCCCCCCAGTTTGTACACTACAGGTGCCCCTTCCCCACGGGGGATTTGGGCTTCATTACCTCCCTGCGGGGCTCCTATGCTCAGTCCCATCCCTGGGGGCCATTTCCCCACTAACCACCCCCCAGCCCAAGCAAGGGTGAGGGGGAAGGGCTGTCAGTTGTATTAAGATTGTCATTATTGTTTTAAACAAAACAGAGCAGCATAAATAAATAAAAGGGTTATCTCAGATCCATCGTGGTGGCTAGTCTTTGCAGTGGCACCCAGGACAGGTCAGGGTGGCCACCTCCAACCCCTCCCTTCACCCCCACCCCCACCCCAGGATCTGAGCTCCAGAGCTGAGAGGCCAGAGAGCCAGCTTTCAGGGCCATGGCTTTCCAGGCTGGTTGGTGTGTAGAGCAGAACTCAGCAGTACCTCTTGGGGTTTCTAGTACATTTTCTTTCATGAAAGTGTGGCCTACAGACCATTTGTGTGATTGTGTGTGTGTATGTGTGTGTGTGCACACTCATGCCAGTACTAGGACTTAAACTTGGAGCCTGGGTGCTGTTCCTGAGCTGTTTTGCTCACTGGTTAATAGGAGATAAGAGTCTCTTAGGTTTTGCCTGACTGCAGCTGGCTTCAAACAAGGGTCCATGGTCCTCAGACCTCAGCTTCCTGGGTAGTTAGGATTACAGGCATGAGCCACCAATGCTTGGTGCTTGAACTCAGGGCCTAGTCCCTGAGCTTCTTTTGCTTAAGGCTAGCACGCTACCACTTGAGCCACAGCACCACTTCCAACTTTTTCTGCTTATGTGGTACTGAGGAATCAAACCCAGGGCTTCATGCATGCTAGGCAAGCACTTGCCACAAAGCCATATTCCTAGCCCCAGGCCTTTTTTTTTTTTTTAATGCCAGTCCTGGGCTTGGGCTCAGGGCCTGAACACTGTCCTTGGACTTTCTCAAGGCTAGAGCTCTACCACTTGAGCCTCAGCACCACTTCCGGCTTTTTGCTAAGTATGTGGTACCAAGGAACCAAACCCGGGTCTTCGTGCATGCTAGGCAAGCACTCTACCACTAGGCCAAACTCCCGGCCCTCCCCTTTTATTGTTGTTTTTTTTTTTAATGGCCCTTGACATAATTTGGTACATGCTGAGATCGACACAGATGCTTCCTGTCAGCTGCCCATAGCTGTCTGCATTGATAATTTTGTGTGGCATCAGAATCATGTTATAAATATCCAAATGGCCCTCAGTAGCAAAAAAGGTTTCCCATCCCAGGTGCAACAGGACAGTAAATAACCACATTGATGATCACAGGGACACTGAGACACTGTCCTGTGGTGAATTTTTTTTTGGTGGGGGTTGGGGGGAGTACTGAGGTTTGAAATTGGCAGCTCACACTTGCTAGCCTGGCACTCTACAACTTGAGCCATACCTTTACTCCTGCTTTCTTCTGGTTATTTTAGAGACGAAATCTACCAAGCTTCTTCCTGGTTTGGTCTTTGAACCCCAGTCCTCCAGATCTCTGTTTCCTGAATAGCTATATTACAATCTTGAGCCACTAACAGCCAGCTGCAGTGTTAAGCTTCCTACCCTAGAATGAAAGTAGAAAGGGAGACAGGGTGGGATGGGGGCTCAGTGTTCGGCTGCAGCAGGCTGAGGATCGGGCAGGCAGCCCTTTTTGTCAGAGCCAAGTTAGAGACCACATGTCAGCTCACTGGCTTGTAGGCCTGGCTTTGCCCCTTAACCTCCAAGGACGTGGCCTTATCCTCTGTGAAATGTGAAGTTGCATCTCATTCAATGTGTCTGACATGAGCTCTACGGCCTGAGTAAACGGCTCCCTTTGAGTTTACTTAAACATTCAGATTAGAGATTTCAAATCTAGATCTAAAGAATGGCCGCCTGGCTGGACTTCTATATCTGCCTCAACTCACAGCTCACCTTCCTTACTGGAGCTGCTGTACCTTCCTTCACTGTGCCCCTTTTTGAACCCAGGCTCTTCCCTCTCTAGTTTCTTCCTGTGTTGTGGCTCTGCCCTCGTCCAACAGAGGGCACTCTGGATCCCCAGAGGGGCGAAGTCTCAAGACTCACCCTACTCTGCTCAGCCCTCCCACCCCCTTCCTCTTGCCATCTGTCTCACTGTCCCCCCCCCCACCGCCACCAGGTGCCCCTCAGCCTCTGCCCCACCTCCAAGAGGCCCTACCCATGCTCATGACCTTGCTATTCTGGGCCCTGTGTCCTGTGGGGAGATGGACAGGAGACAGCTGGGCACACAGGCCACTCAGGCTAGGGGCTGGCCCCGGGGAAGCCTGCTGGCTCTCCCTGTTCTGTCTCATCCCTGGGGCTCCCCAAACCTTGGCTTTGAGAGACAGGGGATAGAATTGACCCAGTGGATGGGGGGTGGGTAGGTGGAGGAGGGATGAGACTTGGAGACCTGGATGCTGTGTTCTCGAAGGGAGATAGCCAGTGCTGGCTGTGGCGCCCTGGAGTAGGCAGGCCTGATCCTCTCCTAATCTAGCAGCAACTGGTGCCCTGAGTCTCCCCCCCCCCCCCACCAGACCCTGCCAGCCTTCAGGGACTTGCCTTCCAGAGATGGGGCAAGGGGACCCTCAGCCATGTTTCAGACTGGCCTGGCTCAGCCAGGAGGAGGAGCCCAGGAGGCTTTAGAGATGGTTCAATTGAAGTCTAGAACTGATCAAGGATGGGACAGGCTCCTGTCCTCCTGTCCTCCTGTCCTCCAAAAGCAGATCTCTCCCCTGGTCTCAGGCTGGAGAAGCACCTTCAATGCAGCCATAAGACCCCAGGAGGATGAGAGCCAGGATAGTGTCTGGTACCCCGGATGGCGAGCCTTCTGCAGCTCCTGGCTGGTCATAGGTCCGGTCTCTGGCTTAGTCTGTCCTTCTGGAACATCAGGGGAGGGAGAAACGAATAACCTCAAAAGGCCCCACTGGCAGCCACATGCTGCAAAGCCTGTCCCTGTCCTGTACAATCTTGACTCCACTGAAGCTGCCGCCACTGCCACGGGCTACCCTCTCCATGTTTGGACACTCTTGCTGCTGTAGGACAGTGGCCTTGTCCCTCCCCTTCCTCCAGGTGCTGCTGGAGAGGGGCCCAGCCGGGGCCTGAGAATGTGGGTGCTTGTTGATGTGACCCCATTGTCTGAGCACCGCCCCCTCCCAGGTCACAGCGGGACTCTGCTTCAGGGGAGGGCTTTGTGGGAACTGTGAAAAAGGGGAGGGAAAGAAGGCCTTGTCCTCATCTCACCCAGGAAGCTGTCTCTCCCCTAAGTCCAGGCAGAAGACGCAAGTCTAGGAGAAGAATCCTTTAGCCTCATAGCCTTGGTGTGGTACCAAAGCTGGCTTCTTTTCCTGCCTTCAGGCCTATCTGGTTGCCATGCCCTTTCTTCCTCCCCCCACTCCCAGAAACTGGAGGCCCAGAGGGTGAAGCCAGTAGGGTCACTGCAGGAAACAAGGTCTGAGTGGAGGCAGAGAAAGGAGGCTTAACCTCACAGTCCTGTTGACCTCTACCTCATGGAACTTTTCTCCTCTGCTTCTTTCTCTGCCTGTGCCCATCCCCGTGGTATACTTCTGCTCCTCCAGCAGCTGCCCTGGTGGAGAAAGCAAGACGCCCCCACACTGGAGCAGGGTGGGGAAGGGCGCCTCACAGCAGCTGCTTCTCTGAGGAAGCTGACACCAGGCCCAGCCGCTTAGCAGCAACTTGTGGCTTTGCACCCAGCCCGGGGTCCCGCCCACCTGGCTACCGCCCGGCAGTTCCCTGCTGTTTCTTTTCCCTCTGTTTCCCTAGCTTCCCTCTGACCCAGGCCGCCCAGCCTTTCTGCTCCTTTCCTCCAGCTCCCTTTTGTCCTCTACCTGGTCCCCCAACCTGTGCCCTCCCCATTCTCTGCCATCTGGAGCCTCTGCTTTACCAACAGTTGCCCCAGGTATCCCATCCTTCATCCCAGGGGTCAGGGCTCAGGGGTGAACCCACCACCTAGGCCCAGTTCTGAGGTGACAAATGCATCAGGGCCCAGACAGCATGAAGACCAAAAATCCCTTAGGTTAAAGGATGTGCTGTGTGAAACGAGGTGACTGTTCTTATGACTTGGGGTGACCCCACCCCATCCTGAGACAGTTATCCTTCATCGTCATCAGCACATTCTGTAGCCTCTTGGGTTACCTAGCTGCCTGCGTATCCCATTTTCTTTGGCGGGGGGGATTCCCTGTTAAGGATTGGGAGGGGGGCCTCGAAGGCGATGTTCCCAGAGGCTGAGCTGAAGCGCCGGGGAGGGGGGGAATTTAGGGGAGAGACAGGCAGTCCTGGCTTTGCTCACCAGGGCCTGGACACTAAATCCCTTGTTGATGGCTATGGCAACCCCTCCCTAGGGTAGAGTTACCATCTTCTGTCCTGTCCCCTTGACCCTCTCCCCTACCTACTTCCCCTTGTACCTCTAGAGCCACTTCCTCTGACCCCCCCCCAAAAAAAAGATAAACTCCCTTTGGTTTCCCCAAAGGCTTGGAGTATCCTTGCAGCTCTTTCAACAAACTAGGTGAAGGAAGAGATTGACCATGGAAACGAGCAGAGGATGGACAGATGGAGAAGGATGAGGAGAGAAAGGTGAGGCCCAAGAGTGGCAGAGGGCTCAAGGGAAGCACAAATGTGTGTGTGTGTGTGTGTGTGTGTGTGTGTGTGTGTGTGTGTGCATGCACATGCGTGTAATCAGAACCTCCACGCAACTGGGGAAATTGAGGCAACTAGGGGAGGCATCAGTAGCAGATGACAGAAAGCAGTCTCTCCCTGCCCCCCTCCTTGTGTCCCTCATGAGTGACATCTCAGGCTGCAGCCCCACTGTTCCCCCTCTGTCAGCAGAAATATCTTTCTCTTCTGACCCCTCCTGCTGGGGTCCCAGCCAGCCAATCCCTGACCTGAGGGAGGGGGGAAACCTGGCCCCCCCACTCCCTCATAAGGACCAGCTGGGGGCTGGGGGGGGTGGCCGGCTGCTAGAAGTGGGACGGGGGTCAGAGCTTCGTGGAAGGAAGAAAAGGCTGAGGGGGGGGGCAGGTGATAAACAGGAAGAAACCCAGACAGGCAGGTGGATACGCTGAGGAAGACCCCCACAAGTGAGAGAGCCCCAGGAAGAAACACATCGGCCCTGGGCCCCCCGAGAAGGGTGCACAATGGAGGCTGCACACTCCAAAAGCACAGAGGAATGTTTGGCCTATTTTGGGGTGAGCGAGACCACAGGCCTCACCCCGGATCAAGTGAAACGACATCTGGAGAAATACGGCCCCAATGGTAAGTATCCCTTTGGGGACAAGCTGGTAAATGCCCTCTTGTGCCCACACACACACACACACACAGAAGGGAGCTGTCCCTGAATGGTGTCCTAGGGGAGAGCTGGGTCGTGGTCTCACATTGCAGGGTAAAGACCCTGAGCAATCGGGGTCCTGAGATCTGGAGTTGGGGGAGGTTTTATGGGGTGACCTTGATGAACTTGCGGTGCCCTTTTGATGGTGGCCTGGTTCTGTCACTTTAGAGTCCTGGGTGCAAAGGGGGGGGCATAAAGCGGAACCCCAAATGAGTATTTTTTTTCTTTTTCTTTGTGTAGAGCTCCCAGCTGAGGAAGGTAAGTTACTGACTTCTCACTAACTCTCCCTTCTGTCTTCACCACTCTCCCTTACCTGCTTTCTGGCTGTAGGTCCTATCCCTCTTCATCAAAGGCTACATCTTGTGGGGATAGGGATTTAACTCAGTGGAAGAGCATTTGCCAGGCAAGTGCAACGCCCTGATTTTGGTCCTCAGCTTTGGGGAGAAAGAAAAATAAAGTCGATGTCTTTCCCCCAGATTGGAAGTTTGGGGGCTGGAGTCTCCAGGCCTTTTCACCTTGAAGTGTTCCACCCTTGAACAACTGCTCTGTTCTCCACTTTAAAGACATTAGGATGCTTTGCAGCTCTGTTGTCCTGAGCTAGCCTGTCCTATCACCCTAGGGATTCAGAGCACTCTCGCCCCTGGACCCCAACCTACATGCAGTCTCAGACCTTCCTCCTTCAGATCTTAACCTCGGGTTCCCTGCCCTTGCCTCTCCCCCAGGGAAATCCCTGTGGGAACTGGTAGTAGAGCAGTTTGAAGATCTCTTGGTGCGGATTCTTCTCCTGGCTGCTTGCATTTCCTTCGTAAGTGTGTGTGTGTGTGTGTGTGTGGAGGGGGGAGGCCAGGACTGGCTGGGATGAGGGGGCTTAGGGGCCTGCTCACAGCCATCACCATCCCAGGACCCCCTAGTCCAAGCCCTCAGCATCCTAATTTCCAGGCCAGAGCTGGGGAAGGTGGGGCTCTGATTCCAGTCCTCCCCCACACCCTGCAGGCAGGCTTTATTTTAAGCTTTAGGGGTGTTCTCAGCCAAAACACTGAAGCTAAGCCACCCTCACAGCTTCAAGGGCTTCGAGGGCTCGGGTTACCCCCCAAGTGCCTGGCTGCAGCTGGAACTCACAGGCTGCGACATTCTGGTCACTACCACTCCCAGCATGCCCTGCACCTCTCCAACTCCACCAATCCTCAGCATTCTGGCATCTTTGCCCCGCCCTCCCAGGTCTCTAATGCTGATTGGTTGAGAGAAAAAAGTCACTCCCAGAAGCGGGAAAGCTCTCCTGGTGCTCAGTTGACTGCAAATGTGCCCTGATGCCTGGCTCTTTACCTGTCTAGCTAGGTTCCCCCTTCTCCTTCTCCCCCATTAGGGTTGTAACTTGGAGTCCTGCTTGTTTACCAGCCCAGCCTAACTCATTCCTGACCCTTCCTCAGGCCCTCACAGCCTTGGCTACCTCTCCTAGGGACTCAGCCTTCAGTGTCCACAACCCTCACTGGCGACTCCTGGCACCCATCATCCCAACAGCCCATCCTTCAGTTTGGAATTCCCTTGACATCTTATTTCTTAGTCCAAGTGGAAGATAAGACACTGGAGGCAAACATTGCTTCCCTATCTCTTGGTCTCCTTCATGGAGGTTCTGACTGCCCCTGAGTACAATTTGGCAGGGCTTCCCTTCTCCCTTCTCAGATTTGCTCCTTGACATTTGCCTGTGGCTGTTGCCTGGCAGTGACAACAGCTGGGGCGGGGTGTGTACGGGAGGCCCCGTAACCCTATCCTCTGCTCTTGCTCCCTCGTGAAATCAGAGCTTCTCAGCCTTGGTGGTGGGGGAGGACTGTGGGGGAGGGCTGTGGTTGGACTAGGGGCCCATGAGGACCACTGAGTTCTAACGATCGGCTTGGGTTCTTGAGTGATAGTGGGATGGATGTGGCCGTGGGGTTTTGGCCTACGTGTCCCAGAGCTTTACTTTTAAGTCAGAGAAACCTGAAAGCATTCCCAGTTAATGCCAAAGTTGTACATGTGCCGAACCGATTCCTGCTGAATCATGCCAGCGGCAGTGTGTTCTGAGCCACAGTGTACAGAGCTTTGCCCAGATGTGGGGCTGAACACACCCTCCCCCCCACCCCTCCCTGCTGCATACTCCATCCGCAATCATGTCTGGAACTCTTTCTTTACCCATTTTTGGGGGGAGGTCCTCATGACCTGTTATTCTCCCTTGCTCTGCTCCTCAGGTGCTGGCTTGGTTCGAGGAAGGAGAAGAGACCATCACAGCCTTTGTGGAACCCTTTGTCATCCTCTTGATCCTCATTGCCAATGCCATTGTGGGGGTTTGGCAGGTTAGCTTTGATCATTTTTCCTATCCCAACACCCAGCCCTCCCCCCCCCCACTGTAGTCTCTCCTCCTCCTCTTCTTCCTCTCCCTCCTCCCTCTCCTCTTCTTCCTGTCCCCCCCCCCATCCTCTTTCTACCTCCTCTGACCCTCTCACATGGCTAGGTCATGGGATAATGTTAAAGCAAGCTGGGGACCTGGGAACCACTAGCACTTGCTGCTTGTGTGTTCCTGAGCAAGCTCCTTTCTGTGTCGGAGGCTTAGTTTCCTCACCTATAAAATAGACTAATAGCCAGGCGTTGGTGGCTCATACCTATAATCTTAACTCCTCAGGAGGCTGAGATTTGAGGATCAAGATTCAAAGCCAACCTGAGCAGGAAACTCTGTAAAGCTCTTACCTGCCAAAAACCAGAGTGGTGCTGTGGCTCAAGTGGTAGAGTGCTTGCCTTGAGCAGAAAGAAGCTCAAGGACAGTGTCTGGGCCCAGAGTTCAAGTCCAGGACCAACAAAACTAACAAACAAAAACCCTGATGTGAGTTGAACCAGTGAAACAGGACAGTGCCTGGCACCTAGTAAAAATTCAGCAAAGACTAATTTGATTTCCCTCTTCTTTATCCTTTGTTTCCTGATTCCCCTTCCTTCTCTGTCCAAAACCATCTTATCTGATTTTAGCCATAGGTAAAGATTTCACACACACACACACACACACACACACTCCCACTGTGTAATCCTGCCTCCTCTTTTTATCCTAATACACCTGTCGGTGACATCTTCCTACCCTTCCAACTCTGCTTTCCACCACTCTCCCCTCAGGAGCGCAATGCAGAGAACGCCATTGAGGCGCTGAAGGAATATGAACCCGAGATGGGGAAGGTCTACCGAGCTGACCGCAAGTCAGTGCAAAGGATCAAGGCTCGGGACATTGTCCCCGGGGACATTGTAGAAGTGGCTGGTGAGTTGGTGGCGATGTGTGGTTCAGGATAGGAGGCCTTGGGTGTGATGCCAGGGAAAAGAGAGAAGCTGGTCAGCTCCAACTCTGGTGTCCAAGAGGATGGCGGAATCTGTGTCTCCTTCCCAGACTCCTCAGGAGGTCACCCGGGGACATTTGGCCCACAGCACCCCCTCCCTTCCCGTGTTTCAGCAGGAACAGCCAGTCCTGTCCCTGAGACTACAGGCAGACCCCCTGCTCCCCCTCCTCTCCCCTAACACTTGCAAGCAACAGGTGGAACCCAGTCCCTGCCAATGGCCCCATCTCCACCAGCTCTGGGCCTGGCTTCCCTCTCCTTCTACCCACCCCCAAGCTTGGTCAGCTTTCAGTCTTGACCTCTTAGTGCCCTTGAGGCCTCTAAAGGGGAAGGAGTGAGGGCAGAAGGGAGGAGGGGGGCTGAAGCTCAAGCCCCCGGCCATGTAAGGGAAACTCAGGTCCCAGCTCAGGACCACGGGACTGGGAGGAGGGAACTGAAGGAGGCCCCGCCCCCGTGGAGGGACACTTAATGCCTGCCCAGGGAGGGGTGGGGGCCGGGTGGCTAAGATTACTAGCATTCTGCCCCCTTCAGCGGTTTTTATATTTGCCCTGCACAGGCCTTCCCATGTTTCCAGGCTCTTGGTTTGGTGAAGCAATCTTTCTAGGCTTCCTTCCCTCTATCAGATATGCATGTCACCACCTGGGGGGAGAGGAGGAGAAGGAGGGTAGGCAAGCTGAAGACCCCAGGGTCTCATGACAAGGCCATCCTGCCTCACTGACAGTTTGGCGTCAGCGCCATGAATGTCTATAAATAATCCCTTGAGCTTTGGTGACAGCGTGTCCACCTAACCCCATGGTCTACCTCCTCCCTCCTCCTTCTGCTTCCTCTGGTGCAGGAGAGGGGACCTTAGAGGACAGGAAAAGGATGAACCCCATTACCAGTGGGACCAGAGCAACATTAGGCAGAGGCCCTGGCCAGCGTTTGGTTCCCCCCAAAACTTCTGAGGGTAGCAGGGCATCTTCTAGAGGCAACCACCCCTCTGTGGCCACTTCTTACCTCCCTTTTCTCTGTGTCCCCGCCCCCCAAGTATCCTATCTGGCTTCATACTCCTTGATTTTTCTCAGCCCCAACCTTTGTCCTGCCCCCCCACCCCGCCCCGCCACATAATCCTTGCCACCATTCTCCCTGCCTCATTCTGATTTCTGAGTTCTTCTCTTGCTTTTCTTTTTCCACCCCTATTTTCCCTTCTTGATTTTGTAGCTAGATCTTCCTTCATTTTTCTCCCCTGTTGGTCAGGGGTTGTTTAATGAGCATGTATTATATACCAGGAATTCTGGGAAGCTCCCTACATGCACTGACAGCATTCATTAGGGGGACAGGTGGAGTGTTTTTCTCTGTGGGGGTTTTGGGGTGCTAGTGGAGGCAGCAGGCTCGCACGCTGAGGGCCCCACGTAAGCTCAGAGCACACACTCTGGGACCTGGAGGAGGGGGAGGTGAGGGAGTCAGATCTAGATGGGGGGTTGTAGAAAGAAAGCTCCTTTTCCAACGGACCCTGCTCTTCTCTGCTCTCTCTACAGTGGGGGACAAAGTCCCTGCAGACATCCGCATTTTATCCATCAAATCTACCACCCTGCGGGTTGACCAGTCCATCCTCACAGGTGTGCTGGCCTAAGTGGGAGGACTCAGAGGGGGTGGAACCGGGTGGCCAGGCAAAGGAAGGAGATGCCAGGGACACGAAGAACAACCCACAACCCACTGACGGTTCTGTGGGAGCAGCGTCAGCGGCCACTGAACTCACTAGGAGACGGGAGAGGAGATGTGCTCGCTCTCCATGTGACCATTGAGCCACACACACCCAGACAACAAACCTTCCTCTAGGATCCCCCTGGACTCCTCAAGAGAGGAGCAGGGGATGCTGGGAAAGACATAGAAGGTTTGCATTCGTGCCGTAACGTGGCTGTCTCTGTGGCGCCCCTGGGATGGAGAAAGCAGAGTAGTGGACATTTCTCAAGATTCCAGCAGATGAGGCAAGGCTGGTCCAGACAGGTTCCTGAGCCACTGCCCATTCTCAGAAGAGCGATGCCCCCCATGCCCACTGGTGGGCAGCAGAGGGCTGGGGCCAGGGTCTTAACTCGAAACGTGATGATTTCCCACTTGCCTGGAGCAGCTTGCTCCAGCGGTAGGACTTCCTCCTGCATGGGTGGTTTGGTTCCTTACCAGGTAGGCCCCATCCTGCAGAGGAGGGAGGGACTTAGGTGCAGGAAGTCAGGAAAGTGGTGGGGACGTCATCTGAAGGCTCCTTGGTCCCTTTCTCCACAGGTGAGTCGGTGTCTGTCATCAAGCACACCGACCCTGTCCCCGACCCCCGAGCTGTCAACCAGGACAAGAAGAACATGCTTTTCTCGGTGAGTAATCCAAGGCCAGCTGTCAGACTGTCAAGCTAGACGCCCCTGGCTTGGGAGAGGAACTTGGTAGCATGAGAAGGCCCTCAGCTGGGTACTGGTGGCTCATACCTGTAATCCTAGCTACTCAGGAGGCGGAGATCTAAAGATCGCAGTTCAAAGCCAGCTCGGGCTCCTAAGACTGTGAGATTCTTATCTCCAATGAATCACCAGAAAACCAGAAGTGACCCTGTGGTTCAGTGTGGTAGATCGCTAGCCTTGAGCTGAAGAGCTCAGGAACAGCATCGAGGCCCACGACCAACCAAAAAAAACCAAAACAAAACAGGCCATCAGCTCAGGAGGGGTAGAGCAGGGTGGGGGGGGGTCCTCACTTGCCTGAACCTTCCTTTTCCCCTGCCTCCCCAGGGTACCAACATCGCAGCTGGCAAAGCCTTGGGCATCGTAGCCACCACCGGGGTAAGCACTGAGATTGGTAAGATCCGAGACCAGATGGCTGCTACCGAGCAGGACAAAACCCCTCTGCAGCAGAAGCTCGATGAGTTCGGAGAGCAGCTCTCCAAGGTCATCTCCCTCATCTGCGTGGCCGTGTGGCTCATCAACATTGGCCACTTCAACGATCCCGTCCATGGAGGCTCCTGGTTCCGAGGAGCCATCTACTACTTCAAGATTGCCGTGGCCCTGGCTGTGGCGGCCATTCCAGAAGGTAGGATCGGCTTTCCTTCGCCTTCCATGGCCCCAGGGCGGAGGACCTCTGCCCTGGTGATGCTCCATTCGCAGCATGTCCTCTCTCTCTGCAGGTCTCCCTGCCGTCATTACCACCTGCCTGGCCCTGGGTACCCGCAGGATGGCCAAGAAGAACGCCATCGTGAGGAGTTTGCCTTCTGTGGAGACCCTGGGCTGTACCTCTGTCATCTGCTCGGACAAAACAGGCACTCTCACCACCAACCAGATGTCTGTCTGCAAGGTCAGGGGCAGCAGATGGCATAGCCAGGCAGAGCCTCGCCTTTCGGAGGAAGCCAGTCCTCCAAGCATGAGCTCAGTCCTTCACCACTGGTGGCTTTTCGTCCTGGACAAAGGGCAGATACAGTGCCATCTGAGCAGCATTGCAGAGGATTAGCCAGCCTTGTGAGAGCCACTGTCCCTATCCTAGACATTGCTAGCTCCCATCTTCTATAGAGGCCATTGGTGGTGGGGCAGGGGAGGTTGATTTTATTAACCATCCCTTTTTTTTGCCAGACCTAGGCCTTGAACTCAGGACCTGAGCACTATCCTTGGACTTTCTCAAGGCTAGAGCTCTACTACTTGAGCCGCAGTACTATTTCTGGCTTTTTCTATGTATATGTGGACCAAGGAATCGAACCTGGGTCTTTGTGCATGCTAGGCAAGCACTGTACCACTAGGCCAAACTCCTGGCCTCAACCCTGCTTTCCTGAAGCTCTGGAGGATTCAGCGATTTGCTGGAAGATACAGTTTCTAGGAAGGAGAGCTGTGTGTTGTACATGCCTGTAATCCAGGCTACTCAGAAAGCTGACTTTGTAAACAGATTGCTTGTGCCCAGGAGTTTAGCTCAGATAGCAATTTGTATGCGTGTGTGTGTGTGTGTGTGTGTGTGTGTGTGTGTCTGTATTCGGAACTTGCTTTCAGACTCAAGTCTGTGGGTCCCCTTATTCCTGCCTACAACTTTCCAGAAAGGTCCTATTATGGATAGCATTTCTTTTTATTTATTTATTTATCTTTTTATTCTATTTATTTATATTTATTAATTATTATTAGTAGTAGTATTGGTGTTACAGATTTGAACTCAGGACTTTATGCTTGCTAAGTATGAGCTTTACCAGCTGAGCTAAACCCTCAGCCCTTTTTGCTCTGGTCTTTTGTTTTGTTTTGATTTGATTTTGAGATAGATCTTCCTTTTACCCCAGGTTAGCCTGGACTGTCGTCCTCCTATCTGTGATTCTACTTTAGCGGATATAACAGTCTGCATGACATCACATCCAGCTTTTTATGTTGAGATGGAGTCTCAAGAAAATTTTGTGAATGCCAGGCACTTGTGGCTCATGCCTGTAATCATAGCTACTCAGGAGGCTGAGATCTGAGGATTGTGGTTCAAAGCCAGCCATTCCTGGACCTGGGCACTGTCCTTGAGCTTTCTCAAGACTAGTGCTCTACCACTTGAGCCACAGCACTACTTCCGGCTTTTTCTGTGATACTGAGGAATCAAACCCAGGCCTTCATGCATGTTAGGCAAACACTCTACCACTATGCCACTCTCCTAGCCCTGAACAATATTTTTATTAGTTTAATTATTTTGGTAGTTTTGGGGTTTGACCACAGGCTTTCATGTTTATTCAGCTTGCTCGTTTAGATTGTATACTACCACTTGAGCCATACCTCCAGCTCTGCTTTTTGCTGGTCTCTGAATTATGATCCTTCAGATCATAGCTATCTCAGTAGCTGGAAACATAGAAACAAGTCTCCAATACTCAGTTTGAACAGTATTTTTTAAGCCAAAGGTCCTCATTTGTTCTTTATTTCAGATCCCAGGCATTCGACCACTTCTCTGATAGCTATGTATCTACCTATGTATCACGGATACATTTATCTGATATACATATATATATATATGATCATATGTAATATTAATGTGGTGTATGTATGTGTATGTGTGTCCAGGCTGGCTTCAAATCATGATTCTCAGATCTCAGCCTTCAGAGTAGCTACAGTTACAGAGCTGAGTCACCAGACTGAAGAAGTCTCAGTCTGGTTTGGTGTTTAGAATGGTGGCTGGAGGCAGGGGAGAGGGAAGGCAGGGAGGAAGGAGGGCCTGGCTGGCGGGGGCAGGGAATGGACACAAGTTCCTGAGGCAAACATCTGCCTCTGTCCCCTCCTCCCGCTACAGATGTTCATTGTCGACAAGGTGGAGGGCGACTCGTGCTCGCTCAATGAATTCTCCATCACTGGTTCCACTTACGCTCCTGAGGGCGAGGTGTAAGTTACCCACGCGCCTCCCCTCCTCTTGGCACCTCGTATGTCCCCTACCCTCCACTCCTCCCATCCCGGGCCCTGGCTAGCTTTCCTTTCCTGCTTCTCTCCCCTTGCATTTCCCAACCTGGTTCTCTCTACTTCCTGGTCTCCTTGCTTATGCCCCCTCTGCAAACTCATCTTCTTTTCCGCCATCTCTCTCCTGCCTTCCTCCCTGCCCGTCCACCACCAGCCTGAAGAATGATAAGCCAGTCCGGGCAGGGCAGTATGACGGGCTGGTGGAGCTGGCTACCATCTGTGCCCTGTGCAATGACTCCTCCTTGGACTTTAATGAGGTAACCCCCCCACCCCTGATCCCCACAAAGTGTCTTCTTCCCTTCCCTTAGCGCCCTCACCAGCACCAGGAGGAAGGAGGGGGAGAGGGGAGCTGTTGGCTGCTTTCTCGCTCTGTGGAAGTGGGCTTGGGCTGGGAGCCAGGGTCCCGGACCGGTCCACCCACTGCCTCCCCCTCCTCTGCCCATCTCAGACCAAAGGTGTCTATGAGAAGGTTGGGGAGGCCACCGAGACCGCGCTCACCACCCTGGTGGAGAAGATGAACGTGTTTAACACGGAAGTGCGAAGCCTCTCCAAGGTGGAGAGGGCAAACGCCTGCAACTCGGTGAGTCGGAGTGTCTGCCCCGGCCCTTCACTTCACTGCACCCTGCCAGGATCCGCTTCCCCAGCGGGCAAGGTCCGGGCTCCCGCCAGGACCCTGATTCGTGTGGGTAAAGCTAGTCTGGGGCAGGAGGACTTGGGGGGCACCCACTGCTCCCACAGTTTGGTTGCAGACTCTTGTGCCCATGATTGCTTCTTCCGGTTGTGTCTGACCCTGGGACGGGCAGAGATGGACCCAGTGACACATCCTGGGATGGCCCTAAGGTTTTTGATCTCCTTGTCTCTACAGCACACTTGTTGGTTCAGATTCCAGTCCTAGTTCAGAGCCAGGGGTGTGTGGCTGCTGCCCCCAGGGGTGGGGCCTGTCTGCTTCAGATAGACAAAGGCAATTTGTCTTCCTCCTATTGTCTAGTACTGAGATTTGAACTCAGGATTTCACGCTTGCTTGACTTGCTTGAGGCTCATGGCTGGTGCTCTATCACTTGAGCCATATCTCCAGCCCTGCTTTTTGGTGGATATGTGCCTTGTAGAGATGGAGATGGAGCCTTACAGGTTTTCTCTTCCCTTCTTTCCCTCCCTCCCTCCTTTCCTTCCTTCCTTCCTTCCTTCCTTCCTTCCTTCTTTCCTCCCTTCCTTTTTCTTTTGTCTGTGAAGCCTGAACTCAGGGCCTAGGTGTCTCTGAGTTCTTTTGCTCTTCTGACATTCTGGTAATTCACTGGAGATGAGAATCTCCTAGTGACTTTTCTGGCCAGGCTGGCTTTGAACCACCATCTTCAGCTCTCAACTTCCTGAGTAGCTAGTATTATGGGTGTGAGCCACTGATATCAAGCAATACCAATTATGCTATGCTCACTCTGAGCTCTTGTTTTGTGAGACAGAGTCTTGCTCTCTGTATTACTATATAGAGAGCAAGACCTGCATTGGTCTAGAACTTATGATTCTCCTGCCTCAACCTTTCATGCATTACAAACATGCACTACCAGCTAGGCTGGCACTCTATTGTTGAGCTATGCATCTAGCACTTTTTTGTTTTTATTATTTTTGAACTAGGGGCTTGCTTTGGCTTGGGCCAGCCTGAACAGTGGTCTTATTATTATACTTATTATCACAGTTGAAATGACAAATGTTCACCATCACAGCCAGCTTCTTCTCTTCAGATGGAGTCTCCCTTGAACTACAGTCCCCCTATTTTCTGCCTCCTGAATAGCTAGGTGTACAAGTGTGAGCCATAGCATACATCTTTCTTTCTCTCCTTCCTTCCTTCCCTTTCTTCCCTTTCTTTTTCTTTCTTAATTTCTTCTCTCTCTCTCTCTCTCTCTCTCTCTCTCTCTCTCTCTCTCTCTCTCTCTCTCTCTCTCTCTCTCTCTTTCTTTCTTTCTTTGTCAGTCCTGGGCTTGGGCACAGGGCTTGAGCACTGTCCTTGGATTTTCTCAAGGCTAGAGCTCTACCACTTGGTGCCATAGTACCACGTCCAGCCTTTTTTCTATGTATGTGGTACTGAGGAGTCAAACCCTGGTCTTCGTGCATGCTAGGCAAGCACTCTACCACTAGGCCAAACTCCTGGCTCCAAGTCTCATGGACTTTTTAGTGCATGGGCTGGCTTTGAACCATGATCCTCAGATCTCAGCCTCCTGAGTAGCTAGGATTACAGGCATGAGCCACGGCGCCCAGCTTTTTTTTTAATTTTCTTTTTAATATGAGCAAGATGTTTATTATTGCTTTATTTAATCTAACAAAAAAGGAAACCAAACTAAATATTTACTGAGAGGGTTAATTTCCCAAAATTACAAATAACATGAACATAAAATTTGTTCTAAAATTTTTATTTTTCCTGTGGCAAAATATTCATGTATCATGAATATTTAATGGGGAAAAACAAAGCTGTTACTCTATTATTATTATTATTATTATTATTATTATTATTATTATTTTACCAGTCCTGGGGCTTGAACTTAGGGCTTGGACAGTCTCTCAGCTTTTTCACTCAAGGCTAGTGCTCTATCACTTTGAGCCACAGCATCAGTTTGGGTTTTCTGATGGTTAACTGGAGATTAGAGTACCAGAGACTCTCCTGCCTGGGCTGGCTTTGAACTGTGATCCTTAGATCTCAGCCTCCTGAGTTGCTAGGATTCCAGATGTGAGCCATAGGGCCTGGTGGGACACTTTACTATGTGTCAGGCACTGACATCACATAAGATTATTTGCATTGAAATTAATTAAAAGTAAATCAAGGTGAAAATGGGAAATTGAGTTTTTTAGTCATTCTGGCCACGTTTCCTCATGTAATATTGCTCCCTTGTGCCATGGGGACTGCACAGATTGTGGTTTCTGTCCTCACTATAAATTCTGCTGGGAAGAAAGATGACCATATATATATATATATATATTGTCTGTTGTGCTTTAGAGACTTGGGAAGGGAGAGAGGAGGTGACTCACTGGCACAACTCTTGCCTAGCACGTTTGAGGTCTTGAGTTCAGCCCTGGGTAGCACAAAAACTAAAAGTAAAAAGCAGAAGATCTTGTAAACATGGTGGCAGCAGGAACACTGGAATCTTCTCCCCATGTGCTATGGGAACCAGGCTTAGCTTTCACATTGGCCATGGCTTGGGCGTCTGCTCTGACCTCCAGACTGTTGTAAGGACTCCGGTCTCTCCCCCACCCCCAGGTGATCCGTCAGCTGATGAAGAAGGAATTCACACTGGAGTTCTCCCGAGACAGGAAGTCCATGTCTGTCTATTGCTCTCCAGCCAAGTCCTCCAGAGCTGCTGTAGGCAATAAGATGTTTGTCAAGGTCAGCACTCAGGATGTGCCTGTGCCCCCTCTCCCTTCCTCCTAATCCTAGAAACCTCTCCTATGCCCGCACCCCGAGAGAGGCAGGCAGGTGATCCCCGTCATGCTGTGCTGGTTTCTTAGGGTGCCCCTGAGGGCGTTATTGACCGCTGCAACTACGTGCGAGTGGGTACTACCCGGGTACCACTGACGGGCCCAGTAAAGGAGAAGATCATGGCGGTGATTAAGGAGTGGGGCACGGGCCGGGACACACTGCGCTGCCTGGCCCTGGCCACCCGTGACACGCCCCCTAAGCGGGAGGAGATGATCTTGGATGACTCCGCCAGATTCATGGAATACGAGGTGAGCAGTGGAGACACCTGTTGTTGTCCCGGAGCTTGGGAAGAGACTGATGGCTACAGCCAGGGGCTGGTGGGGTTAGCTCCTCAGGAGGGCTGAGATCTGACGATTGAGGATAGAAGCCAGCCTGGGCAGGAAAATCCATGAGACTCTTTATCTCCAACAAACCAGACAAATGGCAGAAGTGGAGATGTGATTCAAATGGTAGGGCACCAGCCTTAAGTAAACATGCCATAGTGACAGCTCTTAAGCGCTTGGGTTTAAGCTTCAGTAACACACACACACACACACACACACACACACACACACACAATATGACTCTGTAGTACAGATCCCCACCTCCCCACCCCCCCCAAAAAAAAAATCACAGGAGATTTGAGAAAGCTTTAGCCATCACCTGGCCAGTGCTACTTAATTTTTATTTGTGGTGCTGGAGATAGAAGCCAGGGTTTTGTGTGGACTCAGCGCATGCGCTCTATCCCAGCCCTGCAAACCTCAGTTTCCCAACATCTCCCAGTCAGTCTCCCTTTGTGCTTCCGTCCGGGCTCCTGGCCCAAGCTCTCTGACCTTCCATGGCCTGTTGTCTCCCCAGATGGACCTGACATTCGTTGGTGTTGTGGGCATGCTGGATCCTCCCCGCAAGGAGGTGACAGGCTCTATTCAGCTGTGCCGAGATGCCGGGATCAGAGTGATCATGATCACCGGAGATAACAAGGGCACGGCCATTGCCATCTGCCGGAGAATTGGCATCTTTTCTGAGAACGAGGAGGTGACAGACCGTGCCTACACTGGCCGCGAGTTTGACGACCTGCCCCTGGCTGAGCAGCGGGATGCCTGCAGACGCGCCTGCTGCTTCGCCCGCGTGGAGCCCTCCCACAAGTCCAAGATCGTGGAGTATCTGCAGTCCTTCGATGAAATCACAGCCATGGTGAAGAGCCAGGCGGGGTCCCCGGGGTGGGGAGGCCTCCGATTGTCCACATGACCCTTGTGGAGCACTGGTGGCAGGAGTGCAGGGAGGACTCTGACTGCAGAGAGAGGCCCCAGGAGGGAGGTGTGTGTGCAGGCCCTGAGCCTATCTCCTCCTCCTCCAGACAGGGGACGGCGTCAATGATGCCCCTGCCCTGAAGAAGGCTGAGATTGGCATTGCCATGGGATCTGGCACCGCTGTGGCCAAGACAGCCTCCGAGATGGTGCTGGCCGACGACAACTTCTCCACCATCGTGGCGGCGGTGGAAGAGGGCCGAGCCATCTACAACAACATGAAGCAGTTCATCCGCTACCTCATCTCCTCCAACGTGGGCGAGGTGGTGTGGTGAGTGGCGCGGGGCTGAGGTGAGGGCTCTTGGGCTGGGGGTGGGAGGCCCGGGCTGACATGTGACCACCTCCCTCCTGCAGCATCTTCCTCACCGCCGCCCTGGGGCTGCCCGAAGCCCTCATCCCTGTGCAGCTCTTGTGGGTGAACTTGGTGACTGACGGCCTCCCGGCCACCGCCCTGGGCTTCAATCCACCAGACCTGGACATCATGGACCGGCCGCCCCGGAGCCCTAAGGAGCCCCTCATCAGTGGCTGGCTCTTCTTCCGCTACATGGCCATTGGGGGTGAGCAGGAGGGAACCTCACAGCCCTTCCCCCCAGGGCTGTCCTTGGTCATCCAGCTGTGGCAACCCTCATCTCCACTGCCCTCCTCTCCCTGCCACAGGCTACGTGGGCGCCGCCACGGTAGGAGCGGCCGCCTGGTGGTTCCTGTACGCAGAGGATGGGCCTCGCGTCACCTACAGCCAGCTGGTAGGAGGGGGGCGGCGGGTGGGCAGCAAGAGGGGGGGCCAAGAGGCGTGCCTGGGATCTCAGACCCTCGTCCCCCCCCCCTCGCAGACTCACTTTATGCAGTGCGCCGAGGACAACCCCGACTTTGAAGGCCTGGACTGCGAGGTCTTTGAGGCCCCCGAGCCCATGACCATGGCCTTGTCCGTGTTGGTCACCATTGAGATGTGCAATGCACTCAACAGGTAGCCTGCCCACTGGCCCTGCGCTGACCCCTGCCCTGCCCTCCGCCTCCCTGCCTCCTCACTGTGCCCTCTCCCGTCCACACACAGCCTGTCTGAGAACCAGTCTCTGCTGCGGATGCCGCCCTGGGTGAACATCTGGCTGATGGGCTCCATCTGCCTGTCCATGTCCCTCCACTTCCTCATTCTCTACGTCGACCCCCTGCCCGTGAGCCATGGCAGCCGGCCCTCTGCTCTGATGGGGAGGAAGGAGGGGTCCCAGGAGGAAGCTGTCCTCCCTCACGGCTGTTGTCCCCCCCTGCAGATGATCTTCAAGCTCCGGGCTCTGGACGTAACCCAGTGGCTCATGGTCCTCAAGATCTCTCTTCCAGTCATTGGGCTGGACGAGGTCCTCAAGTTCATTGCTCGGAACTACCTGGAGGGTAAGTGCGCCCCGCTGCGGACCCCTCAGCCGGGGCCTGAGCCCAGCCCTGCCCTCCATGCCGCGCATGCGCGCCCTGTTTCAGTGGTTAAGTTCTTGGCCCTGGTGGGACCAGTGTCCCCAGGGAGGCGTAGCCCAGGCCCGGTCCCCACGCCATTGTACCTGGTCAGGTCACTGTCCTGGCCACCACCCCCTTGATAATGGCCTCTCTCTGTCCTCTCTGGCCGTAGGATAACCACCCCTCCATGTCCTTGAACCGTGTCACAGGTATTGCCCCTCTCTGCCCAGCTGCTCTGCCCTGCCGCTCGCTCCCAGCCCCTGCGGTCGCTCGCGCTCTCCCACGGTTCCCACTCGAGCCGTGGCCGCTGCCCCGCGCTTTCACAGAGCTACACAAAGCTGCCCTCAGCGCGGGCACCAGTACCTCTGGGTCCTGGCCGCCCGCTGCCCGCTGGGGGGCAGACCTGGCCGCCTGCAGGCGCCACTACTGCTGCGCTGCGCTGCGCTGAGCGCGCTGGCTGGCTCTGGGGGTCTCTGCTGCGGAAGCTGCAGTGGCTGGGGTGGGCTGGGGCCTGGGACTCAGTGAGTATGGTGGCTGGGCCAGTACCTCCAGGTGAGTGAGCTGAGCTGCCCTGCACCAGAAGGCAGCGCCTCTCCCTCCTGGCCCTTGGCTTCATCCCTTCCCTCTCTCCTTTCAGATCCAGAAGATGAAAGAAGGAAGTAACCAGCCCCCCTGCCCCTCCCCACCCGACAGTGACACCTCCCTCCAGAGTGGTGGCACACCCTCCCCATCTTCTTGCCCCAACCCCTGCCCTCCCCCTAAAACTTGGAAACCCCCCCAAACCCGTGGGGCTTCAGGGGCGACCGACTGAGCTGCTTATTTATTGAAAATAAATGACAGAAAAAATAATGGCCTCGCCTCCGTTCATGTCTTGGGCCTGTGCCAGGCCAGTGGGCAAGCGCCTTAGTGTCATGCGGTCCAGGAAGTGGCTGGAGGACTGCTGATGCTGGAGCGCTGGCAGCCACCGTGTGCTGGGCTGGCCGCAAGAGCAAGAGACAGAGCCTGGACCCCCTGGCAGGGCAGGGAGGGGAGGGTGGGCGGGTCCAGGAGGCAGCATGGCAGCCAGAAAGTCGCAGGCCTCAGCCTGCACCTTTGGTGCTGGGAGGGGGCTGGGCCCCCACTCGGGTGTCATCCCGGGAAGGGCGCTGGGTGGTGCATCTCCACCCCAGCACTGGACCCCAGGCCTAGAGAGGGCGGACTGCATCCTGAGCCCCACAGTCCAGACCCTAGGGGTCCGCGAGGAGGAGCATGGTCCTCCCGAGGGTGGGAGGGGACAGGGACGAGTGGCTTCTGGCCGGACCCCTCAGGTGTCCTTGATGTCCCTGACATCCCTCAAGGGAGCCTCATCCATGATGCTTCGAACTTGCTCCAGAGTCTCGGCCTGGCGGATCCGCTCCAGGCGCACCTAGGGGTGGGCGAGGGAGGCAGGCGCGCTGTGGCCGCTGGGCCTGTGAAGGGCATCCCCGGACCATGGACATACTAAACGGCAGACAGGGCCACGTCACCAGCACTGGGGTCACCGGAAGCCATGGCAGTGTGGTGGGAGGGGCTGGGCTGTATACCTGGAGGGCCTGGGAAAGCCGCACAAAGTCCCTCTGCACCTGCTCACTGGTCTCCAGCTCTGCCTGCAGCCGCAGCGTCTTAGCCCTCTGCTCGGAGAGGAGGTCCGTGAGCTGGGTCTGCAGGGACAGGACGGTGAGCTAGAGCCAGACTCGCCTGGGGCCAGAAGGGAGGGTGACCAACACAGTGAGAGACCCCCCACATGGCTGCCCTCGACACCACCCGACTATCTCCTCTGTCCAGCTGCTGCCTGGCTCGAGGGAGATGGGTAGGGCAGGGTGAGGGCCCACGGGGGTCACCTGTGTACGGCTGCCCGGTCCCTTCTCACCTAGGGCCAGGAGTTGGGCTCAACCTCACCTTGTGGTGCTCCTGCTGGAGCCGCTCTACCTCGGTCCTCAGGCTGCACAGGGAGGCTGGGAAGTCAGGCGAAGGAGCTGGAATCAGGTCCACACCATCTCTCTCCCTACCACAGCCCGGCCTAGGCAGCGTGCCAGCCCCTACTCACCCTCCAGCACCTCTGCAGGAGAAAGAGAAAGGTCAAGGCTGCTTCTGCTCGGCTCCCAGCCTGCTGCCTACACCCGGGCCCAGGCAGATCCTGCAGGAGGTCAGGGTCCCTCTTCCCTTGTCACCACTTTCCTCACCTGCCTCTTCCCGTTGCACCCTCAGCTGCCCCTCCAGGCTGGCCTTGGCAGCCGTCTCCTCCTCCAGCGCCTCTCGGAGTGTCACGATCTCGATGCGCAGGCGCTCAGCCTCGTGCTCCTGGGCCTGCTGTCGGGCCCACGCCCCCTGCCGTGTGCGCTGTACCAGCTGCTGCAGCTCCTGCAGGAACATGGGTGACCGACCAGCTGGGCACAGGGCAGAAGAGGGAAGGGGGCCTGAGCTGCTTTTTGCTCAAGGCTAACATTCTACCACTTGAGCCACAGCACCACTTCCGGCTTTTGGGTGGTGAGTTTGAAGCCTGCCTGGACTACACAGGGAGATCCTGTTTCAAAATAAAACAAAGCAAGTCCAGGACTGGGGCTGTGGCTAAGTGACATGGTCCAGGTGTTAGGTTCTCCCCCAGCATTGCAAAAGTAAGAGCAAACTGAATCGCTGCCTCCTTGGCATCAAGCAGTGGGTCAGCTCTCACCGCACGCTAACACTGGAAACGGCACCCTTCCACTGCCCACATGAAGAAACCAACCGAGTCTTAGGGAAGAGTCACTGTGTCGGCTAAGGCAGCACAGTACTACAGTCACTCAGGCCTTTGGTCCCAGGCCTTGCTGTCTTCTTCCTGGAGAGGAAGAACAAGGTGGCCCCTGGCTTTTGGGGTCCACATCCCACTTGCCTGCACAGAGCTGGGCAGTGCCTCCTCCTCGCCCTGGCGCTGCTCTAGGCCCTGGTGGGCTGCGGATGGCAGCTGCTCAGCCCGAAGCCCTTGGTTTTCTTCATGTAGCCGCTTCACCTCATGGCTCAGGCACTTGTGGGAGGTGGCCAGCTCTGCCTGGGGATGGGGAGTAAAACAAGACATTGAGGAATAGTCTCCAAGCCCTACCCCTGAACCCCTGCCAGACGCTGTCCCAGAAGGCAAGCCCTGGCGTGCAGGTCTACTTTACTGTCTCTGGTCCCACGAGCTACACTCCATGTAGCATCTCATCTTGTGCCTGCACGCTGTATTTTTATCTAATTTGTGGTGTGTGTGTGTGTGTGTGCCAGTACTGGTGTTTGATATCATTACTTGGAATTCAGGGCCTCATGCCCCTATTTAGCTTTTTCACTCAAGGCTGGCACTCTATCATTGGAGCCATAGCTCTAACTTTTGGCTTTTTGGGGTGGTTAATTGGAGATAGGCATCACATGGACTTTTCTGCCCAGACTCTGAAACTCAATCTTCAGATCTCAGCCTTCTGGTTCACTGCTCTTACTTTTAAGACAAGATCTCACCATGTAGTCAAGGCTGGCCTGGAACTCACAATCTTCCTACTGGAGCCATGTAAGTACTGGGATTACAGGCATGGACCGCCATGCTTGGCAATATGCTTTGTTTAAGGCTAAAAGTAATTGTGAACTTTCAGATCAGGAAGCAAGCCAGGTGCCTGTGGCTCACAACTGTAATCGCAGCTATTCAGGAGGTCAAGATCTGGAGGACCACAGCTTAAAATCAGCTTGGGCAGAAAAGTTTGCTACATTCCACTTCAAAACAACCAGCAAAAAGCAGAACTAGAGGTATAAACCAGTCCCTGAGTTCAAGCTCCAGGACTGGCAAAAAAAAAAAAAAAAAAAAAAAACAGTACTGAAAGGTATGGTTTTGTGTGTGTGTGTGTGTGTGTGTGTGTGTGTGTGTGTGTGTGAGTCCTGGGTCTTGAACTCAGGGCCTGAGCACTGTCCTTGAACACTTTTTGCTCAAGGCTAGTGCTCTGTCACCTGAGCCACAGTGCCACTTGTGGCTTTTTCTGTGTATGTGATATGGAGGAATCAAACCTAGGGCTTCATGCATGTTAGGTGAGCACTCTACCACTAACTAGGCCTGGCTCCAGGCCCTGAAAGGTTTTTTTTGTTTGTTTTGTTATGTTTTTTTCAATGCCTGTAATTCTAACTACTGAGGAAGCTGAGCTCTGAGGACCAGAGCCAGCTCAGGCAGATAAGAGCTATGAGGCTCTTATCTTCAAATTAACCACCAAAAGGATGGTGGCGGTACTGGGGCTCAAGTGGTAGAATGCTAGCCTTGAGCAAAACAAAAAACTCAGAGGTAGCACCCAGTCCTTCAATTCAAGCCCCAGGACCGACACAAAAATAAAAACAAAAATAAGTAAGGATACAATACATCCATAATCTAGATTTCTGTTTTCTTTGAAGTATCAGAACAGCTAGCTTCTTTGGAGCCCACACCCCCAGGCAAGAACAGTATCATTATGGGATGGTAGCCCCTTTCCCATACATCCTTAGTTTGCCAGGCTCCCAGCCTCACAAAAGGCCCTCTTACCAGGAATGGTGGCTCACACCTGTAATCTTAGCTACTCAGGTGGCTGAGATCTGAGGATCAAGGTTCAAAGCCAGCCCACGCACAAAAGAACCTGAGACTGGGGCTAGGAGTTTGGCCTAGTGGTAGAGTGCTTGCCTAGCATGCACGAAGACCCAGGTTCAATTCCTCAGTACCACATACATAGAAAAAAAAAAAAAAAAAGAACCTGAGACTTCTATCTCTAATTAACCTCTAGAAAACCGGAAGTGGGGCTTGGCTCAAGGATACCGCCTTGAGCTGAAGAGCTTAGGGCCAGTGCCCAGGTCAACTTCAACCCCATGACCCACAAAAAAAAAAAAAGAAAGAAAGAAAGAAGAAAGAAAGACCCTCTTTACTCAGTAAGCCCTCTTCCCTGGCCTTGGTGAGTACCTGCAAACTAAGGCCCATTATTTCAGTTTTACAGACCGTGAGGCAGAAATCCCATGATCACGAGTTGATTCAAGAACACACAGCTCGGATAAGGATGGTGGCTTATGACTGCAGTCTCAGCTATATGGGAGGCCAGGTTTGTGCCTAGTCCAAGAAAAACACTACAGTGACACCCTTTTCAACCAACAAGCTGGGTGTGGTGGAATATACCTGTGATAACAGCTACAGGGAGGCAGTAGGTAGGAGGACTGTGGTCTGAGGCAGGCCCTGGGAAAACAAGTGCAAGACCCTATCTGAAAAATAAAGTTAAAAGGGCTGGCGGTATGGCCCAGTGATAAATGCACCTACCTGACAAACTCTACCCCCACAAAAATAAAATGAAATCAGACGATCCTCAAACCCTTTACCTACCAGGCATTATTACCAGAGGGAAGCCAGAGCAGCGGGGAGGAGGGGCAAGAGCCTTGAAGCGTCCTGGGCCTCCCCAGATACCCCCCCCCCCCCAGCCCACCAGGCCCTCACCATCTGCAGCTGCACGCGCTCCTGGGCCTGGCTCACGGTGCCCTGCAGGGTCCGGAGCAGCTGCTCTGAGTTCTGGACCTGGGCCAGGAGAACCTGCATCTAGGGATGGAAGGAGGCAGGGAGATCAGCGGACCCGAAGGGGCAGCAGGCGGCCAGAGGCCAGGCAGGGGCTGGAGCAGAGCTGGACTCACCTGTTTGGCACAGTCCTCGTTACTCCGCCGCAGGCCCTCCTGCAGCTCATCCCGCTGCCGGCTGACAGCTTCCAGGTCTTTCTGCAGCTGCCGCCCCTGCCACAAACCTGTGCTTCAGTCTCCAGGTTCCACCTGCCCCCGCCCCCCCAAGGGTGGCTATGCCATGAGGCCTGCATTGTTTGCCAGGAGTGTGGAGTGTCACCTTCATTACCACAACAGGCAATCGCAAGCCCTGCCCAGGCTCCCTTCCAAAGTGGGTGTCAAGTCCACAGCTCCTCTTGTCTCCTTACCACCTCCTGCTCTTGTCTCTACCTCTCACTTTAAGTCTCTTTCTCTTGATAGTACTGGGAAATGAACCACAATCTTGAATGCCTAAGCAAAATTCTACCACACGAGCCAGATGCTGGTGGCATTGCAGCGACTCGGGAGGCTGAAATCTGAGGATTGAGGATTGAAGCCAGCCCAGCAGAAAAGTACATGAGACGTTTACCTCCACTTAACCAGAAAAAAAAGGCAGACATGGAGCTGTGATAGCGCCCCCTGCCTAGCAAGCAAGAGGCCCTGAGTTTCAAATCCTAGAACTGCCCTCTCTCCCTCAAAACGCCTCTTTCCCCCATCCAGGTCTCAGCCCCAATCTCTGCTGGTCTCTCATTTTGCCAGTTTTTCTCACCTCTTCCATTTTCTTTGTGGTGGAGCTGGGACTGTATCCAGGGCCTCACATGTTAGGTATGCTCTTTACCCCCGTGCCCTTGCCTTTCCAGTTCTGCTGTGGGCATCTCACCCCATGACACTGCCTCTCAAGTCTATGTCTGTACCCCTCTTCCTCCCCTGAGAGCACTGCTCTCCTGCCCTGGCACCCGGCTCTTGCTCTAGCACTGGCTCTAGACTCATCCAGGGAAGGCTGGATGCCCACAAGCTCCTTGCCCAGTCCACGCACCTCCACCTGCAGCTGTTCCCACTGAGTGTCTGGCACCAGCTGGTACCCAGGAGGGGGCAGGTAGATGCCCTCAGGGACCAGGGTGCCAGTAGACACCAGAGAGGCCGTCTCCTCCTGCTCTGGGCTCAGGCCCTGGCGTCCACGGGGCAGGGAGGCGCTGCTGCCGGCCCCGCCCAGGGAGAAGGAGGTGATGGACGCGCTGTCATCACAGTTGTGGGCGAAGGCCTCGGCTGCGGGACCCCCATCTCCGCTCAGCTCTTCCAGAGGTTCCAGTGGGGGAGATGGGTTTCGGGACAGGGGTAGCGACTCTGCAGAGCTATGTAGGGCAGAGGGTGGCCGGGGGCGTCTCTAGGGAATGATGCAGGGAAGAGGCTGAGGGCAGCGTACTGGGGTGCCCTCTTCCCCTTGGCACCCCGGGGGCTCCCCCTCACCTGGATCTCCTGGATCAGCTCCTCCGCCTTCAGCAGCTTCGTCTTCAGCTCCTGGATCTCCTGCTCCATGGGCAGGACGATCTCCCGCAGCTTCTCTGAGTCCTCGTGGGCCTGAGAAGGATGGGGTGGGCAATGACCCAGACCCTCAAGGCTGCCTGGGCTTTCCCTCAGCCCCACAGCTCTCGGAACCTTCCTGGACTTTTTGACTGACCCAGTTTTAGGGCTGGTGGGCCTTGCTCCAGGGCCAAAGTCAGGAAAGGGTTTTGTCTCCTGTGGCTCTTGCCCTCTTACAAACCATACCTTTCTTCCATACCATTCAACCTGTGTGTGTGTGTGTGTGTGTGTGTGCGCGTGTGCGCGTGCAAAGCTAAATTTTCAATCACCCACCACCAATCCTCATCTTCCTCATTCAGGTCATAAGGAAAAGGCTGACCATTTTCTTTCTGTCTCTTTCTAAACTTGGGAACCTGTTGAACTTGCAGAGTCAACAGTCTCTGGACCTCTCCCCTTGGCTCCTCTAACTCACAGAGTCAATGCCAAACCAATCCCCCATCCACCCAGGTCCCAGAGGCAAGAAACTGCTAGTCATTCTCTACCTGCCACCGCCCCACGCTGCTTCCACCCCTTGAGTCACTGAGACTCCTACACAAGCTCATTTAACCCCCAAGTGTACAGAGAGAGAGCCGGGTCTACTTCAAGTCCGGGAATTTGTTCTATGAACACATGGTGACTCCAGAAGGAGCTCCAGACTACTGCTCTTTCCGGGGCTCCAGAGGGGCTGTGCCTGAGCCACGCCCCTTCATTTGCCATCCAGGGAAAGGAAGGACCCTTGCAGTACAACAACCAAGAGCAGGAATGTGGAGAGGAAGCCTCTCCTTTCTTGGACCCCTATTTTGATTTCTGCCTTTTCATTTTTGTAATATTACCAGGGCTTGAACTCAGGGCCTGGGTGCTGTCCCTGAGCTTTTCTTTTCTTTTTTTTTGGCTAGTGTTCTACTACTTGAGCCACAGCTCCACTTCCTGCTTTTTGATGGTTAGAGATAAAAGTCTCATGGAGCTGGATGCTGGTGGCTCATGCCTGTAATCCTAGCTGCTCAGGAGGCTGAGATCTGAGGATCACTGTTCCAAGCCAGCTTGGGAAGAAAAGTCCACGAGACTCTTTTCTCCAATTAGCCAACAGAGAGCTGGGCCGTGGAGGTGTGGCTCAAGTGAGGAAGTACCAGCACTAAGCAGAAAAAGTCAAGTGAGAGGTGAAATCCTGAATTTGAGACCCAGTACCAGAACAATAACAAAGAACACAAACTTTAGAATCACACTGCCTAGAGTTTTAAAATCTCAACTGTGTTCCTTTTTCATTGCAAAGGCTGGAGAATCACTGGACCTTTCTTACCCATCTGTGCAATGGACCTGTGTAATATACCGCGCCCCCCCCCCCCCCCAGTCTTCACACAGAGCAGTCAGGGGAGAACAGGCATACTGAGCCCCTGGCACCTCTATGTCTAACCTTGCTTTTGGAGGACAAAGGGCAAACCAAGTCCTTCTCAAGTACCTGGTTACATAGTAGAACTGTGTTCCACCAGTAATGGACAATAAGATGCCCCCTTTCCTCACTGCAAATGCTGTTGGGGGGGAGGGGAGGGCAACCTACCTTTTCCATCTGCTTCTCCAAGGAGTCCAGGGGATGGGCACGGGCCAGCAGCTGCTTGAGGTGGCCTAACTCCCGCTCCTTCTCCTCCCTGTCCTGCTGCTGCTGCTGCCGCTCTTGCTTCAAGGCTGCAATCTGGGCCTCGTAGCTGCTGATGGACTCTGTAGGCAGGAAGGGTGGGTGCTCGGTGCACTGCCTTTCCCTGCTACCAGATCTGCAGTGGTGCCACATGGGCTGGGAGAGGGCACTGGCAAACCCTCAGCTTCTCAGAGATGACAACTCGGGAACGTGAGTGAATACCAGGCTGTTACAAGATGACTCAAAAGGATGGAGGTAACGTGACAGTCCAGGTACATAGGAGGGGTTTGGCTGCACAATATGTCTCTAAGGTGAATTCTATCAAAGAAGTGGTCCCTGAACCAGGTGCTAGGGATTCATGCCTGTAATCCTAGCTATTCAGAGATCTGAGTATCACAGGTTGAAGCCAGCCTGCACAGGAAAGTCCCTGAGTCTCTTATTTCCAATAAACTACCCCCCCCCCAAAAAAATCTGGAAGTGAGGCTATGGCTTAAGTAGTAGAGAGCTAGTCTTGAGCAAAATGAAGTTCAGAGACAGTGCCCAGTAGAAACAAAAGTCAGTAGAAACATTGGAAAAAGGTGATTTACAAACTGTCCAATTGATCGCATGACAGAGTTTAAGACATGATGGTTATTCCTACTAAGATATACCAGCAATAATCAGCATTTGATAATACAATTATTGCTGCAGGCTCTGGAAATTCAGAGGTTCACCACACACAGAAAACACCAGGGCATGAGTGAGGATGCAGTGGAGGAGAATCCCCAGCTGTAGATCCTTCTGGGAGCCCTGTTCTGCCAGGTGGGTCAGGAGAGGGCGCTAGCTAGACGTGAAATAGGGAAGGAAATAGGCAGGGCTAACAGGACTATCATCAGCAGTCCTTAAGGTGGGAAAGTAGCTGATTCATCCGGGCATAGTGTCATGAGAAAAGTGTACAAGCCCAAGCAAGTACCTAAGAGGCGCCGAGAAGGGTAAAGAGAGTGACAGTAGTTCCCAAGGCCTTCAATGCCAGGACATGAGGTTTGGAATTCATCTTACCTATCAGCAGCAGGTAGAGGTGATGTTGGATGGAACATGAATATTTTGGTGTTTGTGCAAATGTTTGTCTTAACATACTAAAGTCAGATGGACAGTTTCCATTGATAGGCTGCCTGGGTTCAAATCTAAAAGCATGGGTTCAAATCTAGGCAAAGCATGGCAGTGCATACTAAGGCCAGCCCTAGACAAAATAAATAAATAAATAAATAAATAAATAAATAAATAAATAAAAAACAGAAGACATTATCCAGAAAGTAACTAAAGCAACACTGATCAAGATTTGTTGTATTCATGTTGAATTGAAATCCCTTTGTATAACTACTTAAGCTGTCTAAAAAAATAATTTGTAGCCAGGTACTGGTGGCTCATGGCTGTAATCTTAGCTCCTCAGGAGGCTGAGATCTGAGGATCATGGTTTGAAGCCAGCCTGAGTAGAAAAGTCTATGAAACTCTTTATCACTAATAAACTACTCAGAGCAATCTGGAAATGATGCTGTGGCTTAAGTGGCAGAGTTCTAGTCCTGAGCACAAAATGGCTCAGGGACAGTGCCCAGACCTTGACTTCAAGCCCCACGACTGATTAAAAAACAAAAACAAAAACAAAAACAACGTATTTTCCCTCCAAAAACAATTAAAACAAAAAAGACTTGGAGGTATTGTTCAAATAGTAAAGACAAGCCTATCAACACAAGTCCCTGAGTTAAGATCCCAGTACTTTCCCAGAAAAATAAATTTGCTTTTGGTCAGTGTTTGGGTTTGGACTCAGAGCCTAGGCACTGTTACTGAGCTCTTTACCACTTTACCACTTCAAGCCACATTGCACACAGTGAGCTACTTCCAGTTTTCTGGTGGCTAATTGGAGATAACAAAAAGTCTCATAGACTTTATTGCCCAGGCTTGGCTTTGAACAGTTATCCTCAGATCTCAGCCTTCTGAGTTGCTAGGATTTCAAGAGAAAGCCACCAGCTTTTAGAGTAAACCTTATAACTTATTTTTATAGCTCTTTGGTCCTCAGAGGTTTCTTTGTAAAATGGAGGTGGATAATTATTTCTAACTCATACTTTGTCACAAAGATTACATTCATAAAACACTTAGCTAGTAGCTCACTTCTGTAATCTTAGCTACTGAGGAGGCTGAGATCTCATGATTTCAATTTTAAGCTAGCCCAAGCAGGCAATTCCATGAGATTCCCATCTCCAATTAACTACCAGAAAGCCTGAAGTAGAGCTGTGGTTCAAGTGGTAGAGCTCCAGTGCCCAGGCTTTGAGTTGAGGACAAGTACTAGCATGTACACACACACACACACACACACAGATCTACTTAAAATATATATTATTGGGGCTGGGAGTATATATATTATTGGGCTAGTAGTAAAGTGCTTGCCTAGCATGCACAAAGACCTGGGTTTGATTCCTCAGTACATATACATAGACAAAAGCCAGAAGTGGTTCTGTGGCTCAAGTGGTAGAGCTCTAGCCTTGAGAAAGTCCAAGGACAGTGCTCAGGCCCTAAGTTCAACCCAGGGCTGGCAAAAATAAATAACAATAAAAATAAATATTAAGGGTAAGAAGTCATATGTAGATGACTATATTGTACAAGTATGTGGACACCTGACAGTGTGATAAACAGTCCTAGAGAAGTCTGGAGGCAGGAGCAGTTGTTATAGGGGAAAAGCCATGGTGGGATGGGAGTTTTAGGTAGTTTACTCTGGAAGCCAATGTCAAGATCACACTCAGAGGCTGTGAGGGGGGGACAGTAATCCTGGAGAGCTCAACAGCAGGGACGGGACTGCCATCTGCTTTAGAAACTCTGGCCTTTGCTTAGAGAAGTGGGCAGGAAACAGGAAAAAGAAGCTGAGGATCTGGGGTCAGGGGAGTTGGTATTTCCCAAGCAGAGAGGCCATAAAGTAGAAGAAGGAGGAGGGAGGTGCATGCAGGGAAAGGAAGGAAACCAGAGCGTTAGGCTAGGCCTGAGGTTGACTCTGCAGCCCAGACTAAATTGTGGCTGGTTCGGGGAACTAAGAAGTTTCTTGCTCATCTTCAGGGTTGATCAGTCATCAGTGAAAGACAAGAAATGAGAGAGCAAGGAAACAGGTAGAGGGTGGGAGCTAAACTTAGCTGTAACTGACAGCTGCTGACATGATATAGAGTGTCTCTATGCAAATTGGAGGAGGGAACCCCTAACTCCAGTTCATTACCTACCTGACTCCTTTCTTGTCCTGTACTCCCTCTACGGGCTGACAGCACGTCTGGAGGAGACCCTCCCCTCTCACCTTTCAGGATGGCTTGCAGCGAAGCCACCTCTTCTTGGCACTGCCGCTGTACTGCAGCCACTGCTTCGGCCTTCGTGCTCTCGCTCACTTCTGCCACAGCCTTCATGGTCTCCATTTCTGCCAGCGCACCTGCCAGCTCAGCCCGAAGCCGGCAGAGCTCACCTGATTTACCTTCAATCTTTGACCCCTCCTGGAGCGGGGGGTCCAGTGCTGTGAAGGACAGGAATCAGAGCCTCTAGATCCCATTACTTCCCTTATTCCTAACACCCTAGTCATCGAATCGGCAAAATCAGCAAGTCTCACAACTCTTTCACAGACCCTGGCCCCGCCCTCTCCCCTGGCCCCGCCTCTCTCCCCTGGCCCCGCCCCCTCAACTCTTTCCCGCCATACTCGGCTTTATATTCTCTTTAGCCCGCCCCCTCCTTCGGCTTAGCCAATCGCCTTTCCTCGCTCGCGAACCCTCCCTTCTGGCGTCCCCGCCCCTTCCCGCCTCACCCATTTCATCCCTTGGGCTTCAAGCTCCGCCCCTTACTCCTGCGGCTGAGGCCCCGCCTCCTCTCCCCCTTCGCCGGCGTGCCCCGCCTCTTTCCCCTGGATTCCCCCCCCTTATCTCCTCCACTCGCCAGCTGCGGAGCTGGAACCCGCCTCAGGTCCAGCCGCCCCCCCGCCCCGCGTGCACGGACCCGCCCCGGCGTACCACTCCTCGGCCGTCTCAGTCGCCGGTCCTCTCCCGGAGCCTCGGGCGCAGCTGCCGCCATCACCTCAGCTCAAACGGCGGATTTCCGCACTCCCTGATGACGGCGCGGCCCGCTTCCGGGTCCTGTCGGCTGTTTCCGGACCCGCTCGGCTGTTTCCGGCTCGGCCGGGCTCCGAAGCTGCGGACGGCCGAGCGCCTCCGGAAGTTCCCGAGTGGATCCTGAGCCTCGGCTCCGAGTCCACGCCTCTCCCGGACTGTGCGGACGCCGGGGCCGGTGCTGAGCTCTTCCTGGCTTGGCTCCGCGTCCCCGGAGGCTCCGATCCCACGACACCTCCGCGGAGACCTCGGGTGGGGAGCACGGAACGCGAGCTCGCCCTCCCTCCCTGCTCCTCCGGGAGCCAACCCGCGACCGTCCGGCCGCCCTTCCGCCGAGCCCGGCTCAGGTTACAGCCGGCGGTGTGTGGCCCGGGCTCCCGCCGCTGCCCCCGCCCCCCGCCCGCGCCGAGCGGCCCTGGGGTCAGGGCCGGATCCGCTTCCCTTTTTCTGGGTGCCTCGGAGTCCCCGTAGTCAGCTACACACCCATCCGCACTGGATGCCGCCTCCTGCTAATCGCCCCAGGAGCTCTCCAGTCCTGCCTCGGCTTGGGACCCGGGTCAGGCTCTCCCTAGCGATGCCCTTTCGCCTGGCACCGTGACTGCCAATTCAGACAAGTGCCCCAGCCCGCATTCCCCTCCCCCCCAAACCGGTTTTCTTTTCTAGAGGATGGTCTGGAGCCTGGGCGTCCTTGATTTCCGCCTGACTTCCAGAAAGTCTAAACTACACCTGCAGTACACTGAGTATTCCTGGAGGCATTTTCTCCTCCTGTCCCATCGCCTCAGCACTGTGGCCCCCCTGAATGTCCACAATGCTCTCAGCCCCACTCCTTAACTCCTTGCCGGACTAAATATAAGATCGTTCAAAGCAGCTGGAGCCATCTTTATAAAACATACTATCTCATCCTTTCTAGTTCTCAGGGTGAAAATGAGAACAGGTCACTGATAATCAGGTAGCCAGTGTTCTCCTGAAAAGGTGTGCAAAGCCGGGCACGATGGCTCAAGCCTGTAATCGTAGCTGAGTTCTGAGGATCGAGGTTTAGAAACCAGCTGGGGCACAAAAGTCCTGACAGCCTTATCTCTAACTAACCAGCAAAAAGGCGGAAATAGAGGTGTAGCTCAAGTGGTGGAGCGCCAGTCTTGAATGAGAAGAATGTGGGTGCTGGGGATGTGGCTTTCCTAGCATGTATGAAACCCTGGGTTCAATTCCTCAGTACCACATAAAACCAGAAGTGGTGATTGTGGCTCGCATTAGAGTACTAGCCTTAAGCAAAACAAGCTCCGGGACAGTGCTCAGACCCTGGAGTTCAAGCCCCAGGACTGGCAAACAAACAAACAAAAAGAACCCTTTGACAGTAAGGGTTAAAGGCTTTTAAGTAAACACTTTGTTCTTAATCATTCTAGGTGTTACACTTTTACTATTTGGGCTCAGGGTCTCTAAGACTGACCTGTAACTAAACATTTGGTCATTTTGGGGCATCCCTATTAGGAAACAATGTATCCAGCCACAAAACATGTTTATCCTTGATATTCAGAAGCAGTGTATTTAGAAGCAAAGAAGATAGGGCTTCTATGTCTCTAGATACATTGTCTCTGAATTACGGGCTATTTACCATGCACCATTTTGCCTCTATCCTGCCTCACTAAGAAAGAAGTAAAACATAAACTTGAGGTCAACAAAGCATTCAGGAAGCCGGGAGGGTGGCCTAGTGGTAGAATTCTCTCCTTGCATACAGGTCGCCCTGGGTTCGATTCCTCAGTACCACATACACAGAAAAAAAAAACAAAGTGGCGCTGTGGCTCAAGTGGCAGAGTGCTAGACTTGAGCAAAAAGTGTCCAAGGACAGTGCCCAGACCCTGAGTTCAAGCCCCACCACTGGCAAAAACAAAACAAACAATTCAGGTTCTCAGGGTTGGGTTTCCAGAGGAAGTACAATGTGAGCTGAAAACTAAATGATGATGAGCTGGGTACCTGTGGCTCCCAACTATAATACTAGCTACAAATCAGAGGCCTGTGGCTCATACCTGTAATCCTAATCACTCAGGAGACTAAGATCTGAGGATCACAGTTCAAAGCCAGCCTGGGCAGGAAAGACTGTGAGACTCTTTATCTTGAATTAACCGCCAGAAAACCAAAAGTGGCACTAAGGTTAAAAGTAGTAGAACTCTAGCCTCCAGCTGAAGAGCTCAGGGACAGCACCAAGGCCCAGAGTTCAAGCCCCATAACCAACAAAAATAAACTAAGTATGTAGGAGGCTGAGATCTGATGAACATGGTTTGAAGTCAGGGCAGAAAAGTCCATGGAACTCTTATCATTAATTAAGCATCAGAAAGCCAGAAGTGGAGCTGTAGCTTAAGTGGTAGAGTGCAACCTTTAGCACAAAAGCACAAGCAGCAGAGCCCTGAGTTCAAACCCCAGTACTGGCATATCCTCCCCCCTCCCCCCCAAAAAAGGGCAGGAGTGGGGAGTGGTTGTGAGGAAAACGGATTAAATGGTAGACTGCTTTCGTAACTAGTGGGAGATCTTGAGTTCAAACTTCAGTACTACATGACAGAAAGAACAAAAGGAAGGGCTGGGAGTTTGGCCTAGTGGTTAAAGTGCTTGCCTAGCATGCATGAAGACCCAGGTTCAATTCTTCGGTACCACATACATAGAAAAAAGCCGGAAGTGGTGCTGAGGCTCAAGTGGTAGAGCTCTAGCCTTGAGAAAGTCCAAGGACAGTGCTCAGGCCCTGAGCTCAAGCCCAGGACTGGCAAAAAAAAAAAAAAAAAAAAAAAAAAAAAAAGAACTGGAGAGATTCTGTTGAATGAAAGGCACATGGAGACACAACTACTAAAGTGCTGTTTCTATCCCCCAGCCTCACTCTTCTCCCAGCCCCCCTCAACTCTTGAAGGGAAATGGGGCCCTGCCACCTGTAGAGTCCCCTGGGGTTCCCCCAAGGCAAACAGGAAGCCACAGCCCAGTGAGACAGGCCTGGGAATCAACTGAGAAAGTAAAGCAAATCTCTTGGGTCACTGGACCATTTCCCTGAGTGAATACAGGGACACATACACCCACATACACATGTGTGCACATGTACATACAATGTCAATGTATACATACGTGTTCACATGCTTGAATAGGCTTCTGATTCCAGGCCTCACTGCACCACCAACTGAATGTGTGACATTGGGCTCCATTTTCCCTTTCATTTTTCCCCCTTCTCTTCCCATCCCTGTACCCCTCTACCCCAATCTGTCTTTTTGTGCCAGTACTGGGGCTTGAACTTAGAACCTTATGCTTGGCTTGCTTGTTTGCTCACAGCTGGCACTCTACCACTTGAGACAGGTCTCTAGCTCAAGTTTTCCTTTGGTACCTCCTGGTCTCAGCCTCCTGAGTAGCAAGGATTACAGGCTTGAGTCACTGATATCTGACCTCAATTCTTGATTTTTCTCTCTCTCTCTCTTTCTCTCTATGTCTCTAATGGTGCTGGTCCTGGGATTTGCACTCAGGGCATGGGTGCTATTCCTGAGCTTTTTTGCTCAAGGCTAGTGGTCTACCACTTGAGCCACAGCACCATTTCTGTAGTTTATTGGAAATGAGAGTCTCACAGACTTTCCTGCTTAGGCTGGCTTCAAACTGTGATCCTCAGATCTCGGTCCCCTGAGTAGGATTAAAGGCGTGAACCACCAATTCCTAGGTTGATGATCAAGGTTTAAAGCCAACTGTGGCAGGAAAATCTATGAGATGACAAAAACTCCTCCTCCTCTTCCTTCTTATGAAACCAGAATTCAAATTTGATATCTGACATTTTTGCTCATTGGCTGGCACTCTACCACCTGAGTTATGCCTCTAACCTCTGTGAAACTCTTAATTCCAATTAACCACCACCAAGCTGGAAAGGGAGCTGTAGCCCAAGAGACAGAGTGCCAGTCTTGAGCAGAAAGCAAAACAAAACAAAACAAAAAACCCACGAAGGGACCAGTGTCCAGATCCTGAGTTCAAGCTCCAATACTGGCACCAAAAAAAAAAAAAAAAAAGCAAAACTTGCTATGGAGAGCCCTGTGGATACTGTTGTGTACCACCCACAGTAGGGCATGCCAGTCACCTCTACCCCCGGGGCCCCTCGCTAACAGGGAAGCAGTCATACATATTTCCCAAGGGATAAGTGCTAGTGTGAAAATAAAACTAGTGGGGCGGAGGCAAGTTTTGTGGGTCTGGAGAAGGAGGCCTTGGGTGTGACCACCCCTTCCTTGATGGGGGACTGCCCTGCCACCCCCACAGACACCCATGGTTCATTGCCCACCAAGCTCCCTGCCTGCCCCAGCATCCCCTGCGCGGTGAATCCGCTGCCCTGAGGAGCCTGGCTACCATGCCACCTCCTCTCCTCCTCTCCTTCCTCCTCTCCCTCACCTTCTCAGGAATCAGGACTCAGAAACCAGTACAGGTGGAGGTGGAAGGTATGTCCAGAAAACAGTAGGGGAAGGAGTGTGGGTTCTGGGTGACTTCAGTTGAGTAGCTTGCAGTCTCGGCGCCTCCATTTTCTTATTTGTAAAGTTCAGGGAAGGGTTGGAAGGACTCTGGGATCATATACTCCTTCTTTGTGAGGTCTTTGGTGGATGAGAAGAAAGGTGCCTGTGGCTTCTCTCTCTCTCTCTCTCTCTTTCTTTCTCTTCCAACAGAGGGAGAAGATGCTGTGCTGCCCTGTCTCCAGAATCCCTCCGACACCCACTCTGAACAGCTGGCCTGGTATCGGGGGAACCAATCTACACCATTCTTAGAATTGAGATTAGGGTTACCAGGCCTGGGCATTGAAATCGGGCCCATGGCCACCCTGCTTCTCCTCTTCAATATCTCGGAGCAGATGGGTGGCTTCTACCTGTGCAAGCCAGGCCCTCTCTCCCAGGATGCTTGGCAGCCTGGCTGGACAGTGAACGTGAAAGGCAGCGGTGAGGGCTGGGCCGGGCTAGGCTGGGCCATGGGATTGATTGGGGGGAGAAGACCATCCATGGACTGATGGTCAAATGGAGGGAGATGTGGGAGGGGGCAAGGGGCCAAAAAGGAATTGGCCTTAACTAGCCAACTCCTGGAACTTCCTGACCCAACTTTTTATGTCTCTCTCTTCTGTCTTGAGTCTCTGGTCTCAATTTTTCTCTGCTTTTCTGGGTGTCTTATCTCTTTCCTTCTCTCTTTGCGGTTCTGGGTCTCTTTTCAGGGAAGCTGTTCCGGTGGAATGCTTCAGACTTCTGTGACCTAGAGAACAGGTCCTCAGGGGATGCCAGGCGTTCTTCTGATCAACCCATCAACTCCTCTCTGTATGTGTGGGCTGAAGATGGTGCCAAGATCTGGAAGACACAGCCTGTGTGTGACCCACCAAGGGGCATATGGAATCAGAGCTTCAACCAGGGTACGGTGACAGCTGACAGTGGGGGAGAAGCCAGGAAGGAGGGAGGGATGGTGATGGGAAACAGGTATGGGGGGGGGGTGACACTCCAAAGATGGCATTCCTTTTCCCTTGTTTCCTTCCTATCCCAGACTTCACTGTGGCTGCTGGCTCTACATCCTGGCTGTCCTGTGGAGTTCCTCCTGCCCCTGTAACCAGAGGCTCTGTCACCTGGATCCATGTATACGCTGAGAAGTCTAACTATACATTGCTGAGCCTAAACCTAAGGGATCCTGCCCCCACCAGAAAGCTATTGCTTCAGGAGTCTCGTCTTTTGCTACCCCAGGTCACAGCTAAAGATGCTGGTACTTACCATTGTCTCCGTGGCAGCCTGACTATACAGATACATGTGAAAGTCACAGCCCGGCCAGGTAGAGTTTGTCCTTGTTGTGAGCCATTTGTGTGGGGGCACTAGAAGAACTGGATACCAGTCATTGGGATGTTACTTCCTGCCAGCTTTGCTGGTTTTCCTCTCAGACTCTTCACTGTTGGAGCCTTGAGTCCTCTTACTCCTGTCTCTCCCCACTCCCCTCTTTGTCCTCGCTGGTTCTGAACTTTGAACTCAGGGCCTCCTGCTCTTGCTTGGCTTTCTTGCTCATGGCTAGAGCTCCACATCCATCCACTTCCATTAATTGGAGTCAAGAGTCTGAGATTTGTCTGCCAGGCTTCTTTGGAGCCTTGAGTCTCAGATCTCAGCGTCCTGAGTAGCATGAGCACGAGCACCTGGCTTCCCTTGAGTCCTTGAGATTGGAGAGTAGCCTGCAGCCTGCAGACCTGGTCTCATGCCACCTTCTCCTTAGTGTTATGGCACTGGCTGGTGAAGTCGAGTGGCTGGATAGTCCCAGTTGCGACTTTGGTTTATCTCATCATCTGCCTGGGTTCTCTGGTGGCTTTTCTTCATCTTCAAAGAGGTGAGTCACATCCTCCAGTTTGCCCTAATCCAATTTCTCTTCCTTAGGATAAGCCCACAGATGCTAGTCTGGCAACCATTTTTCTCCCTGCCCCATCCCTCTTTATATGTCCCACACTTTGTCCCCCAGTTCATCTCATGCCCCTGGTATTCCAAGTACCATCTCCCTCATTGTTCCAAGACTCTTCCTAGCACCCCTCAAACCCTTCCCCTGTCAAGAAGGACCTCTTCTGAGCACTCTTTAATCTCTGTAGTCCTGATGCAGAGAAGGAAGAGAAAACGAATGACTGATCCTACCAGAAGGTAGGTCATGCAGCCGTGTACCCCAGCCTGTCCCTTCCTTGACGCTCTCTCTGCCCTTGAAATTTCCTTGGCAAATGGGTCTGGGAGATGGTAGAAATCTTGTCCAAGTGCAAAGTTTCTCTGTTGAGATGTCCGTGGAGCGATCTCAGATTCTTCTCTGGAGGCCCTTGAATCACAGATCTGGTTACCTTGACGACTAACCTCTGGGGGCAAGACTCAAACTTGAATGTGTCCCCACGTCCCTTCTAGGTCTAGCAGTGCACCTTCCTTTCTCCCGCCAGATTCTACAAAGTGACACCTCCCCCGGGAAACGGGACTCAGAATCAGTATGGGAACGTGCTGTCCCTCCCCACTCCAGGTACAGGCACAGGTAAGATGTTTCTTGAGGCCTCCAGTCTGTAGCTCCGCCCCTGCGTTAGAGCTCCGCCCACCACGCTCATCCCACCAATCCCCTGATTGGATCTCGGAGACCCTCTCAGGCGTGACTCCGCCCCCAGAGCAAGCTCGGCCCATCAGCCTCGTGGCCACGCCCCCAGCACGCAGAGCCTTGATTCAGATGGGGCACAGAATCTGAGACAGAGGCCCCAGATTTCAATCTGACCATCCCCTAATGGTTCAGGACCAGGCATCCAAACCCAGAGCATCCCTGCCCGTCTCTGACGTCCCTTTCCAACACTGCTCTTGCCAGGACGCGTCCACCGTTGGGCTGCAAGCCTGGGGAGTGCCACCAGGTCTTATGGAAACCCCAGCAGTGACACTCAAGAGGCAGGAGCCTCTGGAACAGGTAAATGATGGAGCATCATTTGAAGGGTGTGTGTATAGTAGGAAGAGCAGACTGGGGCTGGAAGAGGGCTGTGACTCAGTTTCTCCATCCATCCTCCAAACCCAGGGTTGGAAGAAGAGGAAGGGGAAGCCTACGAGGAGCCAGACAGTGAGGAAGTCTATGAGAACGACTCCCACTCCGGAGGACAGGACCAGCTCTCCCATGGTAGTGCTGTCCCTCCCTCCCAGGGGTCTTCATACCTGCCCACCTCCCTCCCAGGGGTCTTTACACCTGCCCACCCCCTAGCCCCCCCTTGGACACTCCTCTTTCCTCACCAGATGGCAGTGGCTATGAGAACCCTGAAGGTGGGCCTTTAGGTCCTGAGGATGAGGACTCATTCTCGAATGGTAATTTGGGGGTCTTTGTGGGGCTCCCTGGCCTAAGGGACACCTATGTCTCTGAGAGGTCTCTAGCTGGCAGGAATGGTTCCCAGAGCTCCCTTCCTTCCTCCATAGCAGATTCTTACGAGAACGCGGAAGAAGAGCTGGTCCAACCAGTCACCAGGACGACAGGTAAGGATAAGGTTAGAATCCTGGCAAGACCCGCTGGTACCAGCAAAAATAGTGAATCCCCTCTTTCTTTTCCAGATTTCCTGAGCCCCCATGGGTCTGCCTGGAACCCCAGCCGAGATGCAACTTCCCTTGGTGAGTGATGCTTAGGGACTCTCTTGATTCTTTTTTCTCTTGGCTGTGACATCAGGCCCCATCTTGAACTGATGTCTCTGATCCCAAACTCCAGCCTGACCTTGACCCTAAATTTTCATTTTTTTTTTTCTGTTCTGCATCAGGGTCTTGCTGGCCTGGAACTCACTATATTGCTCAGGGTGGCTTTGAACTTACAATTCTCTTACCTCAGTGTCCCCAGGACAGAAGTCTGGAGTTGATTTTCACTGTAACCTTAACACTGATCCCATCATTAATCCAGACCCACAGTCTTCATACCACCCCTAACCTTTTGACTCCCATTTGACTCTAGTCCTTGTGCAGACGCACGCACACGCGCGCACGCGCACGCATATGTGTGTGTGTGTGTGTGTGTGTGCTCTAGCACACGCGTGCTGGTTCTCCAGCTCAGAATCTGTGTGCTGTCCCTGAGCCTTTTCACTCAAAGCTGCCTTTCTACCATTTGAGCCACAATTCTACTTCTGGTGTTTTGGGTGCTTATTTGGAGATAAAAGTCTCATAGACTTTCCTGCTAGAGTTGGCTTCAAACCTTGATCCTCCGATTTCAGCTTCCAACTGAGTAGTGAGGATTACAAGACAAGAGCCATGGAAGCCAGGTCCCAGGTTAACTTGAACCTTGACCCTAACTGGCTCTGTAACTACCTCATCATTGTGACTTTGACTCTTCCCAATTCAGTTCTTGACCCTTTGTCTGATCTGGGTCATGATCTAATCATATCTGGCCCTGGCTCTTCAACTAAGCAGCACCTCCAATTCAGTGCTGCTCTAATCACGCCTCTGGTTCAGCACTGGTAGGCGAGCCTCCACCTTCTTATACCCTCAGACTCTTTCCTTATGCTAGGTGACAATTCTCTTCCCCCCGGTTCCCAGACTAGCTTCTGGGGTCTCCAATTCTCTATCCCCACTGCCCAAGCAGGGTCACAATCCTACGAGGACATGAGAGGAATCCTGTATGCAGCGCCCCAGCTCCGCTCACTTCGGCCTGGTCCCAATCATGAAGAAGGTGGGTGCTTCTGTCTTTGTCCTTTGTTGTCCTCTGGGTTGGATCTCCCTCTCAGCTTCTTTCTAACTCCTTTGTCTTATTGGTTCCGGGTTCTACCCAGATGCAGATTCTTATGAGAACATGGACAATAACCCTGACGGACCAGAACCAGTTTGGGGAGGAGGGGGTCACATGGGGTCTTGGAGTATCAGGTGACCCTTACCCCAGATGAACAGGTAAACTGGAAACTGCCCTGAGGAAAGAGGGAACAGTGGGGATATAAGGAGGAATGACATTGGGATGCTGGCCTTTAGCGGGAGGAGAAAGGAAGGGTTGGTAGAATGTGATGGAGGGAGTTTAGGTCCCTCCCTCTTTTCCCTTTCTTCTACATAGCCTGGGCGTCCTCATTTCTTAAGATTCACACCTGACTCTGAAATCCGGAGAGCCTAAGCTGATGGTGTCGACACCTGAGTCACAGTGCTTCTGTGTGTGTGTGTGTGTGTGTGTGTGTGTGTGTGCCCAAGCAAGTGGAACTTCTTGCCACCTTTTTTGCTTTCCTCAAATAAACTCAATGAGATCCTCTAAACCTATGAAGCAGTGCCCTGTGTGGGAGGGGAAGGAAGACTGACGTTGTGTGTGACCTCCTTCTGAGTCCCCCTGGAGGAAGGAGGGCTGTGTTCCACGTGAAACAATGCTTTACCCACCTGTGGCCCACTGTATCTTTACCCACCTGCCACCCCCTGACTACCTCCCAGTGGGTCAGTCATGTTTGACAATTTCCCAAGGACAGGACGGAAACACACCTCGCATCACAGGATATTTATGCTAAGTAAGCACTCATGTCAGTTAACTCCATCTTCACAAAAACCTCACAGGGTTACCAAGGCATATATATTTGTGTGATACTATAAAATATGCTTCTGTGTGTGTGTGTGTGTGTTGACAGTACTTAGGCTAACTCAAGGGCTCAAGGTCTTGTCACTGTCTTTTTTTCTACTCAAGGCTAGAACCCTACCATTTGCGCCACAGTTCCACTCCAGGCTTTTTATGGTTAATTGGAGATATGAGTCTCAGACTTTCCTACCCAAGCTAGCTTTAGCCTCAATGGTCAGATCTCTGCCTCCTGAGTAGCTAGGGTTATAGTTGTGAACATCAGGGTTTGGCTTGTTCATATTCTTTCTTTTCTTTATCTTTCTTTCTTTCTTTCTTCCTTTTTTTTTTTGACACTCCTGGGGCTTGAAATCAGGGCCTGAGTCCTTGGGCTTCCTTAAGGCTAGAACCCTACCACTTGAGCCACTGCATCACTTCTCCCTTTTCTATGTATATGGTACTGAGGAATGGAACCCGGGTCTTTGTACATGCTAGGCAAGCACTCTACCACTAGGTCAAACTCCTGGCCTCTGTCTTGCTCATATTCTTGATGATGGCTAATCTTATTGGAGTGAGTTGGAATCTCAATGGTTTTTGTCTTTTTTTTTTTTTCATTTTCTTTATGGCTAAGGATGTTAAGCATTTTTTCATGCATTTATAAGTTGTGTGTACTTGTTCTGTACAGTGTCTGTTTAACTATATTACCCAGTTATTGTGTTGTTGATTCTTTAGAGTTTTAGCTTTTTAAGTATCTTATATATCCTGTTAGGGTTTTTTTTTTGGTATTAGAAAATACTAATACTTCATTATCTCTGAACATTTAAAATTTATTTTCCCTATGTTGATGTTAGCAGCAAATGCCAGGCCTTATTCTTTTTTCTTTTTCGCTTTCTTTTTTTTTTTTTTGTCAGTTGTAGGACTTGAACTCTGGGCTTGGGCACTGTGCTTCAGCTCAAGGATACTACCCTACCCCTTGAGCCACAGCGCCACTTCTGGGTTTCTGGTGGTTAATTGGAGATAAGAGTCTCATGGACTTCAGTGCCAGGGCTGCCTTTGAACCTCGATCCTCAAACTCTTGAGTAGCTAGGATTACAGGTGTCTTTCTTTCTTTGTTCCCCCACCTTCTTTTTTCTTTTATTTTTTTGGCCAGTCTTGGGGTTTGAACTCAGGTCACTGTCCCTGAACTGCTTTTGCTCAAGACACAACCATGAGGGCCGGGAGTTTGGTCTAGTGGTTAAAGTGCTTGCCTAGCATGCACGAAGACCCGGGTTCGATTCCTCAGTACCACATACATAGAAAAAAGCCAGAAGTGGTGCTGAGGCTCAAGTGGTAGAGCTCTAACCTTGAGAAAGTCCAAGGACAATGCTCAGGCCCTGAGCTCAAGCCCAGGACTAGCAAAAAAAAAAAAAAAAAAAAAGAAGACACAACCATGAGCCACAACACCACTTCTGGCTCTTTCTGTATATATAGTACTGAGGAATTGACCAGGGCTTCAAGCACTCTACTACTAAGCCACATTCTCAGCCCCTACCAGGACTTACTCTTTTCTCTCTCTGTCTCTCTCTCTCTGTCTCTCTCTCTCTCTGTCTCTCTCTCTCTCTTTCTCTCTCTCTCTTTCTCTCTCTCTTTCTCTTTCTTTCTTTCTTTTCCAGTCCTGGGGCTTGAACTCAAGGCATAGACACTGTCCTTGAGCTTTCTCAAGGCTAACACTCTACCACTTAAGCCACAGCACCTCTTCCAGCCTTTTCTGTTTCTGTGATATTGAAGGATCAAATCCAGGGTTTCATGAGCACTAGGACAAGTACTCTACCACTAGCTCACACTCCAAGTCCCTGCAGGACTTACTCTAAGTGCTTCTATGGACAGCATCTGATTTTATGTTTACAATAAATGGGAGGAAGGTACCCTAAAATTATCTAACAGCTGAAGCCAAGGCAAAGAGAAGTTAAACATCTACTTCAATGCAGTCTACCTACCACCTACCTAACAATGAAAGTCTACTGACTCTATTTCCCCAGTTAGAAAGTAGCATTAGGGAGAAGCATGACGTGGTTCTATTTTAGATTAGTTTAGTTTAGTGTTGGAGACAGAGTGATGCTCTAGCTTGCAACACTCCTGTCTCAGTCTCAGAGTGCCAGCATGACAGGCCCAGATCCTCATACCTATACTTTGTAATCCGGTAAATTCTTCTCTGGTTTAGTGGTCTCATCATGAAAGATATCTTTGACTTTTGTGTGTTTCCTGAAAGAGCCCTTTGGAATTTTTTGGTCCCCACTCTCATCCTTTGGCTCTTACTGGCTACACAGGTTTTACTCACAAGTTTCTCAGAGCAGGTTTTCCCACTAGAGATTTGGGCTGCATTCAGGGATCTTGATTGTAGTGGCTTTTTCCATCCATGCACTAACTACCCAGAGTTATTTTCACATTGTACATCAGGGTCTGGGGAATTTCTTTTTCTCCTCCATTATATCCCCACAAGAGTGCACACACACACACACACACACACACACACACCCTCTCTCTCCTTCCCCTCTGCTCAGCTTTATGCAGGAATCACACTGCCAGCACTGCCTTGACTGATCCCAGATGGATCCCACCCCTGACCAGGTCACTGGGGCTCACTCCTGTAATCCTAGTTGTTCAGATGGCTGAGATATGAGGACCAATTTTTTTTTTTTTTTTGCCAGTCATGGGCTTGAGCTCAGGGCCTGAGCACTGTCCTTGGACTTTCTCAAGGCTAGAGCTCTACCACTTGAGCCTCAGCACCACTTCTGGCTTTTTTTCTATGTATGTGGTACCGAGGAATCGAACCCGGGTCTTTGTGCAGGCTATGCAAGCACTCTACCTCTAGGCCAAACTCAAGGCCCCGAGGACTAATTTTTGAAGCCAAGCTCAGTCTGTAAGATGTTTCTTTCCAACTACCTACCAGAAAGTCAGCAATGGTAGATCATTACCTTTGAAGAAAAACACTAAGAATAACACTCAGGCCCTGAGTTTAAGCCCCAGAGCTGGCACAAACACAGAAAAAAAAATGCCAAACCTGCTTAACCTCACATTTACCAACACCAATCATCATGGTAGCTTTGATTTCCTCCTTTGCTTCTAACACCAAGAAGTTTTTGTGTGTTTTTTGTTTTTTTTTTTTGCCAGTCATAGGGCTTGAACTCAGGGCCTGAGCACTGTCCTTGGGCCTTCTCAAGGCTTGATCTCTACAACCTGAGCCACAACAGCATTTCCAGCTTTTTTTTTTCTATGTATGTGGTATGGAGGAATCGAAGCCAGGTCTTCATACATGCTAGGCAAGCACTCTACCACTAGGCCAAACTCCCGGCCCCAGATTGAATTTCTTTTACAGAAAGTCAGCTTTCCAGAGCTGTCACTGTGACGGCATTTCTCGGTATAGCCATCTCAGAATATGCTAAAGCAGCATGATATGAGGAACTATATTGGGTGTGGTGTATATTGGTCTCCCATCAGTATTTTTGGAACACCCTGGTTTGTAGGTCTCTTGGGGCTGGGAAGTCCTTGGAGCCTCCTCTGTTTCAGCCTTAGTGTCTGTTCTCGGGCACTGCTCAGAAGTACACTTGGCTAATAAATACATGAAGAAATGCTTAAGCTCCCTGGTTATAAAGAGAGGACAGCGCGCCCCCTGCTGGGAGCAGGAGGCCTTCAGTCCTGACCTGGGCTGAGTCAGTAGGGAAGCTGAAGGAGTGAAGGTGGATGAAATTTCATTGTGGCCCTGCAGTGGCAGTGTCTAGGGTATGAGTGTCCCTTCACAAATGTCCCATTGGCATTTCATTTGGTTGGTTGCTGGACTTGAACTCAGGGCGTGCGCACTGTCCCTCAGCTCTCCAGCTCAAGCCTAGCACTCTGCCACTTTGAGCTCCAAAGCAACTCTGCCTCACTAGCAGTCTGCTGTTAGATTAGACACCACAGTCTCACAGGGACTTGGCTTTGCTGGGGGTTGGCTCAGAACTGCAGTTTTCAGATCAATGAGTCCTACAAAAGGCCACGTTATTCCAATTAAAGCAACAAGGTGGTCAACTCAGAAATAGTCTCTCAGCATGATCTTACTTGGAACTTGGTAAGGGCCAAAATTACATCTGAATAAGGATCTGCTGTCCTTCTCCATGGGCCTGCTGGAAATTGCTATAAAGAAACTTAAATAGCAAACTGAACTGAAACAGCAATTAAGCAATCATTTTGGTAGTCCTAATTTTCCTTTTTTCTCTTCTTTGAAACAAACATTTAGGACAACTTCACTTCCAAATTTTGTTCAGAAAGGCATTTCTAACTTTCTTTAAAACTTTTACTGATGTTTGCTTAAACACTTAACACTTTAGCCTTTATTTGCATTCGAAGAACCCTTGAGGGCTCAAAGCACTCTCTTTTGCCTCCAGGCCTCCTTTAAGAAGAGGCCTTTTTTCCCTGCAGTTTAGGTTACTGCCTAGAACTCCAATAACAGTTTAAACTCAAATAAGTTTTTTCTTAATGGAAGAACTACAAACATCATCAGTGCACCAAAAGTCCAGACTTAGTTTCCTTCTTTTTCTAAAAAAATCCATTTTTGCAAAATGGCATGAAACCAAATCATAAGGAGATAAACTTTAAACATTCCTTTTAAAACCCTTTTCCCCAATGTAATACATTTTAGGGGGCAGTTTAAGAAATACTAATCACATCACCCACATTTTACCATCAGATTTTCGGTGTCAGTCTGCAAAGAAAAAGGACAAAGATGGTCCACTCAGTCCATCTGACCAGTTTAGATGAACAGCCTTTGTGCCCGCTTATCTTCTTTTACCATGCATGGACCCTCCCTGAGGGCCTTTTCCACCATGGGAACCCAGAGCTGCACCTTTGCCAATTCACCTCTCACCCCCAAAGATGGTCACACAGGACTTATCCTAAATTTTCCCGGTCCTTTCTCTTGGCATTTGATTACCTAAACAGTTTTAAAAGACAGGCAAAGTTTCTGACATTGATAAACAAATTCACATTTAAATTCCTGATACTTATCTCCAAATTTTAACTTAAGGAAATAAATTCCAAATTCCCTAATGCCTCTGTGCTAAACAGGATACAATGTTTACAATGTAAACAGCTCTATGCATTACAGTACCAGATTTTTTAAATGCAGATTTCAGAATCTTTAGAAAAATCCTTTTAACCAGTTCCTCTTTAAAACAGTGCAATAATCCTTTGAGACATTGGAAACATTCGAACCTAATCATTTTCTTAAAGTTTAGACTTAGATTTACCCAATTACCTTTGTGTTTTCAAGTATAAATTCACCCATTGTTTTACAGCATGCTGACAATTTAACCTTGAACATGTTCATTCACACCCATTCACACACACATTCATACTTAAAGATATTAAAGCACGCAAAATTAATATTGGCCGTACATTTTCCAGAAGTTTGTGTCAAGAGAGTTTTGCCAATTTTACTCTTGCAGGTGAGAACCAGGTTCAAAACAAAACTTTTTTACAAGGCAACTTAGCTAGAATTTATTTTTCCAGGGCTTGTTATAATTGCAGCCATGTGGGAGTGGCCGTACCAGGCCTGAGACCTGTTCAAATAAATAACAAAGACACATACACACAAAAATCACAAGGATCCATATTTAGGACTGGTACCAATTTGGAAAACAAAACCAGACAAGACAAAAAACACCTAACAAAACAAGACAGAAGCAGAGATCTTTAAGTACCCCCAAATTTTGATGGCATGCCTGGCAGCAAACAAAGTGATGGAAAGGGGCTCTGGAGGTTTACAATTACAAGACAAAGACAAATACAACTGTCCTGGGAGACTCTTGAGCTCCCTAGCCTGTTAGCCTATTTGACCCATCTCCTGACAGGCGGTGAAAAACACTCAATGGTTAAGTTTTCCTCTACATGACCCTGTAGGACAGGATAAAAAAGGTACCGTAGCTGAGGTTTTCTTGTTGGTCTCAGACTGCCAGGATCATTCTTGGCATTTGTTCCTGTGAGGGCAAAAAAAAATATGTTTTAACCAAGGGTGAGGGTTTTTCACCAGATCCTGCCAGACCAGAATGTACAGAATTTGGTCTGGGTAGCCATTACTTCCTGGAGAGAAAAATTACATTCTTTACTTTATGGATGGTGGCCAGGTTGAAGGTTCCTTCAGCTGGCCATCCAACCCTAAAGGAGGGCCAATCTACTTTACAAGGTGTAATTAGTTTACTCTTTCTTCACACTCAAGTTTTGTGTCTTTTCCTTACGTCTTCAAAATTGTCAGTCAAAAGAGAAGGAGGAGTAGTCTGAGTCTGTTCCATTTCGTCAGTCACAGAGAAGGAAGTATACACAGACACACAGAAAGACAAAGAGAAGAATCCTGCTGGAGGCTAAACAGAAAATAGGATGGCCTTAAGGATAACTGTGGGAGTGACCTGTCTCATCCTGCCAGAATTTTCAAGGGAATGAGGGGATTCCACATTCTTCCAGAGGATCTGGAACATCTTCCAAGACTCCCGGTTGATGACCCACCAGCGTGTCCACTTAAGTCTTATGCCAACCTTTACATATACAGATATTGGGCCCAAGAAACAGAGTAACAGAACAAAAGAAAGCAGACAATGAGACTCACAGATCAATCATAGATTCTCCGGTCTGGGGGTCCTGTGGGCTGGGGAATCCCGGATGAGCCCCCAACTGTTGTGCCCAGATTTGGGGGTCCCCAAAGACCACCAAGGAACCAAATGAGATGTAAGAGCATGAGTCTTTATTGCAAGCTCAAGCCTGGTCTCTCATGCATAAGGCTGCAACTGGTGACGCTGAGAGCCCCGAGCTTAGGCTTACAGCATTTTTATACACTTGAGGAAGGCGGGGACTTTGGTGATTGTTACATACTGTGGGAAATTCATAAAAACAACTCTAACACTTAAGTGGAGAAGAACTTCAAAAGGGGCTGATATGGCTGACAAACCTCTTACTGATTTGTTAGGGCCACCTGGGGTGTCCCAGGAAGCCATATGCTTAACTGCAGGGGTCTGCCCTAATAAACACCATGTGTGGTGCCGTCCTGTCTTAGATAAACACACCTTTTGTCTATCTTCTGGACACTCTGCTTGTTTGGAGTTAGTTCAGAGTGACCTTCTGGCAGGGCCTGTTTAAAAATAACTTTTTACTGAAGTTCATCAAACTTCAAAATTAATTTAGGCCTCACAGAAGTAGTAATATCATCTCCAGGACCCGGCCCATTTTCCAAATAAAAATTGAACTGATGGTCCACCAGAAAATTCCCATGACCAGGACTGTTGAACTATCAGGCACACCTCCCAACCTTTGCCTTTTTTTTTTTTTGTCTATCAAATCTGAAGCTCATTTTCATCTTTCCAACATGACTGAGATGGACTCAGTCGTTTCCTTTGCTTCTTTCCTGCTCCTTGAGCCACAAACTAAAATCTCCTGTCTCTGCCTTTACTGTCTATTTACTTGTCATATAAGGGTAAGTTCTGCCCCCTCCCCCCAGCAGTTTGGGGCCATAGTCTAAAACTCTTGAGTTCAGTATGGGGTGCTAGAGGCAAAACAGTTGTGGGGTTGAATTGTGACACTATTGGGGTGGGTGTGTTGGAATATAATTAACACCCACAATCTCCCAACCCAGACACCTTACCCAAGATGCAATAGAGATAGGAACGTTTTATTTTAATTTTTGTGCATTAGTGTGAGGGCTTGAACGTGAGGTCTTCAACTCTTGTAAATTGGTTTATTTTTATTTTTATTTTTTTGCTTATAGCTGGTGCTCTCCCATTGAGTAATGCCTTTAGTTCAGCATTTTGTTGGGTAATTGGAAACTTCTCTGCCAGGGCTGGCCTGGAACCAGTACTTTGAGATGAAATAAGGAGACTAAGTCTAAGTAACAAGCCTTGTCCTCAGCTGCCATCCAGGTGTCTTGCTGCGTGCTGAGGGCTTTCCACTCATCTCTGAAAAGCTGAGAGGTGTGATAGGCCATTCTTTGAATTGTGGAGGCCATGCTGTTTAGCTCCAGAAAAGCTTTGCTATTATCTCCCTAGATGGTTTGGTTTGCTCAACTGGACTTGTTCTGCTATACTTGTACAAGGTTTTACTTGTACCCGAGTATTTCCCTATATGGTGTGCTTTTGTTGGGTTTGGTTCTCCACCCAAAACGTGGTTTTTTGTTTTGTCTTGTGACTGAATTCCCGAACAACAAGGACAGCTTCCTCAGTAGTTAGGAGTAGGAAAACTGTTTTATTTTTCTGTTTCATATATTTAATGACAGTCATTCTAAGGAGATATTCTTCCTCTGTACCAAAATACAATGACATAGTTGCATGGGGGCATTTGGCTAAAATATGCTTCAATCTCAATAGTGGATAAAAAAAATGAATGAAGTGAGGCAAAGATGAAGGGAACCGGAGTAAATCCATCCCTGATGTCCTGAGAAATCCATCTGATTGCTCAGTACCAGTCTGAGTGACAATGCCCGCTGCAAGCTTTGTATTGAAATGTACTCCATATCGTTACTGAGCCTACACACACACAAGCCTTCTGAAGTGAACCTGTATCCCAGGGCTAGTGAAAGTGAGTGTCTCCCGGTCCCCCAAGCCCTTTGAGAACACACCAGCAAGGTGCCATCTTAGGTGCACAAAGCAACTCTCACCAAACACCAATCTGGTGCCAAACATTCCGGCTTTTTGAACCCTGGAAAATAATTGTATGTCATTTATAAATTACAGAGTTGGTGATATTTTGTTATAACAGCACAAATGGCATAGAACATCTCGAGCTGAAGTACCATGAAAGAATGTTTCCACGTGGCTAATGACTCACATCTCTCCAGAGCTTGCATGTCAGCAGGGGCATTTGATCTAACTTGCAAATGATATCTAAAGTCATTGCTGATGCCTTGTCAATATAGTGCCCAGCAAGCAAAACCAACAGAAAAGTCCTACAAATAGAGGTGCTGATGTTTCAAATCCCCATATCCAACGGAACTATGTCTACATTGTCAATTATAATTTATGTTGATACATGTTCAATAATTAGTTAGGTTATCGATTGATCACCAGTAAGGTCAATTTCAGTCCTTCACCTCTATATTGCTCCACATAAATTCTCTTGCAAAATAGTACAACATTATTTTTTCCCTAGGTTAAACCAGGGACATGTTGAGAATGAATTTCTTCAAATAGATCTTTCCATAACTAGTGGGTATTTTCTTCTGTATATTGTTTTTTTTTAGTTGTACAAAGGGGTTTTAATTCAATATATCAGTTTGAAAGTATAATACATCTCGATCGATTTCCATCATTCCTCTTGGTATTTCCCAATGCTATCCATCTTGTTCTATTTTTTTATTAAAGAATTTATTAACATTGATTTTTGCATCATATTTCAAATGACGTGTTTACAAACAGGTATTCAAGAAGGGAATCTCTATATACAATCACTGGCACTTAGATTTTATAACATAATCAAAACTAGGTTGAGGGTTTGTATGTCATAGATACATAATAATCTATGTAATAAAACATTATGTCTATAGAGTCATAAGTTTTTATGAGTATGTAGTTGTGTTTATATTTCCAATACCATGTCCATAGCATTGGGTATGCAACTTTTGCTCTTGTACTGTTTGGATCTAATAGCCACATATTAAGGATACCATGAGCCTTTTGTTCGTTTGGTCTTGACTTGTCTCACTCAACATGATTCACTCTAGATTCATCCATTTCCCTGCAAATGCCATTATTTTATCTTGTCTGTTGGCTATGTAGAATTCCATTGTATATATATATATACATGTGTGTGTGTGTGTGTATATACATATACATATATATATATATATACATAGAAAAAAATTGGCCATTCTTGTTGGGGTAAGGTGGTATCTTAGGGTTGTTTTTGTTTGCATTTCCTTTATGACCATGGATGATGAACATTTTCTCATATGCTTTTCTGCCATTTTTGTTGTTGTTGTTGCCAATCCTGGGCTTGAGCTCAGGGCTTGAGCACTGTCCTTGGACTTTCTCAAGGCTAGCACTCTACCACTTGAGCCTCAGCACCACTTCCGGCTTTTTGCTAGGTATGTGGAGTACCAAGGAATCGAACCCCGGTCTTTGTGCATGCTAGGCAAGCATTCTACCACTAGGCCAAACTCCCGGCCTCACTTTTCTGCCATTTTGATCTCTTCTTTTGATAAGTCTCTCTTTAGTTCCCTTGCCCATTTATTGAATGGTTTGTTGGGTTTGGGGGGGGATTAGTTTCTTGAGTTCCCTGTAGATACTGGATATTAAGCATTTGGCAGATGTATTATTGGTAAATATCTTTTCCCAGTTGGTTGGCTGTCTTTCTACTTTAGTAGCTATGCTTCTATCTGTGCAGAAACTTTTTATTTTTAGGTAGTCCCATTTATCGAGTCTCTCTCCAATCTGTTGTGACCCTGGGATTCTGTTCAGGAATCTTTTGCCTGTGCCTATGAGTTCCAGTGTCTCTCCTACTCTATCAGGTAGCAGTTTCATGGTTTCTGGTCTGACATTGAGGTCTTTGGTCCACTTTGAGTTAATGCTTGTGCATGGCAAAAGGCTAGGGTTAATTTTTAGTTTTCTGCATGTGGCTGCCCAGTTTTGCCAGCACCAATAATTGAATAGACTGTGTTTATTCCACTGTATATCTTTGGCTCCTTTGTCAAATACAAGTTGCCTATAGGTATGTGGTTCTATTTCTGGATCTTCTATTCTGTTCCATTGATCTTCTGGCCTATTTTTGTGCCACTACCATGCTGTTTTTGTTATTATGGCTCTATAGTAGAGTTTGAATTCTGGTATTGTAATACCATGTGCATGGCTCTTTTTGCCTAGAATTGTTTTGGCTATTCTAAGTCTTTTCTTGTTTCATATGAACCTTTGGATTGTATCTTCTATTTCAGTAAAGAATGTCTTTGGGATTTTGATGGGAATTGCATTGAATTTGTATATCAATTTTGGCAGTCTAGCCATTTTTCACTATGTTGGTTCTCCCTACCTATTCCATTTCCTAGTGTTTTGAATAAGCATTAAGCTTGAGCTGAGTGGAACTCCCCACATGGGAGGGGACAGTAAGAGAGGTATCCTTAAAACCTCAAGTAGGCCTAATTGGGCACCTTCTGAAACGATTCCCACTCTATCATAGGACTCAAGGACTACAATTCCCAGGATGCCTAGCTCCTCAACAAAACAGGAAGTCAGGTCTTCCCCGTCCCCCCCCCTCAGTGGGCGGGTGGAAGCGAGGAAAACAGCCAATGGGTGGGTTTTACGAATCGAAACCCCCTCTGATTGTACGGCAGGGATTGGAATCTTTGGCGCCTTTGTTTCAGTGGGGCGTAGATGATGGGCATATACGCTGTCCAATGACAGGGTGGAGGGGCGGACCCAGAGCGTGGAAGCGGGTGGAGGCGCTCCCAAGTAGGCTTTCTGTCCAATGAGAGGCTGGAGGGGGCGGGGCCAGGGGCGACGGGAGAGTTAGTGTAGCGGCTGAGGGAGTGCGATGGCGGAACCGCTGAGGAGACGAGGCCGGCGGGTCCGCGGCGGCCGGGTCGGTCAAAGGGCTCGGGGGACGCGGGGTGGTCGAGGCCGGCATCCCGACGTGCAGCGGTCTGCGGTCCAGCCTACTGTGGAGCCGGTGTTTGTGGACCTGGTCAGTGACAGCGATGAGGAGACGGCGGGGGTCTCGGCGGACCCGGTAGCCGTCCAGCCCGCCGAGCCCGCGGAGCCCCCGGGGCCGGCCGCACGCCGACTGGACAGCGACAGTGACAGCGAGGGCTCGGGCCCTGGCCCTCGCACCGTGGTCCGGCGGCGGCGGCGGCTGCTGCTGGACCCCGGCGAGGCGCCGGTGGTTCCGGTGTACTCTGGGAAGGTGAGCGAGCAAGGGCCGCCCCGGGGGGACCCCGAGGAGGTCGGGGGCGCGGGCTGTGGGGAGCCCTGAGCCTGGGGCTGTGGGCCTGGCCCTGGCGGAGGGCGCCGGGACGCGGCGGGGCCGGGGAGGCCCAGGGTAGGGTGATCGTAGGAGGTGACACGGCTCTGTGGCCGAGCCTGGGGGCTCAGGCAGGCGGCCTGGGGAGGCAGAGGCACCCGGGAGAACGTGCGGCTGGGATTTGGGAGCGTTCCGATGTGGAAGACAGGGAATGGGGGGGTATTGACGAGGGAGCTGAGCTCCCCGGAGATCCGAACGGGGTGTGGAGGGAGGGGGGCGTGTCCAGGGGAGCCAGAGGGGTCCCTGAGGTCCTGGGGTTCAGGGACGGATGGCAGCAACTCCGCAGAGAGGGCCTCACAGAAAGGGCGTGGAAGGGGAAGGTCGACATATATATATATATATATATATATATATATATATATATATATACATATATATGTATATATTGGTTTTTTACTAGTCCTGGTCCTTGAACTCCTGGGTCTGGGCGCTGTTCTTGAGCTTTCCCAGGGCTACCACTTGAGCCACAACACCACTTCCAGCTTTTTCTGTATATGTGGGATGGAGGAATGGAACCCAGGGCTTCATGCTTGCTAGGCAAGCACTCCACTACCAGGCCACATTCCTGGCCTAATTTGTTTTTAATACATTTTTTTTTATTATTATTATTAAGGTGATATACAGAGGTGTTACTATTTCCTAAGTCAAGTAACGAGTGCATTTCTTTTTTGGACAATGTCACTTCTTCCCTTTTCCCCACTTTCCCCATCCTGTTCCTGCCTACCAGTTACATTGAAATTGCATAATTTTGAGGTTAAAAAGTATACTAGAGTGTATGCTAGTGGAACATAGCCTAGTGGTAGAGTGCTCGCTTAGCATGCACAAAGCCCTGGGTTCGATTCCTAGTACCACATGCACAGAAAAAGCTGGAAGTAGTGCTGTGGCTCAAGTGGCACAGCACTAGTCTTGAGCAAAAAGTGTACAAGGACAGTGTCTAGGCCCCGAGTTCAAGCCCCAGGACTGGCAAAAAAAAGAAAAGAAAAAATAATGTATATTAGAAATAAACTGTTTTTCTCATTTTTGGTGTATGTCCAGATTTATTTCAATTGTCACTTTGATATTATTAAAATATAATCATATCCACTCTGTATATCACCCCTATAAAAAAGTAAAAAAGTATAATTGTAGCTGGGCATGGTGGATCTAACTCAGGAGGCTGAGATCTGAGGATGGTGGTTCAAAGTCAGCCTCTTATCTCCAATGAACCTGTAGAAAATGGGAAGTAGGGCTCCGGGGGTAGGGTGGTAGTCTTCAGCTGAAAGCTCAGGCTCAGAGTTCAAGCCCCATGACCCACAAAAAAATAAGTGTAATTATTAGCCAGGTGCCAGTGGCTCACACCTGTAATTCTAGCTACTGAGGAGGCTGAGATCTGAGGGTTGCCATTTAAAGCCAGCCCTGGCACTAATTTCCATTAGACTCCTAATTTCCAATTAACCACCAGAAAACCAGAAGTGTCATGTGGCTCAAGTGGTAGAACAATAGCCTTGAGCTGAAGAGCTTAGGGATAAAGCCCAGGCCCAGAGTTCAAGTCCTCGACTGACCAAAAAAAAAAAAAAGTACGGTGGAGTTTGGTACGTCCATCACTTAAGTTACTTAATATTCATTGGACATATTCTCTGTGTCAAGACTCTTTTATCATCATATAGAATGGATACTTATAAATTGAAATTTAAAAAGCCTTTGTATATACAAAAGACTATAATACTCCCTTCTTTCTCTTTGTAGGTACAAAGTAGTTTCAACCTCATCCCAGATGATGCCTCTCTCCTGAAACTCTACCCTGCAGGGGCAGAAGAAGGTAAGCAGATTTAAGGAGACTTCTGCCTGATGGCAGGTTTTTGTTTTTTTTTTTCCTAGTCCTGATACTTGGGCTCAGGACCTAGGCATTGTCCTTGAACTTTCTCAAGGCTAGCACTCTACCACTTGAGCCACAGTACCACTTCCAGCTTTTTCTGTGTATGTGGTACCAAGGAGTAGAACCCAGGGATTTATGGATGCTAAGCAAACATTCTGCCATTGGGCCATGTTCCTGGCCCCTGCAGGCAGTTCTATACCACTGAGTCACACCCCTTAGCTTGATGTATCTTCTGTCAAGCCTGTACTTATAATCCTAGCTACTTGAGAGGCTGAGGTCTGAGGTTCACAGTTTAAAACTAGCTCTAGCAGACAAAATGATGGAGTGTAGCTGAAGTGGTAGAGAGCCAGTTTTTGTGTCGGAAAAAAAGTCATGCAAGAAAGGCTGTTGCTGGTGGCTCATGCCTGTACTCATAGCTCCTCAGGAGGATCTGTGTATCATGGTTCAAAGCCAGCAGCAGCAGAAAAGTCCATGAGACTCTTATCTTCACTCAGGCACCAAAAAAGCTGAAAGTGGAGCTGTGGCCCAAGTAGTACAGCACTAACTGAGCAAAACAAACCCAGGGTTAGTGCCCAGGCCTTGAGTTCAGGCCTCAAGACTGGCACACATACAAAAAGTCAAGCAAGAGTACGAAGTCCTACCAGGGACTGTTGGCTCATGCCTTAAATTCTAGCTATTCAGGAAACTGAATAGCTGAGGTTCAAGGTTCAAAGCCAGCCCAGGCAAGAAAGTCCATGAGATTTTTTTTTTTTTTTTTTGCCAGTCCTGGGCTTGAGCTCAGGGCCTGAGCACTGTCCTTGGACTTTCTCAAGGCTAGAGCTCTTCCACTTGAGCCTCAGCACCACTTCCAGCTTTTTTTTTTTCTATGTATGTGGTACCGAGGAATCGAACCCCGGTCTTTGTGCATGCAAGGCAAGCACTCTACCATTAGGCCAAACTCCCGGCCCGAGATTTTTTTTTTTAATTGCCAATTAACTACCAGAAAACCGGAAATGGCACTGTGGTTCAAAGTGATAGAGTGCTAGCCTTGAGTGAGAAAGCTCAGGGACAGCACCAAGACCCTGAGTTCAAGCCCTATGACTGACCAAAACAAAACAGAAGAAAGTACAAACTTGAGTCCTGAAAGGAAGTGGTAGGTTGTTACCCAGAAGGCACTGGAGCTGCTTAGAAACACTGAGCCTACTACCAGATGCAATTTGTAAAAGCCTTTCTAAGCCTTTCTGATTTTGTGATCCCACTGTGTGTGGGGTGGTGGTGGTGGCATTGAGAATCTGTGGCATTTTGTTACATTAGCAGCAATTTCCTTGAGAACACCCCAAAACCAGCAGGATGTTCTTTGCATTTTATCTGGGCTTCTCAGCCTTTGTTCGGGCCTCGCCCCCATGTGAATCTTGCAACCCTTTAGCAAATAATGAATAGGAATCAAACCTAATAAATGTGAATCTTGCAACCCTTTAGCAAATAGTGAATAGGAATCAAACCTAATAAGAAAGTGGTTTAATCTGCAAATACAGACCTTGGGTTAAGTCTTTTGGACAGTGAAGGAGGATGGTGGTCTGGTTAAAAGCACATATGTGCCCAGGATTTGAATTTTGCTTCTATCCCTGAAAAGTGTAACCTTAGCCAGGTTATCTAGCCTTTCATTGCTTCAAGCTCCAGGCCAGGAAGATGGTTGTAGTAGTGGACATATGTCAAAAGATTTTGGTGGGCCAGGAGTTTGGCCTAATGGTTAAAGTGCTTGCCTAGCATGCACGAAGACCCGGGTTCAATTCCTTGGTACCACATGCATACAAAAAAGCTGGAAGTGGTGCTGATGCTCAAGTGGTAGAGCTCTAACCTTGAGAAAGTCCAAGGACAGTGCTCAGGCCCAGGACTGGCAAAAAAATAAATAAATAAATAAAACAAAAAAAAAGATTTTGGTGAAAATTGTTTAAGGGGAATATGTGGACAGGTGCAGGTTTTCAGGAGGCTGAGTTCTAAGGATTGGGGTTCTCATAACCAATTTGGGCAGGAATGTCCATGAGACCTTCATCTTCAATTAACCACACAAAAACTGATGTGGAGCTGTGGTTCAGCAAAAGGAGCTCAGGAACAGGGCCCAGGCCCTGGAATAGCAGAAAAAGAAAAGAAATTGGTTTGATTTAGCTCTCAGCAGCCTTCTCCTGAGCTCTGACAAAGTCTGCCTCCTTTTGAACTACCCAATCTTCTGGGCAAGGGACATTTTAGGATGATTCCACCTTTTCCTCTTTACTTTTCTCTTGGACTTTTTCTCATAGACTAGATTCTCTCATTAGCAGCCTGTACCCCTTCTATCTTGTGTAGAGTTATGTTCTTTTTTTTTTTTTTGGCTGGGGCTTGAACTCATGACTTGGGAGCTGTCCCTGAGCCTCTTTGTGCTCAAGGCTAATGTTCTACCACTTGAGCCACAGTGCTACTTCTGGCTTATTTTGGAGATAAGAGCCTCACAGACTTTTCTATCCATGCTGGCTTTAAACCAGATCCTCAGATCTCAGCCTCTTGAGTAGCTAGGATTACAGAAGTGAGCCATTGGCAACTGGTCTTTTTGCTTCTTTATGTTAGGCATAGTCAGTTTTACCCTCTCACCATCTTCTAATTTCACTTGGTATTTCTTGAAGTAGGCCTTATTCTTGACAACTTTAACCTCATCCTGCAGATTAAAGACCCATGCATGCAGCTTCACATGCAAGCACAGTAGCATTAGAGAGGGAAATATTATTATTATATTATTTTTATTTTATAATATTATTATATTTTTTTTCCCTCATGGTGCTAGAGATTGAATGCTTTTTTTTTCCCTTTTATGCTGATCTTGGGGTCTTGGACTCAGGACCTGGATGCTGTCCCTGAGTTTCTTTTGTTAAAGGCTGGTGCTATACCACTTCAGATACAGCACCACTTCCAGCTTTTTCTGTGTATATGGTGTTGAGGAATTGAACCCAGAGCTTCATGCATGCTAGACAAACACTCTACCACTCAGCCACATTCCCAGCCCTTCTCCTCTTTTTTATTTAAACATTAAAAAATTATGAGTCATGGGGCTTAAACTCAGTCTAGGCACTGTCCCTGAGCTCTTCAGCTCAAGGCTACCACCCTACCTCTGGGTCTGGGCGCTGTCCCTGAGCTCTTCAGCTCAAGGCTACCGCCCTACCCCTGGGCCTGGGCACTATCCTTGAGCTCTTCAGTTCAAGGCTACTGCCCTACCCTTGAGCCAAGCCCCACTTCCCATTTTCTAGAAATTAATGAAAGATAGGAGTCCCAGGTCCTTTTGTGCCAGAATGGCTTTGAACCTTGATCCTCAGATCTCAGCCTACTGGGTAGCTAGGATTTCAAGTGTGAGCCACCACGCACAGCTTCAACATTAATTTTTTTTTTTTTACTGTATGTAAGTTCAAAGTTTATTAGAGGAAATACATAACCAGCAAACAGTGTAGAAACAGGTCAATCTGTTGCACTCTAATTCAGAGTTGTTGTAGAGTCTAGATTCTTTAGCCACAATTTCTACAAAAGCTTCTGTTGTCAAATGCAACTATACTATGAAGACATATTTATTAAGCTTATAGTAAGTGGGCCAATTATAATCCTTCAAAAAAGGGCCAGGTACCACAGAGATGCATACCTGTAATGCTAGCCACCCGTAAGACACTGATGCCCAAGCAAAAGTTACTTAAAGACCAGATCTTTAAGTGGTGATGGTATGTGTTTATGGTCCCAGCCAGCTGGGTAGAGAAGAGAATCAAGATCTAATGTTGGCCCAGGCAAAAGCAAAAAGCCTTGGTATCTGATTAAGTGGTGGAGAACTGGCCTACCAAGCTTGAGACCAAGTTCAAATCCCAGTGCCACCAGAAAAACAAACAAAAAATCCTCCAATATAAATTTCAGACCTAATTTTATTCCTGAGAGCCATTCTGATATGTTGGAAATGTACAGTTTATTAGATCTCATTCACTGATCCTAAGGGAATATCTCCCAAATATTTATATATATTTTATAGTTCACATATATTAAACATTGATTTCAATTATAAAAGCCGTAGAAATCACTTCTAAAGCACTTATGGAAGCCTCTTTGGGAGTGTGGCCCTTCTGATTAATGTTAGCTAATTAACTGGGAATGTAAATTCTTGTTAAAAGAAAAAAGTCAATTGCAAAAGGAAAATAGCTCATGAGAAAATAAACTTAATGAAGACAGGGATTTTTATTTTGTTAGTGCTGTGTCTAAAATGTCTGGATAGAAGTGGTTGATCCATTATCAGCTGAATAAGTAAACACCACAAATATTTTGCTAACAGACCTTTGATCCAGGCATTGTATGAATATTTTGGCTACAAGCATACTTAAGATACAAATAAAGCCCAAGCCCTGGAGGCTCACACTTATAATCTTAGCTACTCTGGAGGCTGAAATCTGAGGACTGTGCTTCAAAGCCAACTCAGGCAGGAAAGTTAATGAGACTCTTTTTGTTTTTTTTTTTTTTTTTTTTTTTGCCAGTCCTGGGCTTGAGCTCAGTGCCTGAGCACTGTCCTTGGACTTTCTCAAGGCTAGAGCTCTACCACTTGAGCCTCAGCACCACTTCCGGCTTTTTTCAATGTATGTGGTACCAAGGAATCGAACCCGGGTCTTCATGCATGCTAGCCCGTTAATAGACTCTTATCACTAATAAACTACTTAAAATAAAAAAAAAACTACACACACAGAAAACCAAAAGTGGAGGTATGGCTCAAATGGTAGAGTACTAGTCTTGAGTTAAAGGCCAGGACTAGGAAAAATAGAGAAAGGGGGGAAAAATGGGTTAGAAACACACAATGCTTTTAGGAAGTCTGAAGGATGGGATGGGACTGCGATCTGAGGATACACTCCATAGCTTTCCACTTGTGCATATCTTATTACTTTTTTAATGACTATATAGCTCTGTCAACAATGACTATTTTTTTCCCAGTCTCAAAGTCAGAGATAATACAGCCAACACAAGATGGCCTCTGTTTTCTGTTAGCTTTTGTATTATGTATATACAGCTAGCTAGCTAGAGGTTACATATAAATTTCTAGGCAACCTACAAATACTGGTCTGTTCTTTCAAAAATACTTCTCTTGCTTTCTAGCAATTTATTTTTTAAATATTTCAATATCTCTTTTCATTACACTTTGTATTATTTACATCTTAAATAAGGACCAACCCTTAAAATGTTAAAGAGATTACTCTATTTTTAAATAAATATACTAAACCTCTAAGTACAAATATTTTAAAATTTAGTGCCTTGGAAAGCCATCAGATATTGGAAGTTTTTGAACATGGGCCAATGGGTCTAATTTTAAGATGGTAGCTGTGAAAAGTCCTGAGTCAGTACACATAAAAGCGTCCTTTAGAATGTGAAATTCACTGCAATGAAATCCTTCTTCATGCAAGAAGCTTGCCATTTTTCAGAATTCACTTGACTTCATGAGATATATTGATAAATCAGTCAGGGCAAGAGATAGAAGAAGACGAGGAGCAGTATGGAGAGCCACAGGTCCAGCCAGTAGGAGTGCTTCGGGACCCCGTTGGAGCCAGCTGGAAGTTGTCCCAGGTGGTTCTGCCCCTGCGCCTGGGCCACTGCACCCCAGCCTCGCTGCTCCTGAAAGCTGTGGGGCTGCCCTGCTGGAGCCTCGACCTCTGCGTCCTGCTGCATTGCGTCCAGCTGCCCTCATTGAGTTCCTAGTTACTCCTCCATTTTAAAATATTTTTAAAATTTATTTTTTGGTCAGTCATGGGGCTTGAACTCAGGGCCTGGACACTGTGCCTGAGCTTTTTTTTTTTTCAAGGCTAGCGCTCTACCACTATGGGCCATAGCACCACTTGCAGTTTTCTGGTGGTTAATTGGAGATAAGAGTCTCAGGGACTTTTCTGCTCAGGTTGCTTTGAACCATGATCCTCAGATCTCAGTCTCCTGATTACAAGTGTGAGCCACTGGCACTCAGCTTATTTTTTTTTTTTATTTTTTTATGCCAGTATTGGAACTTGAACTCAGGATTTGGATACTATCCCTATGCCTTTTCTACTCAAGTCTGACATTCTAATTGAGCCACAGCTCTAACTTTTGGCTTTTTGGATGGTTGGGGATAAAAATCTTGGAGCTTTGTTGGCCTTCAGACTGTGATCTTCAGGTCTTGGCCTCGTGATTAGCTAGTATTGCAATTGTGAGTCATTGGTTTCCTGCTTGCTTCCTTCTCCTCCTCCTCTATGCCTTTTTTTCTTTGTTAAGACAAGAGTTTTAAATACAGCCCAGGCTAGTCTGCCTCAGTTTCCTGAGTGCTGAGATTACAGGAGTTTGCCACCATACCAGGCCTCCTCAGGCCCTTCTTTTTTTTTTTTTTTTTTTTAATGGGTCATGGGTCTGGAACTTTGGACCTGCACTGTGCCTGAGCTCTTCAGCTCTAGGCTACCACTCTACCCCTCGAGCCACAGCCCCACTTCCCCTTTTTAAGTGGTTAATTGGAGATAAGAGTCTCACCATCTGACTTGCTTTTCAGCCCCCCCCACTTGATTAATTCTTTCCATTTTCTTTTTCTTTATTCCCAGAATCAGATATGGCAGATTTTACCAGTCATCATTCTGAGGATCCTCCAGTTCCAAGCTCTCCTTGGAAGAGTAAGCTGAGGAATAAGGATGAGAAAGAAGAGAAGGCAGCAAAGATGGTTCTGTGAGTAAGCCTGGGACACATGGATCCTGGGAGCAGGAGGGAGGTGGCAAGTTAAGCTGAGGCAGGCAGGACCCTTGGCTGCGCCTGAAAGCAGAAGGGCTAAGGAGGAGACTTGAGATTCCTTTTTTGCCAGTCCTGGGGACTGAACTCACGGTCTGAGCACTGTCCTTGGGCTTTTTTCAAGACTAGAACTCTACTACTTGAACCACAGTACCACCCCCGACTTTTTCTATGTATGTGGTACTGAGGAATTGAACCTGGGTCTTCGTATGTGCTAGGCAAGCACTCTACTGGTAGGCCAAACTTCTGGCCAAGATTCCTTCTTGAATGACCCTACTGGGAGAAGAAGTATATGACATGAGACTGTGTGTGAAAGAGTCTGAGGCAGGACAGTGCATGGGTTTAAGGGAGCCAGCAGGCCACTATCTCCCTTCTTTGTCCATATCTGGGGGATAGTTTCGAGAATTGATCTATAAATGGCTAGTTAGAGAGCAGACTGTGCTAAACGGAATTGGACATTTACCTGAGAGGCATTTTCCTTCCCTCAGATTTGGGTCTTATAACTATAAAAATGTCCTAGTATTGCCCTGTCCCGATCTAAGATCTACCCATCTTCCAGTATAGTAGATGTTACTGGCAAGGCCTCCCTGTTGACTCTTGCTCCCAACCTGTCTGTCCTTTGTCTCCATCCTGCCCCTTCTCTACTCTTGCCAGGGCTCAGGACACATCTCCTTCACCCCCACCTCCACCAAGGAACAAGAGCCGAAAGCATACTCGGGCACTCCAGAAGTTAAGGTGCCAGTATGGGAAGAAGCAGGGTGGGTGGGATGGGTGAGCAACCTCAGCTGACCCAGTGTCCTGCCTGCCCCCCAGGGAGGTGAACAAGCGCCTCCGAGATCTCCAGTCCTGCCTGAGCCCCAAGCATCCCCAGGGCCAAGACCACCTGACCCAAGAAGATGAAGTGGTCTTGGTGGAGGGGCCTGTCCTGCCGGAAAACCCCAGGCTCTTCCCACTCAAAATCCGCTGCCGGGCTGATGTCATCAGATTGCCCATTAGAATGGTGAGTGCCTAGGAACTGACAGGAGAAGGCCCAGGAGCTGGCTTTGGAGAGACTACTTTCCTCTTTCTTCCTTCCTTTCTTCTTCCCCGTTGATGTTCCAGAAGTGAGTTTTGAACTCTGCCTTGTGTTCTTACTTGGCTTTTTCACTCAAGGTTAGTGCTCTACTACTTGAGCCTTGGCTTTCTTCCTAGTTAGTTGAAGATATGTCTTGGACTTTTCTGCTCAAGCTTGCTTTGAACTGTGATCATCAGATCTCAGCTGCCTGTGTAGCCAAGATTACAGTTGGGCATGATCCCTGAGCTGCTTTTGCTCAAGGCTAGTGCTCCACCATTTGAACCACAGCTCCACTTGTGGCTATTTTGGTAGTTTGTCGGAGATGAGAGTCTCACAGACTTTCCTGCCTGGGTGACCTTCAAACCCCAATCCTTAGATCACAAACCTGGCTCTACCTATTCTTCAAGGCTCTACTTAGGTTGCAAGTCTTCTACCAAGCATTTTGGTGGGGGGGAGTATTTTCCCAGATAGTCTCTCTCTCTCCCTCCCTCCACCCCTCTCTCCTTCCTCCCGGGACCTTGTATTTCCCTCTTGTGCCGGCTGTCATGACATGGGAATGGTAGGTGCCACTCAATCTGCCTGAGTCTCCCCCTTACCCCCTTTCTTGATAAATACATGAGGCTCAGAGGAATGAGCCCTCAGTAAGCATCATGCGTGGCTCAAGCAGCTATGCCCAAGCTGGCACCTGCTTTCTTTGCTGTGTTGTAGAGAGCTCCAGGCATATGTGAGTGACTGGAATGGTGGAGAACTTGCCTAGCATATGCGAGGCCCTGAGTTCCAGTTTATATCCAACTTTGCAATGGATGATGTCAGACAAAAGCCTACATGTCTGAAAAATAGAAAGATGTGGCAGAGCCCTCTTCCCCGTTCTCTTCCCCATTGGCACCAGTGCCCTGGAGTGTGGGAGGCCTGCTGAGCTGGGCTCTGTGACCCAGCTGCTAGGCTTTACACCTTCCTGCTGCCTCCTGGCCCAGGCAGCTTCTTTGTACCTCTCACCTGGGCCCTTTACTCAGTGGTTTTCTCTCTACTTTCCAGGTAAATATGATGAAACTTGGAGCTGAGGAGTTTAGCAAGTAGTCTAGGCCAGAAACTTGTGTGTTTGGGGTTCTGCTGGGTGTGGGTGGGTGGGGAATTTCTTTTCTTTTTTTTTTTTTTGATCAGTCATGGGGCTTGAACTCTAGGCCTGGGCGCTGTCCCTGAGCTCTTCAGCTCAAGGCTGCCACCCTACCCCTTGAGCCACAGCCCCACTTCCCATTTTTCTAGTGATTAATTGGAGATAAGAGTCTCATGTTCTTCAGTGCCCAGGCTGGCTTTGAACTGTGATCCTCTGATCTTAGTCTCCTGAGTAATAGCTAAGGATGATAGGCATGAGCTACTGTGCCTGGCTTGGGGGGGGTGGATTTCTAGGAGGGAAAGTGTGTCCTTTTCTCCTTGTCCTCCTCCCTAGTCGGAGCCCCTTCAGAGTGTGGTGGACCACATGGCTGCTCATCTCAGGGTGTCCCCAAGCAGGATCCTCTTGCTCTTTGGAGAGACAGAATTATCCCCAACTGCCACCCCCAGGACCCTAAAGCTTGGAGTGGCTGATATCATTGGTGAGTGAGAAGACGGAGAAGAGAAGCCTTGAAAAGGAAGGCTTTTTCCACAGGGATTGGGGAGTATGGGGCAAGTTCCAGGGAGGGCCCCAATTCCAGGTGCTTACTTAGTCCTCTCCCCCCCAATCTGACCTTCCACAGACTGTGTAGTCCTGGCAAATTCTTTGGAGGCCACAGAGACATCCCAAGAGCTCCAGCTCCGAGTGCAGGGGAAGGAGAAACATCAGAAGCTAGAGATCTCGCTGGCTCAAGTGAGTGGGAGAAATGGCTATCCTCTGCTGTCCCTTTTCCTCCCATTGTTGTGTCTTAGCTTTGAACAGAACTGAGTCCTCCTAATACTGAATTGCTCAGCTCCTTTCCCAAGGTCTGCAGCCATCAATTCCATCAAGACAGAATCCCCCCAGCCTCTTCCCCAGTTTTCATCTGGTTTTCTCCTTCTAGAATTCTCCTCTCCAGACCCTCATGTCACACTATGAGGAGGCCATGGGACTCTCTGGACACAAGCTCTCCTTCTTCTATGATGGAACGAAGCTTTCAGGCAAGGAGCTACCGACTGATCTGGGCATGGAATCTGGGGACCTCATTGAGGTTTGGGGCTGAAGTCCTCCTCCATGTTTAGAGACCTTGCTGGACTTGAGGGGAGAATGTCTCCAACTTTTTTGTTTGGTCTCGTAAGGGCTAGCAGCAATTAAAATAGAACTTATCTTTAAACCGAAACAAACCCAGTGACTTTGGCCCTGTCTCCTGTTCACCCTGATCCCCACGCCATTAGCCACCTAACTTGGAAGGTAAGGTGGTTGTGGCTGCCAGGGTGACCTGTGGCTCCATGGACACGTGCTGAGCTTTGCAGTCCCAGAATGGAGAGGAGGTGTCTCCCCCTACCCCCTAGTCCTTCACCTCATCCTCCCCTTCTGCTGTGGCAAAATGTCGTTCTGGGATCCTTCCTTTATAGTTGGAGAGGGAGTTAGAATAAATGAGGGCCTGGGGTCTACATAACATGCAGCACCAATGTGACTGGGGCCCCAAGTGCTGTTTGCTTGGGTAGGAGGGTGGCCTGCAGAGAGAGAACACGAGCAAGCTCACACAGGTCGAGGTTCAAGAGTGAAAAGGGGTAAAGGTAGTACAGTGTCAGTCCTGCCCCGCCCCCAGGTGCCTTTATGGCCCCTCCCCTCTGGATCACACTTCCTGGTGCACACACTGGAACCACAGCTGCCACTCAGCTGTTTTCGTTTTGGCTCTTGAGAATTACAGTCCCGTGCAAAGGGTTCTCTGCTTTTACGGGTTTTTCTTCTTTCTTCATGCTGTCTCTCCTGTCAGTATCCTGATTTCATGTGTTTATTATGCACCTTTGAGTATACTTTCATAAATGTTTTCCCAGTGACTTTTTTTTTTTTTTTTACTGTGTTTCCGTGGTATTGTGCATTGGATTTAACTGGCCTGGCTGTGTGTATGAAAATGTAGCCCCTACATCTTGGCTCCTAGATGGGTACTCTGACCTGCTGACCCAGTGACACCGGGAGGCTTTTATTTGCATGTTGCTTTAAGTGGGGGCACCTGGTACCTCCATCTCCGCTGCACTGAATTCAAGGCCACAACAAACATCCTTTTCTATGGCCTTTTCTGTGCCTGAGTCGACCCTTCTCTAGTATGTATACCTACGATGGGATTATGGGCCCTACAGTTCATTTCTCTGGCTTTTCAAATTTTTCATCTGAGTGTGGCTTGGCCTTCCACTTGGGGCTTTCCTTTCCCACCAGCACTTGGTATGATCTGATGTTTTGCTTTTGCCAGTCTATCAGGTTTAAAATGCTGCTAAATTTTAATGGACATTCATCTGGTCGTGGCTGGTCTCTGGGGATTTTTTTTTCCTTTGCCAGTCCTGAGGCTTGAACTCAGGGTCTGGGCACTGTCCTTGGACACTTTTTGCTCAAGGCTAGTGCTCTGCCACTTGAGCCACAGCCCCACTTCTGGCTTTTTCTGTGTATGTGGTACTGAGGAATTGAACCCAGGGCTTCATGCATGCTAGGCAAGCACTCCTACCACTAGGCCACATTCCTGGCCCTGGTCTGGGGATTTTTTTTTTTTTTTTTTTTTTTTTTTGCCAGACCTGGGCTTCACTCAGGGCCTGAGCACTGTTCTTGGACTTTCTCAAGGCTAGAGCTCTACCACTTGAGCCACAGCACCACTTCCAGCTTTTTTCTATGTATGTGGTACTGAGGAATCGAACCTGGATCTTCACGCATGCTAGGCAAGCACTCTACCACTTGGCCAAACTCCCAGCCCCTGGTCTGGGGATTTTTATATACTTGCTCACCGTTTCAGTTTCTGTGATTGTGAACTTGTTCTTTTCTTTATCCTGAGGAGTTGATCTTAAGATCTTGGGTAATTGGAAATAACATTCTTATAGCTAACAGGATCCTTCACTGAACATTCTTAGTTTAAAAGTAAACAAATTGACTCTTCTTTAAAAGTTGGTTGCTTTTTGAAAACTTTTTATTTAAAACTAGGAGAGATATTTTCATTTTTTACTGTTAATAGGCTGGTTTTCCCTCTCATTATGAGCCCTAAGTGGGGCTAAAGTTCAGTTGATCACACTGACTCAAAAGCTGTTCTGCATGGCAGACACAGGCTCTGTTTTGGTTCATGCCAGGCTCTGCTAGTTGCTAAGTATTTTTTCTTCAAAATGATTTAAAATGCACCTTTATGTGGGAGACGACATTTTTTATTATTAATCTTTTATATAATGTGCCAGTTTTCCTGTTTTGTCTACTAAAAGAGCTATTAATCACCCACTGATATGTGGTAGGTATAATGTTCACAAACAGATGTCAACTACTTTAAAAAATTATTTTGCGGCAATGTAGCATTCCTTTGAATTTTATGGCCCTTAAAGAATCAATATGGTGTGTAACTACTTTTTTTTCAGATTTTGTGCTCATCAATAAATATGAGAATAGTAAGAATTATGTATGCAGTCTCAACAAAATAAATTGGAATGTATTCACCATGTGTGTACTTGAGGAGTGCTGTCTTTATAGTCCTCATGAGGTTCCAATAAAAGTCCTGTGACCAACAGATTAGTTACTCTATCACCCCCATTTTTCCTTCTTCAGTTTAGTAGACCCATAGCTTTTAGCAAAATATAGAGAGAGGTATTCAGACTAAAAACAATATAGTTATTCCCGGGGTTCACAAAGTTGAACTTGCAGATTCAACCAGCCATGCAGTGAAAATATTAGAGAGAACAGATACCGTTACACGTGCCTGGGATTCCAGTACATGGGAAGCGGAGACTGGAGGATGGTGAGTTTTAGAGCAACCTGTGTTACATAGTGAGACCCTGTCTAATGAAAGAAAAAAAATTACATCTATGCTGAACCTGTATAGACTTTGTTATTGTTGCCTGAAAAATATAGTATTCCTACTTACACTTGTAGCATATAAAAGAATCAGAAATAATGGAGGTAGGTGTGGCCAAATGCCAATGCAGCTTCTAGGGTATAAGTGACAGAGGGATGCCATGTCCAGGAAGTCTTCCAATGGCACTATCTATGGCTCTGTCCTTTGCTTCTTGCTGCTAAAGTAGGAAGTGGAGTCATCCTACTAATGGAAGGACAGCCCCGGTGTCAGCCTCCACAGAGCATTGTACCCCATCTTGGGGTACAAAGAGGAACTTTGCTTTGTTCACTATTACTTTTTAGGATTTTTGTCACTTTAATCAAACTCAGTTCAGACCGCGGCATATGGCCATTGTGGGCTCTGTATTGCCAAGACTCATGATGTGTACCTGTCAGTTTCCTCAGGGGTTTATATATAGGAATGGAATCCTCCCACTAGTAATAAAATATGCATCTATCCAGCTTCACCATTTGGCTACACTTCTTCAAAACACCATTACTCTTCTAGCAAATGCTAGAATGTTCCAGGTTCCATCTGTCTTCCCTAGCAATCTGCAGAGGGAATGGGAGTGGCTCATTGTAAAAGACTTTGTTTCTTCTATGACAAAAGAGATTATTCTCCATCTCCATGTCTTAATGCTTTTGAGACATCGACTTTGTAAAGCTCTCTTGATGAAAGCCCTTCAAAGCTTTGATGAGCTGGGCACAGGTGGCTCATACCTGTAATCCTAGTTAATTAGGAGACAGATCTCAGGGTCATGGTTTGAAGCGAACCTGAACATGAAAGTTGTGAGACTAAACTCCCCATTAACCAGCAGAAATTCAGAAGTGAAAAAAGCTAGACATGGCTCAAGTGGTAGAACATCAGCTTTGAGCCAAAGGCTAAGATGGAGAGTACCTAGAACCAAGTCCAGGCTCCAGTTCTAGCACAGAACAAAACAAAACAAAAATACTTCAATGAATATTTACTCGGTGCCGCATACCCAACTTGGCTTTTAAAAATTTTTAATCATACCTTCATCCTCAGCAACTCTTTTTTTTTTTTTTTTTTTTTTTTTTTTTTTGCCAGTCCTGGGCTTGAGCTCAGGGCCTGAGCACTGTCCTTGGATTTTCTCAAGGCTAGAGCTCTACCACTTGAGCTCAGCACCACTTCTGGCTTTTTTTCTATGTATGTGGTACCGAGGAATTGAACCTGGGTCTTCATGCATGCTAGGCAAGCACTTTAACCACTAGGCCAAACTCCCGGCCCCCCTCAGCAACTCTTAAGTGTTTTTTCCCAGATTAATCTCTCCCCACCCAGCTGCCAGTTGCAGAGCCAGAGATAAACACGAGGGGGCCTGATGCAGGACTCAACTTTTGAAACAAAAGATTCTCACCCTTCAGGATGCAGAGTCATCCAGGGTTCTGTTAAAATGCAGGCACTTGCTGGACACTATGGCTCACATCTGTAATCCTAGCTACTTAGAAGGCTGAGTTCTGAAGATGGCAGTTGGAAGCCAGTTGGAACAGCAAAGTGTGAATCTCATCTCCAAGTACCAGAAAAATGGAAGTGGAGCTGTGGCTCAAAGTGGTGAAGCACTACACTAGAGCAGTCCAATGCTTGGCCCAGAGTTCAAGCTGTATGACAGACAAGAAAAAAAGAAAAGGAGTTTGGCCCAGTGGTAAGAGTGCTTGCCTAGCATGCATGGAAACTGGGATTTGCTTCCTTGGTACCACATACATAGAAAAAGCTTGAAATGGTACTGTGGCTCAAGCGGAAGAGCTCTAGCCTTGAGAAAGCCCAAGGACAGCGCTCAGGCCCTGAGTTCAAGCCCCAGGACTGGCAAAAAAAAAAAAAGGTGTGAGGCACAAGTTCAAGCCCCAGTTCAAGCACACATACATAAAAACAGGCACCGGGCCTCTCAAACTCATGGATGGGGCAGGGGTGATGCCCCCTTTCTAACAAGCCACCGTGCCCACTGCAATTGGAGTAGAAAGCCTTTCTACCTTTGAAACTTCCCATCTCTGACCCCTCTCATCCCTTCCTACTCCAGGCTGTGCGTCCAACAGAGCCTCCAACCCCTCGAGGCACCCCTGGTGCCGCCTCTTCCGGGGTTTCCTCCTGTAGCGCGAACAGGGTTTTTATCCCCGCAGCCCCCAAAGAAAACCCTTCAGCAGTGGGGAACCTTTCTCCAGGGAGGGCCATTGGACGTGTGATTTTAGCTGTTACTGATGCTTACGCTGCTATGGGGGAAAACCTCCGAGATTTTGGGGGGGGTGAAGTCAGGGCCCGAGCGCCCCCCCTCAAGCTTTCTGTGCTCCACCACTCGGGCCACAGCTCCGTTTCCGGCCTTTGGGGTGGGCGGCTGGAGGGAAGAGTCCCACGGACTTTGAATCTGGACTCTGAGGCGGATCGGAAGCCTTGGAGTAGCCGGGGGTGGGGTCCGGGGTGGAAGCGGATCCCGGGCGCGGAGCGGGGGAGCGAGCCGGGCGCCGGCCGTGCTAGAGACACACTTAACAAAACCCAACCCAACCACCAGATCTCTGCGGATCCCACGATCTCGTCTGGTCCCCGCGACTCGTCACCACGCCGGCTGCGGGAGAAGCCGCGGGGCCCCGGGCCCTCGCTGGCGCTGCGGGGTTGCCACGGCGACCAGCCGTCGGTCACGTGACGCCGAGGTTGCGCGCGTGCGCGCTCTCTCTCTCTCCCCTCGGCCCCGTCGCGCGGGCGCCTTTGGGCTTCCGTAGCGCCGCGCAGGTCACGTGACGAGGGCTTCCCGACGCCGGACGACTCCGGTATCACATGACCCGCTCGCGGGTACCATGGCGGCCGCCGGGGTTGAGTGACAGCCAGTGCCGCGCGCGCCTTCCGTGGAGCGGACCCACGACTCCCCTGGAGCAGCTCCCGTCCCCGGCATCCCCGGCAGCCCGCACGTCCCCTCGGCGCGGTGGAACGGGCGGGAATGACGGGGCGCAGGGCCCGCCCCAGCCGTGCCAGCGCCTAACCCGCTCCGGGCGCACTGGCCTCGCCTGCCATCCCTGCAGCCTCACCCTCCTTTCTCGCAGGTGGGATCGTCGGTGGGCCCGGAGCGCGGCAGGGTGCGCCTCCCCCTCCCGCCCGAGGCCATGGCCGGCTCCGACACGGCGCCGTTCCTCAGCCAGGCAGACGATCCGGACGACGGGCCGGGGTCCGGCGCCTCAGGATTGCCGGGATCCGCGGGCATCCCGGAGCCCGGGGAGCCCCAGGTCCTGGATCGGGAGAAGCTGCAGCGCATCACGGGCTTGTCTCCCGGCCGTTCCGCACTCATAGTGGCGGTGCTGTGTTACATCAACCTCCTGAACTACATGGACCGCTTCACCGTGGCAGGTAGGCGCGAAGGATGGGGATGGGAGACGGCAGGGAGGGGGAGAGCGGGGCTCCGGGGGGCCAGGATCGCCAGACTCATCTTGAGTGCTCTCCCCGTAGGCGTCCTTCCAGACATCGAACACTTCTTCAGCATTGGAGACAGCAGCTCGGGCCTCATCCAGACTGGTGAGAGGGAGGCCCCCTGTCACACAGCAGCTCTGGTCTACGTGTGAGGCCTGCCTGGGGCCTCATTGAATGAGGGTCTGGTGCCCAGAAGGCAGGGCGGGTACTGACTCTGCTCTGGTGCTGTCCAGGTCCAAATGTAAAGATGAGTTCAGTTTAGAGAAAGTGGTTAGCACAAGCTTTGGTTTAAATCTCAGCTCTTCCACCCCCTACCTACCCCCCACCCCAAGCCTCCTTTTCTTAGTTTGTAAGATGGAGCTAGTAACACATCTTCAGGCTGGTGTGAGGACCAAATGAAAGCATGCCTATGAAGTATGTCATAGAATATTTGGCACATGGTAGGGTACTCAGTAAATGATAGCAAGAGAGGATATCTGAAGGATAGTTCAGATGCCCTAGTTCAGAATTTGGGGGTTGTGGAGGACACAAAGCCAGAGCCACATCTCCCTTTTCTTTCCTTTTCTCCTTCATTTCTCAAATGTTTCTTAGCACCTACGATGTGCCAGGCTCTGGAGGAAGTGTTGATAACTATAGAACTTGAGTAAGACATGATTATCTTTTTGTGAGTGTTTATTAGAACTTGAACTCAAGGCCTAGGCAATGTCTCTTAGCTTTTCAGCTCAGGCTACCATTTGAGCCACAACTCCATTTCTGAGCTTTTCTGGCTTTTTGGTAGTTAATCGGAGAGGAGAGTCTCGTGGGGTGATCTCAGCCTTTTGAGTAGCTAGAGTTACTGGTCTGAGCCAGTATCTTCCTGGTTATGACATCGTTGTCTTGGTCTTTCCACTGAGGAACAGATGTTACAATACTTAGGTTTTCTAAAGAACTCGAGGCTCAGAGAATTGGTTTGTCCAGGGCCACACACCCAGTCAGAAGGAGAAGAGGAATTTGAAGTCAAGTCTTGCAATACCTGTTGTGTACTTCAGGCCAGTGAGGAACTGGAGGCTTTTAATTCTGAAGAAAGGAAAATGGGAGCATAGGTCAAGATTGCAAAGCTCTAAAGAGTTGTTGGGTTACAGAAGCAGCAGCCCTTTCTCCATATCCCATTTATTTTCTCTTCATTCAAGCATGTTAATGGAGCCCCTATTTTGAACTAGACCGAGTTGGGATATTGAGGTTATGACCAATACGGGCTTTGTGGGCACTAACATTCTCCTGAGCAGGAGGGGTCAGTAAACCTATCAGTCAAAATGAAGTGGCTGTGTGTGCATCTGTGGCAGTACTGGGGCTTGAACTCAGAGCCCTTATACTCTCGCTTGGCTTTTTTTATTCAAGGCTGATACTCTACCACTTGAGCCACATATCCACTTCCAACTTTTTGGTAGTTGAATGGAGATAAGACTCCCCAGATTTCCTTCCTTCGTTTGTTCGTTCGTTCCTTCCTTCCATTCTCTCTTTTTCTCTTTCTCTCTTTCCTTCCTTGTCCTGGGCTTGAACTCAGGGCCTGGACTCTGTCCCTGAGCCTCTGTCCCTGAAGGCCAACATTCTACCACTTGAGCCACAGCACCACTTCTGCCTTTAACTGAGTAATTTATTGGAGAGTCTCAGGTCCTTTTGTGTCCAGGCTAGCTTTGAACCACGATTCTCAGATCTCAGCATTCTGAGTCACTAGGATGACAGGTGTGAGTCACTGGTGCCAGCCTTGACTTGACTTTCTGTAGGGATGTTATATAAAAGAAAACAGAGTAATCTGGGCGCGGTGGCTCACGTCTGTAATCCTAGCTACTCAGGAGGCTGAGATCTGAGGATCAAGGTTCAAAGCCAGCCCAGGCACAAAAGGACCTGAGACTCTTGTCTCCAATTAACTTCTAGAAAACGGGAAGTGGGGCTTGGCTCAAGGGTAGGGTTTAACCCTATCTTGGGGCTCGACCAGATGTGGCATCATGGCCCATGGTGTACATTTTGTTCTGGGTGGGTTGGAAGCAGCTACATGTCTGCTACAAAGGGAAGTTTGCGAAGCTGCTGGTGATGGGGCTGGGCTTTCCCCCCTGGAAGCTGTGTGTGTGTAGAGGGGGATTGAAGGGGGGGCTGAGGGGTGGTAAGGAGACACTGAGAACTATTAGAATCTCTGTGCTCTGACCCCCACAGCTGGGGTGGGCTAGGGGCCAGGGGTCCTGGGCTGGCTGTGATTCTCTGCTTCCCCTCAGTGTTCATCTCCAGTTACATGGTCTTGGCACCTGTGTTCGGCTACCTGGGTGACAGGTACAATCGGAAGTATCTCATGTGCGGGGGCATTGCCTTCTGGTCCTTGGTGACACTGGGGTCATCCTTCATCCCCAGAGAGGTGAGGCCGCTCCCCACCCCCTCCCCCCTCGGTCTCTGTTGCTTTTCCTTGGGGTCCTTTCTGACTGCACCTGGGGAATTTCTTGCAGTTCCCTTGGTCCATGCTACTTTTTCCTGTCTTTTTGCTTGAGTTAAAATACCCATGAATCCTCTTCCAGAACCTCCTTCTGTCCAGCTTCTCCTCTCCCCAGCTCCTTCCACTTCATTCCTCAATACCCACGTTTCTCACCCATGTAAAACCCCACCTGGATTGCTCCCGATTCCTGCTCAGGCTTCCTGAGTGGTCCCTGGAACCCAGCGCTGGCACGGGCCCAGCCCCCACTTGGCCTGCACTTCCTCAGCAATACCTACCACTAAGTGCGGTCTTGACTTCTGCCCTCGCCGTTCTGTCTGACCTGCTCTTGCCAAAGTCAACAGTGCCGTCCTGATTGCCCAAGGCAACTCCTGCTTTAGTGCTTCTCGGCCTGCCCTTGGTGCATGACCCGGGACCCTCTGGCCCACTGCTTGTTTCTCCTCAAAATGCTCTTCTAACTCAGCAAGGCCACCACCGCTGCTTCCCCTCCTGGCTGCTCCTTCGCTCCTTTGAAATCTCCATTTGCTTTCATTGTGCCCTTAGCTCTGTCCTCCACTCAGGTCCTATGTAGACCCCCTGGGTAAGCTAACCCAAACCATAGTTGCAGGTGACTTTGATAGACACATAACGCCCCCCCTCCCAATCATTATTCACCATTAGGCTGTCTTGGGTGGAGAGGGAAAGGTAAAAATGAAGGTTGAGTGCAGGGTAACGAACAGACAGTTTACTATATAAGCCTCCTGATAGCTTTGTGAACAAGTTTGTTGTTATTCCCCTTTTTTCAGATGAGGAAACTGAGGCTCAGAGAGGTTAAGTTACTTTCTCAATTTCACAGCTAGTAAGTAGTGGAGCCAAGATTCCAGCCAGGTCTGTTTTGATTCCAAACCCAGAGGTCTCTCCTGCTGTCCCTGCTGCCTGTCTGGCACCAGCTGGTGAGGCTGGCTGGAGGCTGGCTCCAGGGTGGGGTGCCACCTCCCCCCGTGTCTCCTTCCCCAGCATTTCTGGCTGCTTCTCCTGACCCGGGGCCTGGTGGGGGTCGGGGAGGCCAGTTACTCCACCATTGCGCCCACCCTGATCGCCGACCTCTTCGTGGCAGACCAAAGGAGCCGAATGCTCAGCGTCTTCTACTTTGCCATCCCAGTGGGCAGGTGAGCAGCCCCACGGGGCCAGGTTGGGGGGCAGAGGGCCTGGGCAGAGCACTCGACTGACCTGAAGTCCCCTCTCTTTCTCCTCTGCCTCCATGCAGTGGTCTAGGTTACATAGCAGGCTCCAAAGTGAAGGATGTGGCTGGGGACTGGCACTGGGCTCTGAGGGTGAGTCTGGTTGCGGTGTGGTGAAGGCCAGTTCCTTACCTGTCCCCCTTTCTGACCTTCATGGCCCCCTTTGTGTGGCAGTGCTGATCAGACACGGCGCCTGCTCACAGGTGCCCAGAGCCCATTGTAAAACTGTAAGCCCCAAAGGGGACAGTGTGAGCTTTCCCAGTGGAAGGCCCCAGGGTGAGCTTCAGGGAACACTGGCTCCAGGGCTGGCTCCCACACTGTCAGCAGACCTCAGCCATTCTCAGCTTTACTCCTCTGTTGGCTCCATTCTCAAGTACATGAAAGCCCCAAGTGATAGACTTTCGATTAAGAAACTTGGCCTCTTTGGGCAGTGGTCATAGGGTACTGTCTGATTAGGAAAGGTCACATGCTTCTCATGAGCTCAGTCACCAAACCTGGGATCCCATTTGGACAGCGGGTTGAGTGAAATGTCGGGGAGTGGTTTCCTGAAAGAAAAATCAGGTGTTCTTTTACCAAAGAGTCAAGTCAGGCTTGCAAAAATCGGGTGGCAACTTCCACTTTCGAGTCACAGGTTCAGCTTGTTTGAGCAGGTATAAAGAGGTGTTTGAAGTCCTGGAGCCTGAGGTCCTTCTCCAGCCCCCAGAGGCTGTGTGTCCCCTCTCATGCCCAAACACCTTCTTCCCCTAGGTGACACCAGGTCTGGGAATCGTGGCCGTTCTGCTGCTGTTCCTGGTAGTACGGGAACCACCCCGGGGAGCTGTGGAACGCCACTCAGATTCACCGCCCCTGAGTCCCACCTCATGGTGGGCAGATCTGAGGGCTTTAGCAAAAAAGTGAGTTGAATTCTTTCCTAATCCCTGGCCCTGCTGCCCTGTGGGAGGCCTGGTCTGATAGTCTAGGAAATTGCACAGTGCTGCCCCCTTGTGGCTGCTGCTTGAATTACAAGCCCAGATCTTGGGGTCTGCCCAAGCCTTTATACCCACTGCTAGGTTGAGGGAAAAGACAGGTGTCTCTGTGGGGTCTGACTCCCTTCCAACTGTTCACAGTTCGAGTTTCATCCTGTCATCCCTGGGCTTCACTGCCGTGGCCTTTGTCACGGGCTCCCTGGCGCTGTGGGCCCCTGCATTCCTGCTGCGTGCCCGGGTGGTCCTGGGGGAGACCCCACCCTGCCTGCCCGGAGATTCCTGCTCTTCCTCTGACAGGTACCCAAGTGGGGCTGGGCTGGGGGCTTGCAGGTGGCAGGGTGGGGTCTGAGTGAGACTTGAGCACCTGCTGCTTGTGCTCGGAGCCTTCCGTTTCCAGATCTCAGAAGTCCTCGAAGGGGCAGCTCAGCCATGGCTGCTGTTGTGGGTAAATGCAGGCATCCTGTGCTCCTGGCCAGGGGGTCCATGCTGGGGCCTCCTGAGCACAGGGCCTTGCTCCTGTGTCCCCCCATTCCTCTAGTCTCATCTTTGGGCTCATCACCTGCCTGACCGGGGTCCTGGGTGTGGGCCTGGGTGTGGAAATCAGCCGCCGCCTCCGTCACTCCAACCCCCGGGCTGACCCGCTGGTCTGTGCCGCCGGCCTGCTGGGCTCTGCGCCCTTCCTCTTCCTGTCCCTTGCCTGTGCCCGTGGAAGCATCGTGGCCACCTATGTGAGTAGCCAGCAGGGACTGAGGCTGCTCTGAGGCCAGGGGGAACCATGTAGAGGGCAGGACTGATGTCAGTGGGCTGAGTGGTTCAGTCCTCTCGAGGTTGAATGCTGGTTCTGAATGGGCTCTGGGTGTGCGCGCGTGTGTGCGCGTGCACGCATGCGCACGTGCCAGCACTGAACTTGGGGCCTGTGCACTCTCCCTTAGCTTTTTTTATTTTATTATTATTATTATTATTTTAACGGCAAGCACTCTACCATTAAGCCAAACTCCTGGCCCTTCTCCCCTAGATTTTTTTTTTTTTTTTTTTGTCAGTCCTGGGCTTGAGCTCAGGGCCTGAGCACTGTCCTTGGATTTTCTTCCCCTAGATTTTTATGCTCAGTGCTAGTACTCTACCACTTGAACAATAGCTCCATTTTTGCTTTTTACTTGCTAGTTGGAGATGAGAGTCTCATGGACTTTTCCTGCCTGGGCTGGCTTTGAACTGTGATCCTCAGATCTCAGTCTCCCCAGTAGCCAGGATTACAGACAGAAGCCGCCTGTGCCTCTGCATGGCTGGTTCGGAAGTTGTGGGTGAGCCTCACACATCTGCATTCTTGAACCTTCCCCCCTCCCGCTTTCCAGATTTTCATCTTCATTGGAGAGACTCTGCTGTCTATGAACTGGGCTGTCGTGGCCGACATTCTCCTGGTGAGTGGTGGGGCAGATCCAGGCTTAGCCTAGAGGCTGCTGGGAGCAGAGGCTGGGCAGCAGGAGGCGTTATTTGCAAGGTTAGGAGTTCAGGCCCAGGGGATCCTGTGGTCTTGATGGACCTCAAGAGCTTGATCTCATTTGCCTCTCCGGGTGTAAGCCAGCCTTGGCCCAGTTCCTGCCCCCTGCCCCCTGCCCCTTTGGATTCTCACTGAACCCCTATTTCTCCAGTATGTGGTGATCCCTACTCGTCGCTCCACCGCCGAGGCCTTCCAGATCGTGCTGTCCCACCTACTGGGTGATGCTGGGAGCCCCTACCTCATTGGCCTGGTGAGCCCTGCACTGGGCGGGGCTGGGGCTGGGGGCTGGCCCCCCCGCTGGCTGTCCTCACTCTCTGTACCTGGTGCTCTTCAGCCAAGTACTGCGCTGATGGATGAATGTTCTCTGGTCATCACCTGTCACCCCTTTCCCTTCTGGCATCAGGCCTCCCCATTCTTGGCCCCTGCCTGTGTCTCTGACTCTCCTGGCTGTCGTTTGTTGTCCCCTACAGATCTCTGACTGCCTACGCCGGAGCTGGCCCCCGTCTTTTCTGTCTGAGTTCCGGGCCCTGCAGTTCTCACTCATGCTCTGCGCCTTCGTTGGGGCTCTGGGTGGCGCAGCCTTCCTGGGCACGGCCATCTTCATCGAGGGTGACCGCCGGCGGGCCCAACTTCATGTGCAGGGTCAGTCAGGGCCCCTGTCCCAGCCCTGCCTGCCTGTCTGTCCATCTGTCCTGTCCAGACCTGTGTCTGGCTTCCCCTCACTCAGCTTTGGGGCTGTCTGTCTAGCATGTCCACAGCTCTGGTGTCACCCATGTCCCAGTACCCATCTGTCTTCTGTAGCTGCTCACCCTGCCCCCTCAGTCCTCAGTTTTGACCCTTCTCCACAGGTGTGTTACGTGAGGCGGGGTCCACGGATGACCGCATTGTGGTGCCCCAGCGAGGCCGCTCCACCCGGGTCCCTGTGTCCAGTGTGCTCGTCTGAGATGCCACCGCTCACCTGCCTGCACTTGTGCTGCCGCTGGCCCTGGGCCACCAGCCCACTCTGTCTGGCTGAAACTCTCGGCCTGCCCAGCTTCAAGAGGAAGCCTGGCCCTGCCCTCCTGTCTAGCTCCCAGACACTACACGGACAGCCTAGGGAGGACTGAGGGGCCAGGAGGGGATCCTCTTCTCACCGGTACAGCCCCACGGGCTCGGTGCTATTTGTAATGGAATAAAATTTGTAGCCAGTCACACAGTGCTTGCTTCTCTGTCTCCACATGCCTGTGGCTTCCGACCTGTGAGTGGGTGGAAGGGGACACCCCGTCTCCCGTCTCAGGGTTGCCCCTGTGAGCAATGTCCTGTCCGCTGGGCCAGCTGAACGGAGGAAGGACGGCTCTCCGAGTGAGCTGGATCATTGTGACCCTGACTCACCCGTGCACCTCAGGAGCCTGCCCCTCCCTGCAGATAGGCCTGGCAAGGTGGCGTGGGCACTGCCCATCTCAGGATCCCCCAGTCCCTGGCTGGGCACTCCCCCTCATCCCAGCAGGCCTCCATTTCTGCAGCTGTGGACCCTTCCTGAGAGCTGCCTCCCCGCCACCCCCTTTCCTATAGCTGGGGTGGGGGGTGGGCAGGGGCGGCGCAGCCAGCTGAGGAGCGATGATTTCCTGCCCTCACCCTGCCTCGCCACAGCTTCCTGCCACAGATGGGCGGGCGGGCTGCGCGGAGGAGAGGGCTCCAGTGAGAGACAGGGATGGGACTTGCAGGGGTGGGTAGTGCTCGAGAGCCAGCTCCAGCCCTGGCCTGATCACCCTGGGACCGGGCTCATCCTAAACCACTGCTGACCCTGCTCGGCCCAGCTAGGGAACCAGCTTTGAAGACGCCCCTGCCTCCACCAGGCCCCAGGCTGGGCCACTGGGCCCCCAGGCCTCCGTGCAGCTGGGCCTGGCGTAGGGTCTCCCGCAGATGGAGACCAGCAGCCTGACTCCCTTTGCGCTGGGCCTGCTGCTGCTGCCCGTCCTGACCACGCTGCTGGCTGCACTGTGTGCTCGCTGCCGAGAGCTGCCCGGTGAGTGGGGAGCTGTCATACACAGGGTTCCATGGGGGTGGGTCCCTCCTGAAGTCTCCATCCCGGGGTCACCGGCCCTCTTTTCCCACAGTTTCCAACGACATGGATTCTGTAGACAGGTGAGTCTGCCGGGCCCGCTGTGCTGATCTGGGCTGGGGTTGGGCCTGGATCTCGCTCAACCTGGGCTTGACCTGTCTCTCTCCTGCCAGCTTGTACCCCCAGAGCATCCTGATCAAACCACCTCGTAAGTACTGACGGTCATCTGCCTGTCTCACATGGGGGAGGGGGTTCTGGCGTATGACAGCGTCCAGACCTCCTTCCCTGCAGGACAGCCACATGGCTGGGGTCTGGGGCAGGGGGGAGCCCTCAGGCCTATCCAGGGCCTAGGTTTCTGGGGACAAATGCTGTCATTAGAAGCCTTGATGAGAGTAGCTGCCATGCTGCCTGGAGTCTTCCACTCAAGCTTGGCTCTGTCCTCAGACGTGCCTGCCCACCGGCCGCCCATGACCTCCTACCCACCTGTGACCTCCTACCCGCCCTTAACCCGACCAGACCTGCTCCCTATCCCGTGAGTACCCCCATTCCTCCAGGTTCTCTTTCGCTGTGGGAACCCTTCAACACCCTCCTCCCCATCTGATACCTGACCTTTGATTCCCAGGAGATCCCCACAGCCCCTCGGGGGTTCCCATCGGCTGCCATCTTCCCAACAGGACTCGGATGCTGGTAAGAAGGGAGGCTCAGGGCTTGAGGAGGCAGAGGCTGGACAGAAGAGAGGTCCAGCCTGAGCTGACACAGTGTCCCCCTTGTTCTGTCTCCGAAGGCAGCTATGAGAACCAGGGTACGTCCAGGATTCCCGGGAGTCAGCTGGGTAGGAAGCTGAAGCCTGTCCTGGGCTATGCTCACTCCTGTGTCGTTACCCCAGAGCCAGTGTGCGAGGATGAGGAGGAAGATGAAGAGGAGGAGGATTACCCCAATGAGGGTTACCTGTGAGTGACCCGTGTCCGCGGGGCCAAGACTCAGGCCGAGAACCCGCGCTCAACCTCTCTGTTGTTCTTCCTAGGGAAGTCCTACCAGACAGCCCCCCAGCTACCAGCCCTGCCATCCCCTCGGCTCCTGTGCCCAGCAATCCTGGCCTAAGAGACAGCGCCTTCTCTAGTGAGTTGGGTTGGGCTTTCTGTCCATTCCCCTCTCCCACGTGCCAGCAGCCCTGCCTTTCTTCCCTTTCATTTAATGATTGCTCTCCTTCCATGTCCCCTTCAGCTGTCCAACTTCCTGCTCTGGTCTTATGTTTTTCTCTCCTCTTTCCTACATCATTCATTCTTTTTGTCTATTGTCTGGGAGATTTCATGAACTTTCTGACAGAGATTTTTTGTGTGTGTGGGTCATGGGGCTTGAACTCGTCCTGGGCATTGTCCTTGAGATCTTCAGCTCAAAGCTACCGCCCTACCCCTGGGCCTGGGCACTGTCCCTGAGCTCTTCAGCTCAAGGCTACAGCCCTACCCACTTCCCATTTTCTAGAGGTTAATTGGAGATAAGTTTCCTGTCCTTTTGTGCCTGGCTGGGTTTGAACCTTGATCTTCAGATCTCAGCCTCCTGAGTAGCTAGGATTACAGGCGTGAGCCACTGCACCCCCACCTGGCTGAAGATTTTATGTCTCCTATCCAAAAGTTCTTTTTGGGGGGTGGGCAGGAGTTTAGCCTAGTGGTAGATTGCTTGCCTAGCATGCACGAAGACCCAGGTTCAACTCCTTGGGACTACACTCATATAAAAAAGCTGGACATGGTACTGTGGTTTCAAGTGGTAGAGCTCTAGCCTTGAGCAGGTCCAAGGACAGTGCTCAGGCCCTGAGTTCAATCTCTGGGACTGGCAAAAAAAAATTCTTTTTTGGTCTTGGAATGTCCTTATTGTATAGTGTCTGTTTCTCTTTCTTTCTCTCTCTCTCTCTCTCTCTCTCACTCTCTCTCTCTCTCTCTCTCTCTCTCTCGTTCTCTCTCTTTCTTTGTGGGTCATAGGGCTTGAACTCGGCCCAGGCACTGTCTCTGAGCTCTTCAGCTCAAGGCTACTGCCCTACTCCTGGAGCCAAGCTCCACTTCTCATTTTCTAGAGGTTAATTGTAGATATGAGTCTCAGGTCCTTTTGTGCCCAGGCTGGATTTGAACCTTGATCTTCAGACCTCAGCCTCCTGAGTAGCTAGGATTACAGACATGAGCCACTATGCCCCGGCTTCTTTTTCAATCCTGGGGCTTGAATTTAGTGCCCTGGGCGCTGTCCCTGACTTGAACCACAGCTCCACTTCTGGCTAATTTTTGGAGTTTAATTAGAGATGAGAGTCTCACAGATTTTTCTGTCCACGCTGGATTCAGACCATGATCCTTAGATCTCAGCCTCCTGAGTAGCTAGGATTATAGGCGTGAACCGCTGTGAGCCTCCATTTCCTGTTCGCTCCTTATCTTATAGCTTGGGCATCTCTTTCCTGAGCCAAGCACCAAGAGGATTTGGGATTTGGGAATATTTGCATATGCATAATGGGGTACCTTGGGGGAAAAGACCTGGATCTCAACATAAAATTCACATATGTTCTATGTACATCTGATACACATACCTTGAGGCTGGATAATCTGCAATGTTTTAAATAATTCTGTGCATGAAATTAGCTTTCAGGCTAGATTACTTGTGGCATCTCATTAGACATTCAGCTTTTGGATTTTGGAAATGGTTCAGATTTTGGATGTTTGGATTAAGGATGGTCAGCCTGTAATATATCTGGGTTTTATGCCTTCCTCCCTCTGGCTCCATTTGTCATACAGATTTCCAATTTATCACCTCTCAACCGAGTGCCAGACTGTCTATCCAGGTGGCTCTTTTCATCTACGCATTCATTCATTCACTCATTGTTTACTAGTGTGTCTGCTTGGCTGCTGTTGGGGCTTAATTAGTCCCTACAGCAGAATGGGTTTGTAAAATGAGCTACTCTTAGTTGTGGGCCTGTTAGATGGTATGTATGAGGTTCAATAAAGCTCAAAGTTCCCAGTATTCTAGTCTCCACTATAGTGAAGTTATTTATTTTAATTAATGTATTTATTTGGAGACTTTTTTTTTCCTTGCCAGTCCTGGGGCTTGAACTCAGGGTCTGAGCATCTTTGTGCTCAAAGCTAGTGTTCTACCATGTGAGCCACAGCACCACTTCTGATTTTTTTTTTGACTAATTTACTGGAGATAAGAGTCTCATGGGGACTTTTCTACCTGGGCTGGTTTTGAATCACGATCCTCAGATTTCTGCCTCCTCAGTTGGAGACATTTTTGATGTGTTACCCAGCCTGGCTTTGAACTTCTGGGCTAAGTGATCCTACTTCACCCCCCTGAGTGGCTGGGACTACACGCACGCACCACTGTGCTGACTCAGGATTGACTTATATAATAGACATTTGGTGGCCTTGACTGTATTGCAGGCCCTATTTAACCATTCACTGTAGCTGGCAAAATTCCTGTGAGATGGCTTCTCTTACCAATTTACGGATGGGGAAACTGAGGCACTGAGATACTAGGTAACTTGCTTGAGGTTGCATAATTCCTGGAAGTGGATTTGAGCTGGGCTCTCTGGTTCCCAAGACTACCTTGTCTACATAACTCCTCGATGAAGAGCCAGAACTCCTGAGGCCAAGCAGAACCTGAGAAGCAGTGGCACAGGCAGTATTGGGGAGCCAGGCCTGAGGAAGATGGGGAGTCAGTGGGGCCATACGTGCTGCTAAAGTCCCCCCACTGTGAGCTGCTCCGGTCGCTGGGGCCCTCCTGTGCTATGGCTGTCCTGTTCCTTCTTTATTTTTTATTTTGTTTTTGATTGTCATGGGACTTGAACTCAGGGCCTGGGTGCTGTCCTTGAACTTTTCCAAGGTTAGCTCTCCACCACTTTGAGCCGCAGTGCCACTTCCAGTTTTCGGATAGCTAGTTGGAGATAAGCGTCTCAAAGACTTTGCTGCCTGGGCTGGTTTTGAACTGCCATTCTCAGGTCTCAGCCTCTCAAGCAGGATGGTAGGCATGAACCCCCGGCACCTGGCTTGTCCTGCTCCTTCTAATGGTACTAGTCCCAGGGGTTCTCCTCCATCCACTCATGTCCAGGTCACTGTCCTGACTTGCTAGAACATTCTCTCTGCACCCTGTGAAATTAGCCAGAGAGGCTTGTGATGGAGTCTCAGGGTGTCCGCCCTTAGACCCTGGACGGCTGTGTTTGGGCCTCTGGGAATGGTGGCCGTGGGTCTGGAGTGACAGTGGGGTGTGTTCTGATGCCTTTTATACAGTGGAGTCTGGTGAGGACTATGTGAATGTCCCCGAGAGCGAGGAGAGTGCCGAAGCATCCCTGGGTGAGTGACCCCTGCCCGCCCCCTAGGTACCCCCCACGCCTTCCTTGTTCTCGGGAATCCTGCCCACTCCCACTCCACGTGGCTTGCCCCATGGGTTGTGGCCATCTCCACAGATGGCAGCCGGGAGTACGTGAACGTGTCTGAGGATCTGCAGCCAGAGCCCAGGACGGAGCCTGGTATGTATGTGGGGCAGAAGTGGGGTGCCGCTGCTGCCCAGCCAGGTGACCTTCAGGCTGGACACCAACCTGCCCTACCCTGTTCCCCTCACAGCTGCCCTGAGCCCTCCGGAGGTGGAGGAAGAGGAAGAAGGCGAGGCTCCCGATTATGAGAATGTGTAGAAACTGAACCCAGGACCTGGTGAGTGGCCTGGCTTTCGGCCCTGGCCCTCCCTGAGGACTTATTTCCTGATCACCCCAATACCTACGCCTGTGCCCCCTGGTTCTGGTGGGCCCTCTGTTCCCCCGGCCTCCTGGATTCCACCAGTGGGTTGCAGCTGAGACATCCCGGAAGTAGCTCTGGGTGGGTTGAGCAGGTGACCAGAGAACCCCTAACTTATTGTCACTTTTTCGGGGATCTCGTCTGTGACCCTGATACTCCACACCTTCTGACACTGCCTGAGAAGGAAATTCCCTACCCCAGCCCCCACTTTGTGTCATGGAATGGAATAAAGGATCCCGAGGTCTGAGTTCTTTGGCTGTGATGTCCCAGGAGCGGAAGGGGGGCGAGGGGAGTTCAACTCCAAGGCCTGTGCCTCTCTGAGTGCATGTGAGTGTGTATGAGTGTGGGGGAAGTGTATACTGTGAGTGTGAATACACATGCATATGATTTGTGTGTGTGTGTGTGTGCGCATGCACGCACATGTGTGTGTCTGAGTGGGGGGGGGAGGGTGGCCTGCATCCTTCCTCAGGGTCCCTGATAGCACTGGTCTGGTACAGATGGTGGCTGAAACCCGGGGACACTGGCTTTTTCTTTTGTTGGTGTTCATACTGGAGTTTGAACTCAGGGCTTCATACTCTCACTTGGCTGTTTTGCTCAAGGCCAGTGTTATACCATTTGAGCCACAGCTCCACTTCTGGCTTTTTGCTGGTTTGTTGGAGATAAGAGTCTCAACGACTTTCCTGCCTGGACTGGCTTTGAACCATGATCCTCAGATCTCAGCCTCCTGAGTAGCTAGGATTACAGGCGTGAGCCACCAACGCCCAGCTTGTTGGGATTTTTGCATATTTGCATGCCTATATGAGGTATATTGGTGTATAATGTAAACATAAAATTCACTTCTGTTTATAGAGACTTTAGGCATAGCCTGAAGGAAATTCAATGGAATATATTTAGAACATCTGCATTTGGATGAGGTCATATGTAGAATTTTCCACTTGTCAACACTCAGAAGGGTTTGGAAGCTGGTTGAGGTGATTCATACCTGTAATCCTAGCTTCTCAGAAGATTGAAAACTGAAGGTTGTGGTTCAAAGCTAGCCTGAACATCAAAAAACGTTTGTGAGTGTCTTATCTCCAAATAACCAGCAAAAATCTGGAAGTGGAGCTGTGGTTCAGGTGGTAGATTGCAAGCCTTGAATGAAAAAGCTAAAGGACAGGACTCAAGCCCAGAGTTCAAAGCTCCAGCACACACAGACACACAGACACACACGCACACACATATGAAAATGAAGAAAACGAAGAAAAGAGAGATCTTTTAGCAGTCAGAAATGATTGTGCAATACAGGCTTTTTTTTTTTTGGCCAGTCTTAGGACTTGAACTCAGGACCTGGCCTGTGTCCCTGAGTTTCTTTTGCTCAAGGCTAGTGCTCTACCACTTGAGCCACAGCACTACTTTTAGCTTTTTCTGAATAGTTTCTTGGAATGTCACAATTTTCCTGCCTGAGCTGGCTTCGAACTGTGATCCTCAGATCTCAGCCTCCTGAGTAGCTAGGATCATAGGTATGAGCCACCGGTGCCAAGCAATATAGCCTTTTTAACACCCCCTTGCAGCTGCAAAATACCTATTCATAAACCAAAAATTCATATTCATAAGGTGATGGCTCCAAGAAACCTCATCATCTATCACATCTTTGTCTCTCTTTTCTATTTCCCAGTTTTATTAGATGCCAGAACCTTTACAAACATATTGCTATTTCTTAGACCACCCTGGGACATCTAAAGAGGATGTCTTTTGTTCTTGCCTTCCTACATTTCCTTCTCGTTGCAGTCACACCACCTAACAGTGCTGTTAGGTGGCTTTGGTGGTATTGATTTCTGAGATGTACATGAGACTCAGGACTGACCAATTATCATATCCCATTGCCTGGATGAAGCGATTGGTTGACATAATAGCACATGACCCATGTCGGACCAATCAGATCCCTCCTTGAGACTTGGGAGAAAAGATGCTCTTTGTCTGCTGAGGAAATGGGACCAAAGCCTGGTTGCTTTCTTGAGTGACAACACAGGCTCCATGGCAGTTTAATGTGCCAGTGGACGAGTGAAAACACAACCCGGATCCAGTGACCTGAGCAACACTGATGAACCAGACAAGGTAGCCAGACTTTCTATAACTTACAGCAAAAACATTCTTAAACGGTAGCCTAGCTAATGTTCTTGTCACCAACTCCCCATCAGACAGGTCATTGGTGATGAGTCTGTGGTGGTCAATGTGAAAAAGTTCCAGACTGCTCTGCATCTCTGGACGAACACCTTCCTCCATCTTTCCATGTCACAGCTCAACCCAGGTCTATCTACAGCAGTCACCTCTCTCTCCATCATATGCTTTACTTAATACCACACCGGCTCCATCCCTCCTGAAGCACCATCTCACATAGCCTCACCTTGAGATGGTTCTGGAAGTTCTGGGCCTCACATCTTGCTAGGTTCTCATGGAAGAAGTAAGACAAAATGTCCCAGCATCGCCAGCCAAAGCCATGATGTGACTCTGATTGGATGAGCCTGGGATTTCCCTGAGCAAATCACCAGCCAGGAGAACTCTGCCTTGAGCTGGTAGATTCATCCCTGTTATAGGTTCTATTCCAGCTTTAGATGAGAGGTGCCCTGAGAAATTCGGTTGTGTAGGTTGGCTGGGGAGATACCTATAATCTTGCAGGAATGAGATTTATCTTTTTCTGCTGGGCCCCTTCATAGAGCAGATGTAGACCTGCCACTGTAGGATTGACCGTGAGGCGGGTAGACACCAGATAAAGTCACAGGGTCGGAACAGTGTTGAGAGGGGTAGGAGGCAAGTTCCTGAGAGCACAGAGGTCCTGGATCCACCCATTCCTGAAACCATCCTGGGGTTAGTAAACACCCTTATTTGGCATAGTTCAGCTTTAGCTGGGTTTCTGTCGTTTGCAAATGAAAGAGTCTTGACTCAGAGACAGGATGCTGTGGGAGCATCAACTTTATCACCCAGGGCCCCCATCTCCAGGCACCTACCATATGCCAGGCACAGGGCCATACACTTTATGACATTCTGCCACTACTGGGATTCTTGTGTAGGTTCTTGTTGATACCATTTTGCAAAGAGAAACTCAGAATAGATGGCTGGACCTGGCCAGGGTAGGTCACCTACCTTCTTTCCTTCCTTCCTTCCTTCCTTCCTTCCTTCCTTCCTTCCTTCCTTCCTTCCTTCCTTCTGGGTGTGTGTGCCTGTATTAGGGTTTTAACTCAGATCACTGTTCTTTAACTTTTTTTTTTTTTTCACTCAAAGCTAGTGTTTTATAGCTTGAGCCCCAGCTCCACTTTCAGCCTTTGCCTTTTTGTAATTCACTGGAGATCCAATCTCCTGGGCTTTCTTCCCTGGACTGACTTTGACCCGCTCTCCTTAGATCTCAGCGTCTTGAGTAGCTACAATTACAGGCATGAGCCATTAGCCAGGGCTTGGCTCAGTTCTCCCTTCTAGATGGGTTCAGGACTAGCCCAGCTTTTACTCCACCGTGTTCTTTCATGTCTTTCTCTCCATCTCTGCCCCTGACTGAGGGCAGCAGAGAGAGCTCTGAGTGTGTCCCTCCTGGAACCCTCTCATTGGGACATAGGCTTATGTGAACCTAATGTGGAGGATGCAGTGGGGGTTTGCTGGGTCCCTGAGAGCCTTAGGATGAGGGGACACTGGACCTCTGGGCCCTCCTGGGCCGGCAGGCTTTCCTGTGTGCTTCTTGTGTTGGGGTCTGGTAGAACTCATCAGTGCCCCAACCTGGCGCTGTACCCCACACCCTAGAATCCTTGGCCTTCCACTGTTTGCTGTTCTTTCTGCCTCATTCTCAGTCTCGGAGCCTCTGCCTCAGTTTCCCCTTGTATCTGCCCATCTAGGCATCACCTCATCTCCTGGCTCTGTCCCTTGCTTCTTATCTGTGTTCCTCTGGCTTCCTTTGTCTGCCCCCTGTCTCTGTTTCTCACTCTGTCTGTCCCATCTGTCCCTGTCTCTGTCTCTGTAATCTTTCTCTTGCTCAGCTCTCCTTCCTCCTCCTCCTCCTTCTCCTCCTCCTCCTCTCCCTGCCCCTCCCTCCCCACATCCTGAGTTGTCTTGGGGGAACCGGAAATTTGGGGGATCAGAGAGATACAGGGAGGCTCAGCTGGGGCCTCTGCCTAGAGATAATGTGCTGGGGGTGGGGTGCGGGAGGGGCGGGGCCTGGCGTCCCCACTGCAAGAAGGCAGCCCTGCCACCTGCCACCTCCCAGCCCACCACCCTCTCTGCTGTGTGATGGGGGCGGGGAGGTAAGGGAGGGACACCACCACAGGTATCTGACCCTGGGGGACCTGAGTCCTGGGGTCGGAAAAGTGCAGGCCTCCACATCTTCCCAGTCTCTCCCTGCCCATGCCTACCCTGGCAAGCTAACTACATTCATTCAGTCATACTTGCTCTGACACCATCAACCCTGGGGTTCACTTCAATCCCCGGGGTGGCCCAGGGAGGTCGAGTGACCTGCCCAAGGTCACACAGCCGGAATACTTGACCTGACAGGAGTCTGATGATTACTGGCTGTATCATGTCTATTTCATTTCATTATTTTATATTTTATTTAGCCATGTGCATGTAGCCATGGCTGGACTTGAATTTGAGATCCTCTTGCTTTACTCTCATGACTGCTGGGACAAGGGAGAACCATCACACTGGGCTTGCATATCCATTTTATTTTTTTGTCATCTGTCTGTCTGTCTGTCTGTCTATCAAACTATTTATCTACCTACCTACCTACCTAGCTATCAATCTATTTTTTTTTTGCCAGTCCTGGGCCTTGAACTCAGGGCCTGGGTACTGGCCTTGGGCTTTCTCAAGGCTAGAGCTCTACCACTTGAGCCTCAGCACCACTTCTGGCTTTTTTCTATGTATGTGGTACCGAGGAATCAAACCCAGGTCTTTGTGCATGCTAGGCAGGCACTCAACCACTAGGCTATCTGTCAATCTATTTTTGATGCCTCTGCTGGGGCTTTCAACTCAAGGCCAAGGTGCTGTCCCTTAGTTTTTTCACTCAAGGATGATGCTATACTACTTAAACTACAGCACCACTTGCAGCTTTTTGGTGGCTAATTGGAGGTAAGTGTCTCACAGACTTTTCTATCATGGTGGCTAAGACCTGTTATCCTCAGATCTCAGCCTCATGTATAGCTGGATTATTGATGTGAACCACTAATGCCTCCCTGTGTGTCTGTTTTAAATATTCTGTGTAAATATGGAGGAGAAAAAACAGTTACTTCCCAGCTCTGAGTAAGGTTCTTTATGTTCTCCTCGCTCAGCCCCACCACTAACTAATCTCCTTTCTACGCAAAGGAGGACAAGTATATCTGTTCTTTCTGAGCAACTGAAGAATTTACTGTAATTTTGCTTTGTTGTATGGAGTTTTCTTTTTTTATTTAGGGCAAGTAACATTGGTTTTTCATCTAAGGGTGTGACAGGTGCTGTCTTTTAAGTGAGTTTAAATTTAAAAAGGAAGTCATTTTCAAAAAAACAATTAAGAGACTCCAGTACAGGCAGTTACAGTAAGAATAACCATTACTGAGGAATCAGAAGGATTGGATGAATGCAAGAATGGATATGGGTGGATGGGTGGGTGGATGGGGAGGAAGATGGATGGGAGGATGGGTAGATGGATGGAGGGAGGGAGTCGGGTGGATGAGTGGATGGATGGGCAGATGAATGGGTGAGTGGTTTGTGGATGGATGTGTAGGTGGATGGATGGATTAATGGATGAATGAGTGGGTGGGTGCATGAGTGAATGGATGGATAGGTGGATGAGGGATGGATGGATGGGTAGATGGATGAATGAATGAGTGAGTCGGTGTGGTGGATACATAAGGTGGGTGGATGTTGGACTGGTGGATGAGTGGATGGATTGGTCAATGGATGGATGGATGGATGGATGGATGGATGGTTGGTTGGGTGAGTAGATGGATAGAAGGGCGGTGGGTAAATTAAGTGCTGGGGACTAAATAGGTATGTAGCCATGCTAAGCAGTACTTTACCACTCAGGACAGAGTTTTAGGAAACCCAGAGGCCTTTTCTGGCTCTGCTACAACTCAGTACCACCCAGCAGAGGCCACACAATGTCCTGCCCAAAGCCACATGGCCAGTCAGGAACAAGCCAGGGTGGGGTTAGACATTAACGGGGCTGCGGGGTGACTCTGGGTTTGGAAGTCCCTCCTGCTCCCTAGAGCTCCAGGTGGGAGTTGTAGAAACCAACTGATGACAAATGTTAGATGCCAGAGTCCTGAGGAGGGGTAGTGGGGATCAGGGGAAAGCATCAGAACACCCAGCCACTGCCAGGTCATGTAAGAGTCAGGGCAGATCAATGGTTTTTATCATTGTTGTTTTGTGTGTGTATGTGTGAGTGTGTGTGTGTGTATCTCAGTCAAGTGGGGCTTGAACTCTGGGCCTGGGCATTGTATGTAAGGTCTTCAGCTCAAGGCTAGCCCTTTGCCACTTTAAGCTGCCTCTTCCTGTTTTCTGGTGGTTAATTGGAGATAAGACCCTTACAAACTTTTGTGCCTGGGATGGCTTTGAACTGTGATCCTCAGACCTCAGCCTCCTGAATAGCTAGGATTACAGGCGTGAGCCATGACACTGGCTCGGGTGTTTGCTTTCTAAAAAAAGTTTTTGTATTAGGGTTTGGATTCAGGCTTTGTGCTTGTTTTACAGACATGCTGCCATTTGAGCCATGTCTCCAATCTCCCATTGCACCCCCCTTCTGTCTGTCTGTCTCTCTCTCACCCTCCCTCCCTTCCACCCTCTCTCTCTTTTCTCCAGTCCTGGGGCCTGAACTCAGGGCTTTTTTTTTTTTTTTTTGCCAGTCCTGGGCTTGAGCTCAGGGCCTGAGCACTGTCCTTGGACTTTCTCAAGGCTAGAGCTCTACCACCTGAGCCTCAGCACCACTTCCGGCTTTTTCCTATGTATGTGGTACCGAGGAATCGAACCCGGGTCTTCATGCATGCTAGGCAAGCACTCTACCACTAGGCCAAACTCCCAGCCCAACTTCTAGATTTTTTGGAGATAAGATTCTCACAGACTTTCCTTCCCTGACTGGCTTTGAACCACAATCTTCAGATCTCCGTCTCCTGAGTAGCTAGGATGACAGGTGTGAGCCACCAGCAGCCAGCCACAGCTACTGCTTCTTCTTCTCCCCCCCCTCCTCCTCCTCCTCCTCCCCCTTCCCCTCCTCCTCCTCTTCTTCTTCTGCCAGTCCTGGGGCTTGAACTCAGGACTTGGGGGCACTGTCCTTGAGCACTTTTTGCTCAAGGCTATTGGTCTGCCACTTGAGCCACAGTGCCACTTCCGACTTTTTCTGTGTATGTGGTACTGAAGAATCAACCCCAGGGCTTCATGCATGCTAGGCGAGCACTCTACCACTAGGCCACGCTCCTGGCCCCCACAAAACTCATTAAGGATGATCAGGTCCTTCCTTCCTGGCCCTTGGAGGTAGACTGTGTTTTTCCCAGTGTCAAGCAAGAGCCCTGGGCTGCAGGGGTTGAGTGACTTGCCCAAGGCCACTCATCCAATCCAGAGCGAGACTCGGCCCAGCCTGGCCACTGAGTAGGGACCAGATGCTGTTGCCATGGTGATCATCAGGCAGTGCCTGCTTGAGCCACAGCATCCTCCCAACCTCCCATCTATTGGTCCCCGTGGTTTCCTTGTTCAGCTGTCGTTAAGGCCTCGCAGGCAGATACAGCACGTCCATAAACAGAACGTGTGCTAAGATGCCCTCTGGGGCGGGCATATCAGGGCTCTGGGAACTGCATGGAAATCAAGCAGGCAGTGTTTGGCCCAAAGGAGAGACAGATAAAATTAGCAGCTAGTGTGACTTTTCTTTTCTTTTTTCTCTTTCTTTCTCTCTTCCCCCCCCCCTCCTCCTCCTCCTCCTCCTCCTCCTCCTCCTCCTCTTCTTCTTCTTCTTCTTCTTCTTCTTCTTCTTCTTCTTCTTCTTCTTCCTCTCTCTCTCTCTCTCTCTCTCTCTTTCTCTCCCCCTTCCTTCCTTTCTCCCCCATCTCTCCCTCCCTCTCCCTTTCATTCTTTCTTCCTGTTTGTGCCAGTACTGGGGCTTTTTTCTTTTTTTTTGCCAGTCTTGGGGATTGAACTCAGGGCCTGGGCACTGTTCTTGGGCTTTCTCAAGGCTAAAGCTCTACCACTTGAGCTACAGCACTGCTTCTGGCTTTTTCTCTGTGTACGTGGTACTAAGGAATTGAACCCAGGGCTTCATTTATACTTGGCAAGCACTCTGCCACTAGGCCACCTTCCCAGCCCCTTGGGGTTCCATTCAAGGGCCTGGCTGCTGTTCTTAGCTTTTCACTCAAGTCTGCTGCTCCACCATTTGATCCACAGCTCCACTTTCTGCTTTTTGGTAGTTCGTTGGAAATAAGCATCTCACAGACTTTCTTGCCCAGGCTGTTTTTGAACCACAGTCTTCAGCCTCTTGAGTAGCTAGGGTTATAGAAAGAAGCCCAACTCATTGGTCTCATGTTGGAGATGAACAAACTGCTTACATGGGCATAGCAAGTAAGAGGCTGACGTGGGATACAGACCTCTGTGTGTGGACACCGCCGAGGGCTCTCGGAGGGGATGGGTCCCCACTGTACAACAGGATTGTACAACAGTGGGGAGAGGAGGAAGGTGTTCCAAGAGACAAGAGGCTTGGAAGGGGTCAGGTAGGCGGCTTGAGCAGCTCTTGGGCTGGAGTTGGCGTGGTGGCCTAGAGTCCAGTTGTGTGGAGAGGAGCTGGCGTCCCCCTCCCTTCCCCAGGGGGTCCTCCACTAAGCAGGAAGGATCGGACTCAGCAGGGGCCAGCCTGATCAAGCTGTGCCAGGCTGGATGGCAGGCCTGGGCGTTCACACGCCATCTGAACCTTGGGTTAGTGACTTCCCCTCCCTCTAGTCCTCCGCTGCTCAGCAGGAAGTGAATCAGCTCCATGGCTTTTCTAAGGACAGCCATCTTTCAGGATGGTGGCGCTCAGAGCAGGGCCTGGTGGTGAGCAGCTAGTACAAGGCCGTTATTCGTGGGTGCAGTTTTTACCGGGGAGGCGGTTAGGGGGAGTCCAGCAAGTTCTCTGCCATCTTCTGCATCAGGCCTCTGGTTTTGTGCACAACCCTGCACCCTAGGGCCGGAGGGGCACAGGTGTGAAAGGTGGAGCGGTATTCTGGCCCTGGGGGAGGGGTGGGAACGACGAGCGAGCGTGAGTAAGACGGGAACCGGGAACCGAAGAGTGTTCTGGTGGAGGCCTCCCCCAGAGCCACAGTGACTCACAGACAGGCAGGCAGAAGGTGCTGGTGCAGGGACCGGGGGGTGGTGCAGTCATTCCCAGGGAATGGTGGTGCCAGGGGCAGCAGAGGACTGGCGAGGGCCCCCCGACAGTCTAGATGGACCAGCCTCATGACTGGAGGGACATCAGGGACCACTACCCTCCCTACACGAGGCTGAAGGCTCTTGGCTATGAGCATATGGCAAAATGGCAAGGGTCATTGAGGCAGAGGGCAGAGGCAGGCACAGAGCAGAGGCCCTGGCCCCATCCTGACCCATCCTGTTAGCCTAAGAGCTTGTTTAGCTCAGGGTTACTTTTCTACCAGAAGATGCCTGTGCTGTATTGGAGAAGTTTATTTACTTATCATTAGTTCTATATAATGTTTACTGCCTTTCCTACTATATCATGCTGGATAATAAAAACTGACCAGGAGAAGAAAAACAAAAATTGACCAGGA